>NC_142492.1:32042726-32353726 GCF_965113065.1 Corylus avellana | reverse complement strand
CGGCGTGTCCGGGGCAGTCCACATGTGCGTAGTGGCGGTTCTCGGTCTCGTACTCGACCGTCGCAGTGTTGATGGTAATCCCACGGGCGCGTTCCTCCGGCGCGGCGTCGATCTCGTCGTACTTCTTGGGCGCGCTGTTACCCATTGCGGCCAAGGCCATGGTGAGCGCGGCGGTGAGGGTGGTCTTGCCGTGGTCGACGTGGCCGATGGTGCCGATGTTGACATGAGGCTTCTTGCGCTCGAACTTGCCGCGCGCGGCTCTCACGGTGAACACGCCGCCTCGGCGCTGGGTTTGGTGGCGCGTTGTGGGTTGGAGGATGGTGGAGGGGCTGAGGAGGAAAGCGGAGGAAAGGTGGGATTTTGTGGTGGTTTTGGAAATGGGTTTTGGGTAGAAAGTGAAGGAGGGGGCGGGGGAGGGCGGAGAGGCATATGGGTAGGTGAGCTTTGAGGAGGCTGAGCCTGTTGCCGCCGAGGAGATTGCCATTGGTTGGTGCCTTGGGAGAATGGTGGGTTTGGGATTTTGGGGGAGAAGAGTGAAGAAGGGAGCGGAGGAGTGTTATCTATTGGAAGACAAAAGAGGGCCTCATATCATCTCTTTGGGAAGAAGGGGGTGGGGTTTATCCATTTCTTGCTCTGTTTTGGAGGGACTAGGGGTGGGGATATGGAATTTCTGTGCAATACATGTTACCTGGCGCCACGTGTATACATGGTTTTCTTTACTTCAAGAAGGAAGTTGAGCTCAAGTATTTAAGTGTGAGATTAGTGGAAATTATCATAATGAAATGATCAAAGATATCTTTTATGAAATTAACTTGTATCTTGTGTGGTGATGTAAATCTTTTCTAGGTAGGGGTGTCAAAAATTACCGGGAAATCGAAACTGGAACCGAGAAACCGGAAACCGGGGACCCAGTTTCGGTTTCGGTTTGAAAAATTCAAAAACCGGGTACTCCGGTTTCAGTACCCGGTTTTTTACCGGGAATATCAGAACCGGGTTTATATTTTATATATATATATATATATATATATATATATATATATTAATTTTTTTACGCTTAGGTTTAGGTCTCCCGTCTCACTTCTCCCCTAAGTCCCATTCCTCTTCTTTTCTTACATCACACCGCAAGCCCCTCCTCTTCTCCATTTTCTCCTCTAGTCCTCTTCTTCATTTCACTTCTCCATTTTTACTTTTTATTGTTTTAATGTTTTCTTTATGTACCTAATTTTAAATGATTTTTAGAGTATTTTAAAAAATTGATTTTTTATTTCTAAGGCCCATATAGGCAAAAATATTGATTTTTTTAAGATTTTTGGGTTTTTTTAAGTTTATTTTTTAATTATTTAAAACAATCACAACAAAGCCTCTTTAATTTAGACAAAAAGATTAATAGATTTTTTTTTTTTTTTTTTAAATGAGCTAGCTAATGAAAAAAAATGGGCTTATTTTAGGTCAAATACTTAAAATAAGCCCAAAAATTAATTTTCTTCTAAAACCAGTTTCCGGACCGGGTAAAACCGGAACCGGCCTGTAACCAGGACTCCGGTTAACCGGGGTCCCGGTTCCGGTTTCGGTTTCCCAAAACCGAGAACCGGGGTACCCCGGTTCCGGTTCCGGTTTTGGCCAAAAACCGGGAAACCAGACTGAGTTGACACCCCTATCTCTAGGGATTAGCTTTTAAAAGGATAAATGGGAAATGGCGTTTATGAGGTCAATTGATTTAACATATTTTCATGAAATTTGTTGTGTCCGTTTTCATATGCGATTTTAAAACATGCGATTTCAAAATAACAATTTAAAAACATGTCATTTTTAAAAACGCAGTTAAGCTTTCTGTAAAACAGCAGTTTATCCTCTAAAATAGTATATTTAAAATTTTTTTAAAAAAAGCACCAATTTGTTTGCAATTTGAAAACACAAATTTTTCTACATTTTTAAATTACAATTCTTTTTTTTTTTTAATTAAAAAAAAACGCATTCACAAACTTACAATTTTATTTAAAATCGCATTTTTTTATGTATGAAGTCGCAGTATCTAACGCACTCTATATACATATGTTCAAAGAAAAATGCTAGGAGTACCAAATCTTTTACCAATAAATGGGTATCAAGATGATGTGAAACTTATTTATTAATCATTGAAAATAATCAAAATAATTAATAAAGAAAAATGTTACGAATACCAATAAATAAACTCAACATCATCTTAGCATCCATCTCTTCCTAAATAACAATTTAAAAACATGTGATTTTTAAAAATGCAGTTAAGCTTTCCGTAAAACCGCAGTTTATCCTTTAAAATAGTATATATTTTTTTTAAAAAAATGCACCAATTTGACAACGCAATTTTTTCTACATTTTTAAATTACAATTTTTTTTAAGAAAATAGTATATTTTTTTTTAAAAAAAATGCACCAATTTGTTTGCAATTTGACAATGCAATTTTTTCTACATTTTTAAATTACAATTTTTTAAGAAAATGCATTCACAAACGATACATTTTTTACAATTTTATTTAAAATCGCATTCTTTATGTATGAAGTTGTAGTATCAAACGCTCTCAATATACATATGTTAAAAGAAAAATGTAGAAGTACCAAATCTTTTACCAAGAGATGGGTATCAAGATGATGTGAAGCTTATTCATTAAAAATAATCAAAATAATTAAAAAAGAAAAATGTTATGAGTACTAATAAATAAGCTCAACATCATCTTAATATCCATCTCTTCCCGTGCCCATAAGATTTCTCATTTTCAAAATGATGATCCTGCTCCTTGGCAAATGGCAACTCTCTTTCACAACACTTTCTAAAAGTGTGGAGGAAAAGAGTGATAATCTTGCTCTACCGACCAAAGTAATCACAATTTTCTTTTTTTCTCGACAGTGTCACAGTCAAGACTCGATAGCCATTTGGGGCTCATATGCCTTGGTGGCTGAAGCATCAAGCATCCCATTGGTTTGTGGCTCGTAGGAGGTGAATAGAAGTGGTGATTTGCGTCCCACAATCGCCCACGAAGTCGGGCTCTGTTCCACGTCTTTGATTCATCTACTCAAAGAGCTTTGTGATCCTGGTGGGGTGTCCAAATCCACTGGCTAAGGCCCTTAGAAAACATCATTTGTTTTTTGAAGAAACCGAAAATTATCTTTCTTCTGGTCATCCAGGTTAAAGAAAAGAGAAACAAAAATATTTTGCTACAATGCTTTATGCTATTTTCACACCCAGAAGATGGAAAAATTCATCTCAATCTTGAAAACCACATTACATCCATTCCACAATATTAGTGGGATATTGCAAGCAGGCACAATCTTTATCATAAGCCAGATACAGTGACAAATAACAAACAAAACAGGGGGCAAGCATTCCCACAACATTACTTTGACACCCCAGTGAATCATGAACAAGAAACTCAAAACTTTTAAATGATCTAACTACCTAAACAGGCACAATTTCTGAAGCAGCCAGAGTATTGTGAGTAAAACAAGGTAAACGAATCGTATGTACAAGTGTACAATCCATAAAATATTGATCTCCCCTATCAACCTATTTGTGGGATGATGTGTAGTTATCTTTAAGCATATGCAGACTTATAATATACAGATACATGACTTATCTAACCTGTCTCACCTCAGCAGCATCACTTGATGTATGTGAAATGAAGATTGTGCTCATGGTTCACTCTAGAAAGTAAACTTCTTTAACAAGCATGACTCTCAAGCTTGTAACTTAGCTGCATTCTCTCCCCATACAACATCAACGCTCATATTTTATTTGGCATTCCCATTAAAATCGGGTGAAATCTAAATTAAGATGCATCCAGCAGCATGATTTGCGTCCACGCACTCGTGCTTCCCAACTCTAACAACACGTGAAAGATCTTTGAGCTTTACAAGAATATGTCATCAACACATGAAAGATCATGGACCTTCCCAGACTAACTTCAGCCATTCCTAGATGAGTAAATCTGTTTTTCTTTCAGGGAAAATTAGTAATAATATATATTACTGACCAAATGGCAAGTTGGAGAAGTGAGACAACACCAGTTCCAATTTGTATTGGGCCACAGCTGTAAAATGCTAGGTTTAGCCGTGTGTCTAACAGTGCATTTAATGGTCCGAAATTTTCTGCTTGCATGCATTTAAAACCTTTTCATGGATCTCTGGATGAACTCCCTTTAAAAGATCTGATATGGCCAATTCATGCTTCCTTTTTAACTCATTTAGCTCCTGTTGCTGCTTCATTAACAGATTCTCAAGTTTCTCGGCAATTATCTTGACAGCTTCCGATCCAAAATAGTTATCTTCCAAAGGAGAACCTCCAATGCTAGAATGTTGATATGTAGCTGCACTATTTTTATCACCAAATTGCAGATCAACAGGCAAACTAGCTTCCTTCTTCTCTTCACTATTATCATCACCAGAAACCCACTCATTCTCAGGTTGTTCAAGTATATCATCAACATCAGGATTATCTGTGTCTTCATGGAGATCAGGAGAGTTTTCATTGTCTGCAGTCAGGCTAGCTCCAGCGGCAACTGAAAGGCCAGATTTTACAGGAGAGGTTGCACCAAGTGCCTTGGGTGAGTCAGACCAAAACATACGACCCGAAGGCAATCTTTCCAATGAAAAACTACCAGAAGGGGAAGGCTCATTCGTAAGGGGAGAAGCATCACCCTTGGCTTCAGAGGCACAGCTATCAGGACTTGCAACCTCTCCACCAGAACTAACTCCAGGGAGTTCTCTTGGTGTCCAATCTGGAATGTGTGAATGAATTTCTAGGTCAATCATTTCAGCAATTGCTGAAACATCTTGATCTGTAAGGTCCAACTCCTCTACCATTTCACTAGCAACAGCAATAGCAGTGTCTGCCTCAATATCAAATGGAAAGTGGATATTGCGATAATGACCTGGGCAAAGGTGAAATTTTACAATTTAACGCCTATGAATGCTAATGAAAATCTCTTTTTCTTTCTTTAAACATTACAAAAACTAAGAAATGCAAAGAGAAGAATAGTCAACCTGAGGAGTCTGCTATTCGGAGTTGCAGAAATATCGTGTTAACATCTTTCCTTTGACCTTGAACTGTGAAATCTCTGCTTGTCTCAGACGGTTCCTTAGCACTTTTAACAACATCAATCTGATCAGAATTGCCTTCTGTGTTTGACAAGTCAAAATGTGAGAACAAAAACATAAAAGCCTTTGGTCTCTGTTGAATATACAGAAACTTACCTGAATGATGGGTTTTGGGAAGAAGAGAACGACCTCTACTTCCATGATCCTGATCTGATTGGAGAAAAGGATCCATTAAAAGTTCCTTGGCAGGCAAGCGTTCAGAGACGTCTGCAGTACATTTTTCTATAAATGCTCTAACTGCAGGGTTTGTAACTTTTGCCAATGATGCCGGTTTTATTCCCTACAAAGAAAAAGAAGATATGACGATCTAGATACAAAATCTAAAGTGAATGATGTTTCTAGCACTGGAATATGACGGATCTAGGATTTGGATTTTAAGGAATTCCCAAAACTTCATGGTTTTTTTAATCGTAAGATCTTTTACAGTTCTTTGTATTACAAATTTTGACAAACATTCCAGGCCCCCCCCAAAAAAATGTCAAAATGAAGTGCTGAGAAGATTTAATCAGATGACCCTTACTATATCTTTTTCTCTTTCAACCAGACAATTCTCTCATGGAATGAACCATTCAATGTCAAATGTGTCATACACTGACTAAAAGGAAGGAGAATTTTAACAGTCAATCCCTCTTAACTAATTAGCATGAGAACACTGTAAACATGGGAAAGTCGTTATCTTGCATCAAAATGAGAACTTGTACTGACATATATATCTTGCAAAATTTGGACTTTCTAGAGCACTACAGAGTCCAAGGGATCCCGTGATCATAACATATTAAGCATTTTCAAAATGCCTAATGTTTTCAAGGGCTACAAAAGCATGAACAAGTCAAACAATGTAAGAGATCATGTTGTGCCACATCACTTTGTAAGAGTTTTTTTTTTGTAAAATATTTTATAAGCCTAGCATTTCTCATGCAAGAAACTAAATAACTTTTTGAAAAAAATTACAACTGCAATAAGAATTGAAATGAACCAGAGACGCTAAGGCCTTACTGATGTCACTTTCTTGTATATTTGAGCAGCATTGGCACATTCGGCATATGGATACTCAAATGTCACCAACTCTAGCAAACACATACCAAAGGCGTAAATGTCTACAAGCTCATTGTACTCCTCTTCATAAAGCTCTGGTGCCATGAACTCTGGAGTACCTAAAGTCACAAAAAGAAATATGTTTTTTGCCCCCATAACAAAGTTTCCACACAAAGTCTAATCTCAAAAGGAAAATAATAATGATAATATTACAATCCTCACCAATGACACTATGAGCTGAATGAGCCTGGCGAAGAATGGCAGCCAGGCCTAAGTCACCAATTTTCACCTCGCCTTGATTCCCATTGACAAATATGTTATCACACTTCAAATCTCGATGAATAACTGGCGGGTCATGACTGTGAAGGTACAGAAGGCCCTCTAGAATCTGCCTAGACCATTTCTTCAATGCTCTCAAATCAACATGTTTATGTTTCTTCCGGTATCTACACAACATTCGGGGGCAAAATGCTTAACAAAAACAAATCATAAAAAAAAATGAAAAAAGGGATATTAACAACCCAGCAGAGTAGAGAAACTCACTGCCGTAATGTTCCAGAAGTGAAAATCTCGGTAATGAAGTTAATACTCTCAGTTTTGGTGTCGACCCACGAATTGTAAAACTTGATTATGTTCTTGTGCTTCAAAGTCTTGAGTAAATGAACTTCCGAATATAGACGCTCCAAACCTTCGGAGTTTCGTAATAGATCTGACACCTTAACCTGATTCCAAGCTACTTCAATTCCTTCCAATTCATCAAATCCTCGATATCTGAAATTCCCACATTTCGATCAAGGACACCCAAATATAGCAACTCCGGTACCAAAATCATATTAACCATAGTGCAACTAGCTGCACTTTCCTTTTTTCTTTCACAGTATAGATTCAGAGTTAACATAGCAAATAGAATAAAAGGATACACTTTCTTGAAAGCACCTTTTCCAAGAACCTCTTTATACTGCAAAACCAGCGTCAAATTAAATCAAAAACAAAACCCATTAATAAGCATAGCAATATATATCAACCCAAGCTTAAGCTTTTAATCAAACAGAAAAGAAGCATTGGCTAATTTTCCAAACAGACATTGAACAGCTAACAGATTTGGACAAACTGAATAATATATTAAACTATAAACAGAAATTCGTAATTCAACGTCAAAAAAGTTTAAATTTTTTCATTGAACTGACCCGACCGTATCGACCGGTGGGATCAACCTCAACAAACTCGGAGTCGGAATCGTCCGGGTCTTGTTCGGACGACAAGTCCTGTGGCATTTCTCGTTTCCAATCCAAGCACACACGCAAGAAAGAAAATGGAAAACCCAGAACTTTTAGTTCTCTTCAAAATCCCAGATCAAATCCAATCCGAGCCCGCGAAAGAGAACCGGATGCAGATATTCAAAGAATACCCAAAACCCACAAAGAGTTATAGGGTCTGACAATAAATCCGTGGAAGAAGAAGAAGAAGAAGCGTGTGAAAGAGAGGTATTTCGTCAAAGCGAAGATGTTTAATGGGTGGGAGAATCAGCCAATCTAAGTGTGTCTGACCGACTCACTTGTCATTCGTGTTTCTGTTTTTCCGTGTTGTTTTCGTTTTCTTACATTTTGGGTATAAAGGTCAACTTCGGGCATATGTGGGAGAGGACCCAGAAAGAAGGGAGGAGGGGGTTGCTGTTAACAAGTGGTTGTAGTTGATATGATATGAATATCATTGGGGATAAAGTTTTTCTTGGATGTTTATTAATACCCTTTTCTTTTTTTTTTTTTCTTTTTTTAATCTGAAATGGATGTTTATTAACTACTTGATCTTCACACGAAAGAATCACATCTTATATTATATTAATCATATTAGAAAGTAAATATGTAAGGATTATGATGATAGATATAGTTTAAGAATAATGCTATATTCTCATCTCGTGTTTCATTCTTCTTATATTACTGGACTCATGTGACAGTGCCATAAACTCTTGGGATCAACTTTTATTTAAAAAAAAAAAAAAAGGTTGATGGGTAATAATACATTCTCATCTCGTATGTCACTTTTATACTATTGGGTTGACGCGATAGTTGTTGTAATTGTGTCTTTCAAACACCTGTTTTCAACTCATTATTTTCTTTAACTTTAAGATTAAATTTCTAGTTGACAGTTTGCAATTTCTTAAACTTTTTACCGTTTGATCATGAGTTTTAATGAAAGAAAAATCAGCTTTATGGTTTTGACGGTTGGGATTAATTGTCAAGTATTTTGACATTTTATTAATAAGTTTTACGTTTCTACCTTTGGGTCATTAACGAGTTTTATTCTTCTTAAAGTGTTTTGACCGTTTGGTCATAAATCCCAGCATATGACCGTTTGGAACATAAATTACACTCACTGCTTTCAATGCTTTGGATATTATAATGGATTCTTCCTACTAAATCAACTATCATGTCTATATAAGACACACCACGAGTACTTGGGGATATATATATATATATATATATATAGAATTTTATATGTTTTTTTTTTTTTTTTTAATGATATTGCTCTAAAAAATAATGAGATTATTTTCGCAAAGGAAGATTAAGGGTTGTTCTATTAATCTTCGTTCTTGGAAGTGCGTCCTTAACAAAGGTAGACGCTATAGTCTAATCCTGGGAGGTTGCGTGTCAAGAGATCCGATCGCACCGAGTTATACACTCTGGGAGGCACGAATCAACCTTTAAGGACAGCGCTCTTGCGTGATTCTATAGCATTGTGAGATCTTTCTATACTCTATTTTCATCTCTTGTATTTTATTTATTTTATTGTTAATATTCATATTGTAATTATTTTATATCAATGAGAATTTGTGCACCATCCAAAATTATTTCCAACAATAGTACCCATAAACCTTTGGGGATCAGCCTTTATTAAAAAAAATAATAATAAAATAAAAAAAATAAAAATAAAAGGGCAATGATTCATCAGTCTTTTTAGTGGGATGAGTGATGAATATTTAGAATTACTCATAGTTAAAATATGGGGGGACAAATGACTGCCAACACCAACGATTTTCTCTGATCAGTCATCTATCTGGGGGGAATATTGGTGGAAGATGCCAAAGTTTAGAATATAATTGACCAAGATGCCAAGTGGTGGAACATTTGAGTTGCTTAGAGAGATTTTTTTTTAGAGGAAGAGGTGATGGTTATTAACAAGCTTCTTGTTAGTTGCTACCAACAGAAAATATGTCTTGATTTGGAGAGGCACTACAACAAGAGAGTTTTCTATTTGTAGTGCTTTATCACGTGAAAAAAAGAAAGACAATACATGATGTGGGGAGAAGGCTCACAACGGTGGGAGGTAGTGGGATTTAGTGTATAATTTGGAACATGAAGAGAGTTAATGTTCAAGGACATGATCATGTGAAGGCCTGCCACAACCTCTTGCCAACTAAGGAGAATCTAATGAAAAGAGGTATAATAATTGATTGTTTTTGCCCTATTCGTGGTATTGATAGTGAAAGTATTAAACATAACCTTTGGAGTTACCCTCCTGGGATGGATGTATAGGGAGTTTTGTGGGAAGAAAATTTTCAAAAAATCATCTATTGTGGATCTGATTTCCTGCAGGTTGTGGAGGAGATGAACAATAAGTGCAATTTAGAAGAATTTAAATTACTTGTGGGGATCTCAAAGAAAATATGGTTAAGAAGAAACACAGTGGTTCGTGGAGGGGAGTTCATTCATCTTAAGCTTGTTGCAGGAAGCAATTGAGTCATTTGAAGAATATAAGAAAGCAAATGTGAAGGAGATTGACCAGTTGATTGAGACCTTGGGGGAGGATCATAGAAGATGGAAAGCTCCTACAGCAGGTATTCATAAAGTGAATTGGGATGCGGCAATGGACACACTTAATGGGCAGATTGTAGGTGATGATCATAGAAGATGGAAGGCTCCTACAACAAGTATTCATAAAGTGAATTGGGATGCGGCAGTGGACACACTTAATGAACAGACTGTGAGTGATGATCATAGAAGATGGAAAGCTCCTACTGCAGGTATTCATAAAGTGAATTGGGATGCAGCAGTGGACACACTTAATGAGCAGACTGTGGGTGAGAATCATAGAAGATGGAAAGCTTCTACAGCAAGTATTCACAAAGTTAATTGGGATGTGGCAATGGGCACATGGGCATGAGCAGTTGTTGTGGGGGGATTTTGACGGATGTGTGATTGCATTTGGAAGTTTGACTAAACTATAACCTATTGTGGCGAATGCCTTGGTTGTTTTGCATGCTGTCGAATTTAGTAGGGATTTGGGCCTACAAATACTATTATGGAAGGTGATGTGTTCTAAGTAGTGAATGCGGTGGAATCCACATGGTGAAATTGGAGTAAATATGGACAGTGAGTGGAGGAGATGTGTAGGGTACTTGATTTGATACACAATTGGCAGGTTGGCCATATTAGGAGAGATGTTAAACAAGTCATATGTGTGATTTGGATGAAAGAAATTTCTATTTGTATTTGTGATATTGTTTTGCTGGAGCAACATGTTCTACCTTTATAATTATGAATGAAAGTGATTTTCTCGTAAAAAAAGACTGAATTTAAAGAATTTTTTCTAACCCAATTTAAAGAAAAAATTTCTCCAATAGCCAATTATGGTGAGCATTCACATTGAAGTCTAAAGCTACTTTGGCTAACCCCTTAGCAAAATGGGGTAAAAACTACCATCACCGGCTAGCCATGCTCAACAAATTGTTCTACAAATAACATTTTTTTTCAATTTCCCCTTTTTTTTTCCTTTTTTTTTTTTTTTTTTTTTTCAAAATAAAAACATTAACAAACAACCTAGTATGATTTAGGTATTTTGGACAAGTGAGTTGATTAAAAAAAAAGAATTTTTAATTAAAATTTAATTGAAAAATATTGAGCCGAATGTAAGTAATTAGGTATAAGAATAATGAAATATATATACCTTGTTCAGCAAGAGAAGCAACATGCATGTCTAGGCATGTTAATGTTGCCCCTTTTTGTTCCCAACCTTGCTTCTGTTCTCACGTCTCTGCAGACATCAAAAGGTTTGTGAGATTACTCAGATCCAAGACAACAATTAAACAAATAAAACACAATCACAGAAGTAATGATTTGATAATAATCTAATTCCCAGAGACCAATCAAGTAGTAATCTTCCTTTTTTTGGTTTCCTTTTAAGTAGATAATTAGAGTTACCTAATGCATTTTGAAAGCTATTACCCTTCAGACAAGATATTCATGAGCCACAGTCAAAGTTTCTTCAACACAAAGAATTGTTGGGGGATAAGTCTGAATAATTTTGCCATAAAGTTATGCAGAATAAAGGATTAATGTGAGCAGATGCTGGACATAAAAATTTGGGTAGCTTCCAGGCTTCCAGCTCTTTCACCAGCCACAAAAATGCAATTTATTTTAAAAGAATATAGTCAACTGAAAAAAATAGAAAGAAACTTTTATGGGTTTGACGATTTTTGGCATAACTAGCAAATTTAACATGAACATGAAATGAAATTAGAAGGTTAAGATTTAATGTAATTAAGTTTTGGGTCAAAACGGAGTGACCCGGTTAGACATGATTAATAAATGGGTTAGATTCGTATCAACCTATTTAACTCCCAATTAGCCCGCATAATCCATATAACTAAATTATATTTTTACCCTTTAAAACCCAAGTATATAATTATGGGAATAGATATTGACTATTAAATTATTATTATTATTATTATTTTTAATCATAAATCTAGTTGTGAAAACGTGTGTAATTTATGCTTATAAGATGTGAAAGTGTGTTAATAAGGTAAGATCAAGTATTTGATTCAACTCAACCTATATATAATATTTAAACATGTTGAAATGGGCCGTGTTCGTTTCCACTCCCCACCCAATAGAATTTGTTTATTAAACCAGTTATACTTGTCATGCAGTAACACTGTTTAATTAAACAACACTTATTAAGATCAAAGAGTTTGACACGATTACTTAAATAAGTTATATTCTTGTCTAGAGTCATGATTCACTGCACGCGGCGTGCCGTGCAGGAATCACTTTTTTTTAAAAAAAAAAAAAAAAAAAAAATTTTTTGCACGCGGCGTGCCATGCACGCCGCGTGCTCTTTATCTTTACCCTCTTGTCTATTCATATAGTTATGTACCAATGATTTGACACCACATAAACCCTACCCATAAACCCAAATTGTTACCCTTTACTTTTGCTTTTTAAACATGATCGGGTGGCATATAAAACAAAAACAAAAAATAAAAAAGAGGAGAAGAGAGAGAAAAATTTTCCCCAGCAAACTATCTATTATTTAACTAGTCATGTGATAGCTCTATTTTATACACATACAGACGAGGGATGCTCATTCACTTGAAGTTTCCATTATGATCAGAATTTGGGAAGTCATATATATTATAAAGAAGAATAAGCCGTCCTTGCAATAAGGCCAGGCCTTATATAATTATAATTTTTGACCTCTGTATTTTGGATAAACTTCACTTTGAGTAGGAATATTTTACTCACAAGTGTCTGATTCCACAAAATATATGTGGTCATAGATGAACTTTGGTTTCATCGTTGGCTTAAAGTTCAAGGGCAGGTAGACAGTAGACTCAAATCTTGTCTTCTTTCACTTTCTACCCGCTTTCAATTCTTTCCTACGTACGTGGTTGTTAAAATATTGAGGGAAATTTCAGAAAAATTCTCAAGAACTTTCATGGGTTTTGGTATTATTCTTTAACATGTAAAAATTTCTAATTAAGGGTATTGAATTTTTTTTAATTTCTTTTAATTACTTTATTTCGTTAGAATTTATTTCGTTAATTTTTGTTAAAATACCAAAAATACCCGTGTTTTTTATTATAAAAAAATTGCAAATATGTTTTTTTTTTTACAAAAATAAAATAAACGCATGAAGCTTTACAATTTTTTATAATAAAAAATATGGGTATTTTGAAAAATAAATAAATAAAGGAAAATCTTAATGGAATTAGGTAATTGAAAAAATAAAAATTGAAAGTTCGGTTCCCTTAATTGAAAGTTTTTGAACTTCAAAAATAGTTTCGAAATGCATGGAAGTCCAAGAAAATTTTGTGAAATTTCTTACAAAGTGGATAGCAACTTGTCACAAGCACGAAAAGACTAACAATAACATATTTATGGTTAAGATAACATGGTCAATAAGAGACGCATGACAGCCTCGACAAAGTCAAGCATTTTCTTCTTCGGTAGATATAAAGTTGAAACACGAACCTTCACTCTTTTAGATTTTTGCAGAAATTGAGATATTTTGTTATTATAAGTTGTCCAAATTTTGATAATTTAAAAAAGAGGGTTGTAAATTTACCTGCCTTCGGGCAAATGAGTTTTACATCTTAAGTTTGTCCGAGACAGATAAATTTTGCAATCCTCTATCATTTATGACATGTTCCTCAACTTGGAGCACTAAACCTTTTGAAATAAATCAAGAAAAACAACCCAATAAAAGTGACAAGACACACAACCACAAGCAATTGGTGCACAAGGCAACTTCAACATCATTTTTAAACAACTAGTCATGTATTGTATCCCCACCTTAATACATCAATATAGATCAAATTTTGTGGTGTTGCATGCCCCCATCACCTCCTCTGCTAAGAACCAGTAGTACTAGTACTGCAACAGACCCCACAGCAAGAAGTATATGTCACAATGCACACCCCATATTAAAGAACACCTACTTGTGTAGCATTAAATTCACAAACAATCACACTATGTTTTTTTTTTTAAAAAAAAAAAAAATTTAGTTTAATTTTAATTTTGATTTTTGAGGGAAAAAAAGGGTATTTAAGGAAGGAAGATAACAAGTGACCATTTTTCTTTTATCTATTTTAACGTCTGACGATGCTAATAGAGGGGCTTTTTTTTTTTTTTTTTTTTTTTTTTTTTTTTTTTATATTACAAAAATTGATAGTTTAATGTATCTAAGTATTACACTTGATAGGAGGTTTAGCTATCAACCTCTTATTCCCTCGTAAGTGCATTCATTTTGTCCCTCATCATCATCGATGCTAAAGATTGGATAATGCATCATGACATGTGAACAGATGTCATTATCCAATCATGTGTCTATTGAACACATGTCATGATGCACTATCCAATCATGTATATATGTGTCTCGTTATCGACAGACGAACATTATCAACCCAAAACAGGAGTTGATCAGGATAGCTAAGAACTACATACATGTGACAATTCCAGCGACTAGCCTCTTGTTCTGAGTCTAGAATTTAGACCATAATTATGTCTTTGCTATACAACCTAACTCATAAATATTTCAAAAAGCGAAAATGGTAAACGTTTTCCTTTACGTGTATGCAGGGCCGAAGCCAAAAACTATTATGAGTGGGGTCATGAGTCAAAAAAAATTTGCTGCTAAAGGCTGGTTGGCTGAATTTATTTTTTATTTTTTTAGGGGAAACCATCTTTTGTCCCTATGAATTACAACGCATTGACACTTTCTTCTCATGAACTGCAACTTGTACTACTTTGTCCCCATGAACTACCATTTTGTGCCCAAAACCCCTTTCCGCCAGTCAAAGCCGTTAACTCAGACGGTCAACCCGTCACTTTGCCTCCATAAACTACAATGCATTGTCATGTTGCCCCTATAAACTACAGCGCATTGTCACTTTGACTGTCTGAGTTAACGGCTTTGACTGATGGAATGGGGTTTTGAGCATAAAGTGGTAGTTCATGGGAACAAAGTAGTACAATTGATAGTTCATGGGGAGAAAGTGCCAAGGCGTTGTAGTTCATAGGGGCAAAAGATAGTTTCCCCCATTTTTTACCTTAAAATTTTGTTGTTGTTAAGAATTGGAGGGGGGCCATGGCCAATACCAATCACCCCTTCCCTCGGTCCTTATGTGTAAGTGTTCAAACTCTCCATCAACAAGTAATGCTCAACAATATGATGATATATTAAATAATTAATTATCCCAAAAAGTTAAATTTAAGAGTAAAATTGGGTACATAGTATAAGGCTAGCATGAGAATTAGCACAAGGTCTTGGGCTTAGATATGTAGACCATTGATATTGGACATAGTGAGCTTAGTAAAAATTGAATCAAAGACCCCTAAAGAAGATCATAAGATCTAATTAATTTCATAATTTAATGGTTTAATTTATGACACATGACATATAAGACAATATGATATAATGTCAAAAAAATAGGACAATAGGATATAAGCAAATTCACAAATATAGCTTAACCTTCCACAAAACTAATTAGCAAACTCCAAGGCACACACTTCAAATCTAAAAATAATAATTAAAAACAAAAACAAAAACATAGTGTGCCACCACTTAATGGGTAACCCCTTATTGACTTAAAACCCTACTAGAGTAAGATGAAACATACGAGGATTGCATGGAAGGTGAGCTCCGCAACTCTCATCTCTTAAATTATTCGAATTTTTATGAAATTCGAACAACTTAATAACAAGAGATCTCAAATCCGGTGAAATTAGTCCTCAAGAGATAATTCAATCGACTGAGAATTATGTCTCATAAAACGGAGGTTACTAATTTGAATTTATGTTCTCATTTTCTCTCCCCTTGTGCGGACATAATAAAAAATAAAAAATCAGGTGAAAGTAGTTAAGAAGATATGGGCTGTAGATGGAAATGTACTCTCACTTTGTAGTAGAATGGTGGGCCGGTGTTAAGAATGGCCCATATCCCTTCGACCACGGTTTTACAAGGTTGATCCAAACTATGGGTTAATTTAATGCAAGTTGGAGATAAAACCAAATCCAACTGTTTCGATCTATTACTTAATTTTCTTGTTTAGTACATTATTTATTTCTTTATTAATTTTTGTCAGTGCTCACAAGTTAGTTAAAGCATGCTTTAAGTTCAAGTATGTTTATTTTATTTTGTGTGTTTTGCCATACAATAACTGCAATTACCCTATAAAAGGGATGTAACGCTTTAGGTAAAGGAGGCTAATTCTTCTCAAAAACTTTAAATTCATTGTGTATATTCGCACTCTAAATAAAAATGCTAACTTAAGCACTGGAGTTTTCTCAGTCTCCAGATTAGCCGATCCTTTGACGTTCTTATTATTTTGCAAATAGCCTATTGTTGATCCACTTTTACTATTTTGTAGGCAGCTCATTGTCGGTTGCGCCGTATCAAAAATTAATTTAACACACTTAATTCAGTATAATTTGATTATTATTATTATATACAATGAAAATGAAAGCCTCAATTTTGGAGAACATGTGTCGATGTCATATATATATATATATATATATATATATATATACTATTTAAATATTATTTTAATTATATTTTATAATATTATAACATTGGCGTGCATACTATTCATGCACGCTGGTGTTATATAAATCATTATATATATATATATATATATATATATATATATATATTCTCTGACTATATATGTGGGGTTGTGGCTAGGTAGAGACTGGCCGTGATCAGCGCCCACGCTTCACTAGTTTGTACTTCCTCCGGAACATGTTGCACAAATTAGAGGCAACCTTGTTGGTCCAAGTCAAAATTTTAAACAACTCTTACATAAATGATTGAATTTGAAAGACTCAATTTTTACTGCTTTTTTTTTACAGCATTTCCTTTTATGTAAAGTGCTATATTACTCAACAAATGTAATAATAATAATAATAATAATAATAATAATAATCATCATTTTCTTTTTAATTTCCCATTTAAATAAAATAGTGAAAGAATAAAGAGTTGGTGTAAGACATTTTAAAAGTGGGTAACTAAAATTTTTTTGAAAAAAAATTTAAAGAAACTTTAGCATCCAATTAGTAGTGGTTGTCACTTACCCTTCCGGCTTATTTGACCATAACACTTTTTTTTTTTTTTTAATGGTTCAGATTTAATTTTAATTTTTTAATTTTTTTTTACAAAAATAAAGAAAGTAAAATTAAATCCAAACCTGACATAGCAGATCAAAAACAAAATAAAGACAAAGGATTAACGTCTCACCAACCGGATAAATATGACGTCTTACCATATAAAAATTAGGGGTGCAAAGGCGGTTACGGTTAGCGGTTAGTGGCAATAACCGCTAACCGTAACCGCCCTAGCGGTTAGTAAATTTCACTAACCGCAACCGCTAACCGCCTAGCGGTTAACGGTTAGCGGTTAGTGGCCGGTTAGCGGTTAGTGAAATAGATAACCGCCCGCTAACCGCTTTTTTAAAATTTGGCTTTTTTTTTGGCTTTTTTTTATCCTCATTTTTTTTTCTTGTATTTTTAATATCTTCTTGGGCCCAATTGCTATAAATATTTGAATTGTCATTGGATCATATGATTAAGTGTTGATCTTATAAACTTACAAACAAACAAAAATACTTCAATTGTAGTTATAAGTAACACATTGTTTAATCCAATGTCAATTACTTAATTTGATATTATATGAATCACATTGTCATTGTCATTGTACATGAATAATTGATTAAGTATTGGAATTGTAATTGGATCATATAGTTAAATATTTATCTTATACATTTATATTATTCAATATGCATATAATATAACTATAAGCAATTATATATATATATATATATATATATATATATATATATATATATATATATATATATATATAATTCAAAATTGTTAATTTTCTTTTTTTTTTTTCTTTCAAAAAATGGTTAAATTTCTTTTTCTAAAAAATGTTCAAAAAATACATTAATACTTCAATTGTGATTATAAGTAACACATTGTTGAATCTAATGTCAATTACTTAATTTGATATTATATAATCATATAGTCTCATTAAATTATATCATATGATTCATATGATTAATTATTTAAATTCTTATCATATTTACTTATAATCTTTTTTCTTTGAATTGAACTTAATATCTAATGGTAAATGGTAATGTTCAAACTCCTAAATCCTAAATTCCTAAAGTATCTAATAATGCTTTAATTAAATTGTAGACTTGTAGTTATAAGTAACATATTGTTTAATTCAATTGAATCAATTGTGATTATCATTGTACATGAATCATATGATTAACTTGTAGACTTATGACTTATGAGTTATGTCATATTATATATGTATTATTTATTATTATATAATCATATGATTTAATGATCAAGCCATCATGTGATATAATCATATCAATTATAGTGATAATATATAAATTACTAAAATTATAATGATAATACATTAATACTTAAATTATGTTTATAAGTAACACATTGGTCATTGTTTAATCCAATGTCAATTACTTAATTTGATATTATACGAATCATATCATCATTGTACATTAATAATATGATTCATTTGAAGTCTTGAATAAAGTATTTGAATTGTCATTGAATCATATGATTAACTATTGATATTATACATTTATATTATTCATATACATATGTAGACTTATATAGACTTATAGGTTTATAACATACATTGGAAATAAGTCTCTAGATATTTAATTGTTGTATTAGTATGAATTAGTATACTTATGAGTTATGTCATATTATATATGTATAATTTGTTATTATATAATCAAATGATTTAATAATCAATCTCATGTGATATAATCATATAAATTATAGTGATAATATATTAATACTCAAATTGTGATTTAATTATTTTTTAAAAAAAATTGTGATTTAATGATCAAGTGATTATATGATATAATCATATAAATTATAGTGATAATATATTAATACTCAAATTGTGATTTAATTATTTTTAAAAAAAAATTGTGATTTAATGATCAAGTGATTATGTTATATGTATAATTATAAAAATATATTATATAAAAAGGCGGTTAGCGGTTAGCGGTTACGGTTAGTAGACCCAATAACCGCTAACCGCTAACCGCTAGGCGGTTATGGCGGTTAGGCGGTTAGCGGTTAATGCGGTTAAACGGTTAGGCGGTTAGGCGGTTGGCGGTTATAGCGGTTAGCGGTTAGCGGGCGGTTAAAAACCGCCCGCCTTTGCACCCCTAATAAAAATAACAATCATAACTCTCAAAGAACATACTAAAACACTAAATCCTAACCCTAATGTGACTAACTCTTTTTGGCCAAGTCTATTATTAAATACTGACTCTATAAACATAAATTAAAGATTAAAACAATTACAAAATAATTCCGACTCTAAACTATTATTCTTTTTTCATTTGACATCAAAACCGTTACAAATATTATAAAAAAATTGTGTAGTTTTTACCGTATCTAAGCCAAATCCGCAATATTTTCGGTCCGAAAAGGCATTTTATGGTCTTTTGCAACCAAAATAACGTTTACATTTTGGTATTTGGGAATGGAAAGGCATATTTTATGGTGGGTTGATGCACTTCTCAGGGCTAATCTTTTTGGGGTTTCACAGTTTTCCTGCAAAACTGATGAGAGTTGCTGCCTCCAACCACTATAAAACCCTCTTTGTCAACCAAACTGACTCTGAGAGTTTGAAGAAAAAGTAAAAAAGTAAACCTCCTCTCCAACAAAACTAAACCATTTGTATTTTCAAATGATATTAAAAAAAAAAGAAAAAGTTTTGACTGGTCATCCTTTACCCCACCACACCAACTCATGTGCTGTCATGCTTCCAAGGATTCAACTCTGTTTGTAGAAATCTATACCCCAAATCTGGTGAAAAATGGCTTCTCTGCTTTTAACTATACCTGGAAGTGAGTATTTTTATGTATAGCAGAAGCAAAACCACCTCGGGTTCAGAAAAGTTGTTCTTTTAAAAGGGAAAAATCTAATGGAGATAAAGTGGAGAAAAGAAATTGAAAATAAAATAAAAACAAAAATCCAGGCAGGAGAGGTTGAGCAGAGGAGGAGGTGCAGATAATTCAATATAAAAAGGTTGTTCTTCACTCACTCTCACTCACTGCCAGTCTATATCACCATATGCCAGTTTGGAAATATTTCTTTTCTTTTCTTTTATTTTATTTTATCTAATTTATTCCATTAATGCTGCCAAGAACAACACCTCTGGCAGCATCTGTGAGTCGCCTATGTTAAAGCTCTCACTAATAATTCAGCTTTTTTCTCCAACTCTGCATCTTCTTCCTCCAATTTGGGCTTTGCCCATTTGCTAATTCGTGAAAATCGATCAGTTTTCAACGATCATGCAAGACCCTATTGGAATTCCAGCTTGCTTCTCCGCCGGCGACAAACTATCCGACGACCAGACGGGTGTGACAAGGTCAGGGCAGAGTCTTTTCATGTCGGTATACAGAACAAAGATCGCCGATCAATGCCGCTCAATCACCATTACTTGGTGCAAAAATCTGTTGCTCCATGGGCTGGCGGTTTCGGTGGAGAGCCCGAACAGAGAAAGCCCGCACACCTGCAAAGTCGAGCTGAAGCCATGGTACTTCTGGAGAAAACAGGGCTCCAAGCGCTTTGTTTTGGAAGGTAAAGCTGTTGATATCTTCTGGGATCTCAAGGCTGCAAAGTTCAATGGCGAAACAGAGCCGAGCTCAGAGTATTATGTTGCAGTTGTCTGCGATGAAGAAGTTGTGCTTCTGCTTGGGGATCTGAAGAAAGATGCATATAAAAAGACTGGCTGCAGGCCGGCGCTTATCGATCCCATATTGGTTTCAAAAAAGGAGCACATATTTGGTAAGAAGAAGTTTTGTACAAGAGTCAAATTCCACGAGAAGGGTAGTTTCCATGAAGTCTCAATTGAGTGCAGGAACAAAAGCAGAGGTAATAGTTTGAACGGGGTTGAGCCAGAGATGGAGATTAGAGTCGATGGGCTTTTGGTGATTCATGTGAAGCATCTTCAGTGGAAATTCAGAGGTAATGAGTCAATACATGTGAATAGAATGAGAGTAGAGGTGTATTGGGATGTCCATGACTGGCTCTTTAGCCCTGGTCTAAGGCATGCCTTGTTTATTTTCAAGCCAATTCTGTCATCAATATCTCTGTCATCGCTATCATCATCATCATCACCATTGTCATCTCAGACAGAGAGTTGTGTGTCATTTGAAGGGTTTAATGCAAGTGGGTCATCAGAATTTTCCTTGTTTCTTTATGCCTGGAAGGTTGAATGATCATCATTCATCAGTCATCAATCATCACCGAATATGATCATATCTCAGTAGCCCCATTGGTTGTATCATGAAAGGCAGAAGAATAAGGTTGGAAAAGTAAAAGGGTACTCTTCATGGATAATTGGATTGAGATGAGAAAGGGGAGTGGGGCCGAAGAAGTAAGCTAGCTACAGCTGGGGATGAACAAGTGGACAAGAGACAGATTGTATTGCATACATGCATGCCCAATAATTCCCCATCTAGAGGCATCTCTCTCTCTCTCTCTCTCTCTCTCTCTCTCTCTCTATTTTTATACAACTTCTCTTTCATCTTTTCTGATCTAATCTTGATAAACGAGCAATGTTTCTATCAAATTCCATCTACCAATGTGTACGTTTCGTGAATTTTATATGCTTCCTATGGATACTGAATGTCTGTATCTGCCAAAGTTAGCTGATGCATGTTACAGAGAAAGGTGTGCTGATGATGAAAGATCCACTCCAAGCAACAACTTGTGTTTGTCCACAGCACATCAATATGACACAATTTTCTTTCAACTCAATCTATTAATAACATTCGCAACTGGCTCTCTAAATATCATTTTCAGTCAAATTTCGGCTAATTTATAAGAAAAAACATGCTTCATCAAACAACCTACTCCCTTCTCTATTTTTTGTTGTCATAAACCGAAAATCCACTTCCTACTATTTTTTTTTTTTTTTTTTTTAATGTTATTGCTTCTCCTTCCCTCTCTTTTGAGTCACTCCATTTTGGTACGACATACTTCTTTCTTCTAACTCTATATTTTAGTGCAACGTATTGAAAAACTAATAAAAAATAAGGGTAATTTTATTGAAGACTCTTAAACTTTCTTCCGATTTGACAAACTTTCAAACTTGAAAATCTCTCAATTTAGTCCACTGAACTTTCAATTGCAATCAATTTAGACTCCTCTATCAGATTTTAAATGTCATATGGCGTTTATATCCCTGACTTTTTTTTTTTATAAAATTTCAACTTTCCAAAACGTTTTTTTTTTTTTAAAAAAAAAAAAATCAGAGATATTTTGGTCTTTTTTGGTATTTCTAAACCCTAAATTTGACGGATGAGTTTAAATTGAGAGCAATTGAAAGTTTAGGGGACTAAATTAAGAGATTTTGAAGTTTGTGAGGATTTGTCAAATTCAATGAAAGTTTAGGGGTGTGTTCAGTGAAGTTACCCCTAAAAAATAATATTTAACTAAAGTAAAAAAATATGTAAAGAGTTTACTATTTAGTTCATTTTAAAAGTGGTTCTTCAAATTTGAAAAGTAAACTTTTTTTTTCAAATTGAGTTTTTGTTAGAAAAGTTCACTCGGAATGCTCAGTCTGTTAAAATGATATTTGTCTTTAAAACATATAATTCTCACGTTTATTTTTAATAAAAACATATGACATTTATTCTTTTAAAACCAATTTAATAAAACTTGGACCCCATTTGAGGAAAACTTTGTTCACTTGAATATATATTACTCTTTCTTTCCGTTACTCGACGGTTACTCATTTGGGATTAACGATGTTGTTGAAAATCATGCTAGTTTACGGTTTCATTAATTAATCTCATATTTTCAAGAGAAATGCTATGCTTACATTTTTATTTTATAAATATTTTATGATACATACTAACTTAGCAGTTACAACTAATCCTTGTAATTTTTTATTTTTTAACAAGAGTACTGCTACATATATACCACGGTAAATATCTCACAAAGTTGATGTGAAAATGTATAATAGCTCTTAGATCAACTATTATTCAAGAAAAAAAAAAATCATATATATAAAACCCGCTAAATCTTGTCACATCAATTTTATAGTATGTTTGTGTGATATGTTGCATTATTTAAGAGTCGAATGTGACTCTTACATTAATATCGTTAGATAGTTGTAAGATAAAAATATAGGTTATAACATTACTCTATATTCAAGTACTTTTGCTGTCACAGAGATTCTATGTTGGTTTGCAGTTAGTCATATATAAAATTACCAAAATGACATTGAGCCTCTGAATTTCGTCAGAAAAAAAAAAAAAGGTCATAAATTTTGGCTAAGCCACTTGTCACAAAATGATTACTTGGATTGATCATACTATATTTTCGTATGTCTCATCTTATCTTACAAGATAATAACTATGAACCCTAAACTATGGGCAGGGGCGGAAGCAGGCATATGGTTGGGGGACGAATGTTCTCCCAAACATTTTGAAAATGTTATTAAAATATTTTTTTTTATAAATTTATCCCCACAAAATTATATTTTTGCCCCTTTTTAATTTTTTTTTTTTAGTTTTGTCCCTCCAAAATTATATTTTTGCCCCCTTTTAAAATTTTCTTTTAGTTGTGTCTCCTCTTTCAGCTTTAAAAAATTGAAAATGCCCTCATTTAATTAGTGACTTTCAGTTCGTAACATTATTTTGGCTTGACTCTAGTGTTTATGGGAGCTCCGAGTGATCTCGTTAGGAGAAAAAGTTCACACTAAATGTAATTTTTTTTTTTTTAAACATAACTTTTGTATGCAATAATAACTTACAATTTACTATGAAATTAAATTTATTAATTTAAGACTTATCTATATTTATTTTAGATAATCATACACAAATATACATATAGAGAGATACTATATGTATCTATGTGGTTATATATTCGGGTAAGTTCATCCCCTCATAATATAAATCCTGAGTCTGCCCTCAGCTATAGGGTTATTTATAATGTCTCATGAATTATAAATTATTGTGATTACTACCCTAATCAGAGATTAATTTGCAATGTCCATCCCAATTTGTTAATTTTAGTACTGATTCGGATAATGGGTAGACCTTGACTTTGCAAATTAATCTTGAAATAGGTGTTGATTGCAAAAATTTATAATTTAGGAAAATATTGAAAATGAGAACATTTATGGTGGATAATTACAACTAATCCTTATATTCAATTACATAGAGATTGAAGAAAACAAAGTATTGTAAAGTTTATAGACACCAAGAAGAAAAAAATGGAAAGATTCCCATTGTTCCATTACATTCAAGGATTTGGCTTTTAAGTGCCATAAAAAATAAAAATCATTTATCATGTAGTTTTTCCAATGGTTCAGATTTAATTATACTATCTCTTTCTTATGGAAAACTTTGAATTAAATTTGAACTGCTGTAAGAATTACAAAAACAGAGAAGAATTACTATAATTTGTTTTAGAGCACTTAAGCCAAATCCACCTTTCAAAGCATATAAAGGGCCACATTCTTTAGAATATAACCATAAACCAAATATGGCATCCACAGAAAAAGGTTTAGGTCACCATCAAAGCTGATTTAAAACATATTATTGACTTCAAAGAGAGACATCTCAACTGTCAATTGGACCCAATATTAACATTTAGAGGCCATCTCAATTCATACATCATGTCAGCAAAGAAGATTCATTTACAAGTTACTTCAAGGTGTCAGGCAAAAGCATTGTTAAGTTTCATGAAAAATGGTTCGGTACCACAAATTTTTATTATGAGTCCCTTACAAACTTGTATGACATGTCAAATGTAATTGTGTAAGGAATTTGTAGTAAAAGTTGAAGTACTCGTAGCAGTACTGCTGCAAACAATATAATCGGGATAAATTTATTACTGAACTATTTATAAGGGTTAGAAACAAAACTAACTTCTTGTGGATGAGCTGACAAGAACAATATCATCAAAACCCACATGACAACAACAAAGAATGGTGTAGAAAACAGAGTTATATAATAGCATGAACTGATGTTACCAATGGAAAATCGTTGGCAGCTTCTGAGCATTATTGTCTGATACAAAAACAATAATAGAATAGGCATAGCAACTAATACTTTATACAATATTCTTCTTGAGACATCTTTTGTGGCACTCCTCCTCAGGATATAATGCAGCCAAAAGGACATCCAAGCGCCCAGATTATTAAGGAATAATTTGAGGGACCAATTTATCAGTTTGTTGAACATACCAGCAAACCAAGAAATGGTTTTGGTCTCTGATTTGGTCGTAATTCTGGTTTTCCTGTACCATAATCAATATTATTAAAGTGGTGCAGACTACTTGTTTTCATTTTTTGATCCAAAACCAAACCACTTTGCCAGGAAGAACTTAGGCTTTGCACGAGCGGCTTCAGATGCTGTTTGTGCTGGTGCTGCTTGAGCAGATTGCACAGATGATGAATTAGGCTTGGCTGGAACAGAGAAATTGTGTCAATGGCTTCAGGGTTTGAAGGGTGGATTTGATTTTTGAGAACAAGTAAGAATATGGTCTAAAGAGTCACTAATACTCTGTGTAACAGATGATTATATAAAAATATATATGGTTATTATTGTAAATTATCTAGTGTTTAGAAGACAACAAATGCATAAAAGGTATTAAGAATGAGATTTAACCTGATTTTGGTGAAACCCTGTTAGTTTTTGAACTTCTCACATTGCTAGGGTTCTTGTACGGATTATGCATGATGTCTTTGTCCTGAGATATTGAGGTTGACTTCCTCTCTATAAGCTTATGCTCCACATCTGTCATGCTATCAAAATCACCTGTAATGACCAGGAAATCAAAAAAGAGAAAATCTAAGAAACCCAAAGTCTGTATGTAGTGCAGAAGACTGAAAATTGTCAAAAGCACAGAAATATTCAAGAATGGAGACAAAGATAGATATTACAACTGGAATGCAGTTAGCTAAAACATGTTGAGTTTGAAAAGAAGATCATTATAGTGAATGTGAAATCAATTCTAGGACACATACACAATAAACTTAAATTTCATTCACACAATAAAATTACAGTAAAATTATGCAGTGGTTTAATGACCAAGCAGGAAAAAAGTTATTATTCTGACCATTGGAAGTTCATGTGTGACCTATAAAATTCAAAGTCCTCAGACCAGACAAAAGGGGGTTCAATGGCCATAATTGTTGGGAAGATAAATGGTAAGGGAGTTTTACCAAGAGTACATTCATCTATATTTGAATACCACTCTAGCCCAAAAGCTTAAGCTAATAAGCTTGCATCCACTTTTATATATATATTGGTGGGACTCAACACTTACAAGTGCACTCACATCAACCTCTCCTTTACTTGTGAGTCTTTTTCACATTGATCCAACTCCTCCTCGGTTATAAGTCCTTGCACATTTCTAAGAGTGTTCCGAGTTAAGAGTTGCCCCAGAGTGCCACTAAACGTAATTCCAAACCAAACACATCTAGACACCCGTCCCAGGATGTTAATCATGGCTCCGATACCACTTGTTGAAAGATAAATGGTTAAAGAGTTTTACTAAGAGTGCATAAATATACATATTTGAACATCACTCTAACCCACATACTTAAACTAATGGGCTTGGGTCCACTTAGGTATCTTAACTATATTTTTTATTTTTTTATTATATATATATATATATATATATATATATATATATAAACATCTTAGTAGCCAGAGGAAAAGAAAGCAAAAGCGATTCCCGTAGTAGCGGCGAGCGAAATGGGAGCAGCTTAAACCGTGAAAACGGGGTTGTGGGAGAGCAATACAAGCGTCGTGCTGCTAGGCGAAGCGGTGAAGTGCCGAACCCTAGATGGCTATAGTCCAGTAGCCGAAAGCATCACTAGCTTACGCTCTGACCCGAGTAGCATGGGGCACGTGGAATCCCGTGTGAATCAGCAAGGACCACCTTGCAAGGCTAAATACTCCTGGGTGACCGATAGTGAAGTAGTACTGTGAGGGAAGGGTGAAAAGAACCCCATATATATATATATATATATATATATATATATATATATATATATATATATATATACTTTCTCAATGTGGAACTCAACACTCACAACTATACTTACAACAATAGTTAACATATTATCTAATTAGATACATAGAAAATGTGAGTATAGGTAGCTTACTCTCTGTGGGAGGTTTCCCATAGTTGTGCCGCCGAGCTTCAAGAAAAGATTCATCTCTTTGATCTTGCATTACTGATAGGGTACAAAAGAATCAGATACTTATTATTAAGACAAAACAAATGACTTCACATTTTCTTATTAACAATTTAGAAGAGGCATAAAAAACATACGTTGATCAAAAAGAGCATATCTGTAATTGGTGGCTGAGCCAACCAATAGCAACTGAACTGCCTCTGAGTCTCTTGTCATAGATGATTTATCAGATGCATTCAAATTCTGTGTGTCTAATAGGATACCTGCAAGCTGAAGCACATTAAAAGCCAGTGATCAGAATTGTAACCAAAACAAGCCAATCTGTTCTAACCATTTCAGAGCAGAAAATTAAGAAAAAAAAAGAAGCTCATTGTTCTGCAGCATGGTTACTGTAATTTACCAAAAGCTTCTTCAGCGCAGGTGTTTGAAGCAGATCATAGGCATCTTCACAGTAATTATCTGTAAGAATGGTGCACTGAGATCCAACCTATAAAGACAACAAAATACAGAAAGTTCGATAGAGAAATTCAATCTATGCCTTATACAGTGCATTTCAGATCATACGTGTTTAAATTCTTCAATTTCAGCCCATAATTAGAGTGCACTAACCTCGCCATTAGTTCTGAGGACATCTTGCCCAATCACAAGGATACTTAATTTCTCAGCCATCATTAGAGTCTCCAAGTCCACCTGACACCAATTTGCAGCAACGAGTCAGCAAACTGTTCAAATTACATCCTGTCAACTAATATACACAATGTACTTTACAAAATCATTTGCCTTTTGTAAGCATGAGACATTTTCATTGCCTTGAACTAATGCTGCAAAAAGAATGCGTGTTGAAGGAAATAATTCTTCAAAAAAGGATATTAACAATCCACTGTTTCAGAAACAGAACTTAATCCCATTGCACAATAAACTTCACCAGTTACTGCTCTCAATAAAGCTATTATGACTTGATAAACGTCCATTTTTAGTGAAAATTGGATGCATCCAAGTATAAACAACCTTTTAAGACAAATTAATCTTTGCAATTACCCTTCACTGCTCTAACCAATATAGAGATCCACAAATTTCAAATTCTGTGTTGCCAATTTTGTTTCTTGGATTGGAGGTTAACAATTTTGCATATGTTTTAAACAACCATTTTAGCATCTAAATGGGAAAATCTAACAATGATCTTTGAATAAGATTTCAAATTAACAAACACTAAAGAATTACCTCATCAGAAAAAAAAAAACAATGAGGTTGCATCCACGCCAACATGATGAAACAGCCAAGCAGCCTGCTTATGCTTCCACATCCTCCCTCTAGACAAATTCATCACAGGCACCACAACAAACCCCTCTCCATCACCTTCTCCCTTATTTTTACTCAACCTATTCTCCAAAAGCCGCGTGTAACATATCGCCGCCACCATCGAACTGGTACCTGCATTCCCACAAAACCCCACATTCAAACGCAACCCAACTAAAACCGGTTAACTTACTTCACAAGTAATCACTGTTATTTCAATTTAAAAACCTATAAAACCCATTAATTTCCCTGTTAATCTAAAACAAACAAAGTCACTTTCTCTATACTTAACTGTTTGAAGACCCAGAGAGTACAATTTTGGCCTTGGCCTCAATCTCCCCATTTAAGACTTTCTCAAGCTTGATCCTCTGCTCCTTCAAAAACCCATTAAGGATATTGTGATCAGAAGCTCCTTTCTCTTCCTTCAACTCTCCATGACTAGCGTAGTGCTTCGGTGCAATCTTGTCCATTGAACATGTCGACGCGGATATCGACCTCCGGTGCGCCGACTCCACGAGTTTCCTGGGCGGCGACAGAACTGGGTTTTCCGCCAAAGAACATGCTGATTCGGTGAGGCTTTTCGGCGGGGAGAGGAGATGGGTCTCCGGCGATTGTGTTGAGTTCTTGAAGGTTCGGCGGGAGGATGGGATTAAGATTCCCGGCGGTGGGTGATGAGAAGAGGGGTCGGTTTGGAAGCGGGACTTGCGATTGATGGGCTGGCGAAAAGGTGGCAGAGTAAGGGCCGTTGGATCGGGATTGGGGTCTGGGGTACTGTGTGGGGGATTGGCGGGCTTGAGGATGTTGGAGAACCATTTATGGACCGCCGAAGCTGGGGATATGTCCGGTGGGGTTGTTGTGGCGGTGGCGGTGGTTTCTGAGTTTTTGCGGTTGTGTTTTGCTGATTTGGAGAGGATTTCTCCGCTAAAGCTCTCCACTGCTCTGTTCCTGTTACAACAATAATATAGCCGTTGGGGGTTAGTTAATTCATTTCTTCTAAAAAAGAGAAAAATAAAATAAAATGAAAGAAAGAAAGGAAATATTGTTTGAAAAAAAGAAAAAAAAAAAAGAAAAGGATTTTCTAGAATTGTTTTTAATCGAAGATAATAGTGGGGTCTTAAAATTCTAATTATTATTTTTAATAAGTATGATTTAAAAAATTGTAGAATTATTGTAAAATAATTTAGTAAACTTTAAAAAACAATATATGAAAGACTAGTTTTTACTATTGAGAGCTGCTTCTATGTGGTCATGTGTTTTCTGCCATCCATTCAATTGGTGACACCTCACCTAGTATATCTTAAGAAAATCAAATTAAAACACTGGATAACAACCAAATTATTATCAAACCACTTGATAAAAAATCAACCCAACGGATTCATGGCAGATAAAAGGCCGGAGAGAGATTACCAATGGAGCAAAGGCGGAACGGCAGTGGCATGCACAATGGCGGTGGCATGTAGACCCAGCCATGGGTAGTCGCGACCCATGTTGGGTCATGGCCAGACCCAGCCTTGGGTCAAGCTGTGACCCACGCCTGGGTCACCTCGCACAGGCTCCCCTGCAGCTGCATCTCCGTTGCTGTGGCCGAATCGACATCGTGGGTCTAGTCGTCTCCATTGCTGTGGGTCACAACCGCATCTCTAGAGGGGATTTTCGGCGGGGACGGTTAGGGTTCCTAACATTTCCGGCATGGAGGATGATTTGGATGTGGGTGCGAGAGGTGGGAGAGAGTAGTGGTGGTGACCCAGCAGGCTGGTCTCTCTCCTTTCTCTCTCTCTCTCTCTCACCATTGAAGCTCAAAATCCAGTGTTTTCCTTGTAAGCAATTTTTGTGCTTAAGCTAACGTGTCTTTCTTTCATTGGCAAAAAATCCCTTGTTTATGCAACAATTGCATAGAAATTATGCTCTTTTACTATTAGGTCATCTCAGGTATATAACATTTATATAGTAGTCTACTAAATATGCCTATTTTTCCGCATTTATTATGGTTTAGATAAAAGTAATTTTATATACTTAACTTTTATTTCGTTCTCGTATCAATAAGTTGATATGACAGTGTTTATCCATTCTTTATTTTTTTAATTTTTTTAATAAAAATTATTTTAAGAGCCAATAGACATTAACACACCGAACCATAAAATAAGAATAAGATGAAAGTTAAGTATGTATAGCATTACTCTTTAGATAAACTATACAAGTTCTGCAAATACGAATGGTGTTCATGTTTGTTTTAAGTACATATGCAATCCTTATTTTCTTTTCTTGGGTCTTGTAACATGTTTGGTGCGTCAGTTACATAATTGTGTAAATGAAAGGAAAATAATTTAAAGGTGCAGAGCCAGAGAGCCTGATCATCATGATTCATGGGTACGTAGTTATAATTACCTTCTGGCAGATCTCGAGAGAGGGAATGCCGGCGATCCTTGAGCAGCAGCGAATCTTGGTGAGCCGACAAACTTAGAGGAGGGGGAGTCACAGCGTGTCGGAGATGAAGCAACCATGCGCCTCGCCGCTTCAAGCCATTCTTGAGTCATCCTGCTGATATTGCTCCTTGTGCTGCTTTCGAAATCCTCCTCCCCCTCCCCCGTCAAGTTATAGGCGGCCTTTTTATCTGCAGTTGCAGCTCCGTAGAACATGTCGTTCATGAAATCTGTCAGGTCCGGAGCAGGCTCCGCTTTACGCCGACTACTCTCCGCCAGTTTCTTTTGCAGGGTTATCGTCGCCCCTTTGCTTTCTCTTGAAGTGTCTCTCCTGTATCTGATCCTGTCGGCCATGGCACCGCCCTCAACATACACGCACAGATGCACAGAGATCAGAGATCAGAGAGATCGAGAGAGAGAGATTTTGGCTGAGAACACAAGAGAGAGTTGAATTATATATACATGCTGAGAGATTCGGACATCGATAATATCAGGTGGAGAGAGATAGCTCAAGTAATTAAGAGTTTTGCCGGCATATCCGTTGGTGTCTCAACTTGACGAGGATGGCAATTGGCCGACGCAAATTCACATTAAGTCTTCCATAACCAATCAAATTAGCCTATAACCGGTACAATGCGCGGTTTTTTTTTTTTTTTTTTTTTTTGTTGCCAAAAGCATCTTAAAACAATTGAACCGCACGTAATAGTGGCGGCACCGGAGAGGATGCTTTAAAAAAAAAAAAAAAAAAGATTTAAATCTTAAGCTCTGATACTATATAAAAAAGAGAAATAAAAGAGAACCAAAGAGAAGTGCCCAAAATTATTGTACATGATCGAAGATATGATGATCCCACTAGGTCAGACGAATTTGCCAATTAGTTGTTCAGGAAACAAAATGGCGACACATTGCACATGATAACTGTTTTGCCACTCCGCCGCAACTGTCTCGATATATTTGGCAAAGAATTATACAACGCTTTTAACCTACCAACAGGCACGTAGCATTATATGATGACGGACAAAAATTGCAAAAGGCAAATGATTTAATACCATTACTTTGCCAGAGTCGTATCTTACTTGCAAGCAAAGTCGACTCTACCATTAGGCAGATCAGGCGGCTGCCTAAGGCTCCCAATTCAATAAGGCTTCAAATTCATGAATATTAATAAGAATTTATTCCTAACGTTCAAAATATAGAAATTATGCTAAAATTCTCTTTATTAAATAGTCAAATCTTTTAAAAAATAAAAAATAACAATAACCCATTGCCGGCCACCAAGCGGTGGGGTTGGGCGCAGGGATGGAACCATAAATTATTATGGGTAGGGGCCAATGGTCAAAAAAATTTGTTGCTCGGGCCAATATCTTATAATTTTTTTTTACCTTAGCTTTTTTTGTTTTTTTTTTTTTACCTTAAAAAGTTTTTGTTTTTTGTTTTTTTTTTTACCAATGCCAGTCCCCCTTCCTCCATCCCTGGTTGGGAGTGGGTGGCCCTAAGCCACCCCCAATCCCCCATGGCCCATGTCGTAGAGGACCCTAAATCCCGATCTTCTAAGATAGATATTAAGATCGCTAAAAACAGATTAATTTGATCATCTAAGGGTTGCGTTATCCTTAAAACTTGTACATAAAAACATACATTCTACCTGTTGTATTTTCACACAGACAAATTATCAAACATCCTATGGCCACCGCTCGCTTGGTTCTTTTCTGCATTGTTTTGGTCACTCTCTTAGCACTTCATGAATGTAAGTATCTCTAATTACTGCTTCAATTTACATCGTTTTTCTCAGATGTTCGTCTCTGACTGTAACACTGTTGTTTTAATTTGCTCAAAATGACATTAACAGGCAACAATGGTAATCATGATGTCGATTTAGCTGAGAGAGCTGATATATCTACCAGCAAGAAAATAAATATTTCACTTTGCCAACAAGGAAATTGTGACGGTGGAGAGGTTTGTTGGTGTTGCCATTTGCAACAAGTTGTTTTCCCGGTCAAAAAAAATAACATGCTATATCACCGAAGAAGTTTGTATGGACAAATGCCATGAAGTTCACGGACATTAGTGCATGGTGCTTTTTTTCCTTCTTCAAGTTTTTCTTTCCAATAAAGGTCGGGTTTTTCCCTTTCCATCGGCTGGACTACGTCTCATGAAACGGAGCTCTCTTGGTTGAATTCTCCTCCTCCTCCTTATGTGTACATATTAAAAAAAAAAAAAAAAAATGGAAAAGAAAAGAAAGGGCTTATCTTAATAATACACGCTCAATGGAATAATCAGACTTGAATGTTATTACAATTATTTTATTTGATTGTTCATTTTGTTATTCAATGCAATCATGTCAATGACAGCCAGTAAATTAAATTCAGAAAATTGTATCCAAATCATCACTTATTTCAATTTGTTTTCAAGTTTTTTTTTTTTTTTTTTTTTTTTTTTCAAGGGGTATTAAATCACAATTTATCTCAATAGCTTAAGCTGATAAATAGTAATAAAAATTTAATCATTCTATTAATACTTTTATACTCTTCTTCATGTGTGGAGCTGAAGCTTAAGCTAAATCGAAAACGAAGAACAACTTAAGGCCTCAATCAGTAGTGAATCTAGTGATGTCCAACACATAATATTTAGTGATGCCATATTAAATCACAATTCTTTCAAAAAAAACTTAATTAGGTAATAAAAAAATCATTTAATTAATACTTTATCAATAGTCCAATAATTAGAACCTGTGAAATTTGTGACTTTTAAAATGCTCAAGATGCCCAGCACCTTGGTGGTGCCCTTTTTTCTAAAAAAAAATAAAAAATGACGAACTAGTAACGCAAAACTTGATCTTGCTTCAATGCCGTAGCAGTGTAATCTTAAAAGGGCAAGAAAGTAAAGCAAAGTTGAGAAGCGTCAAAATATCCAAAAATATTGATTAGGATCCCTTATATTTTTTAGAGAAGTGCTACATATTCTAAATTTTATTCTTAAAACTTAATTTCCAAATGATGTGTCACCATCTCATGATATTTATTATTTTAGGAAGTATGTCATCAACTCATGGGATGATGACATATTATTTGGGAACTAACTTTTGGAAAGAAAATTTGGGATGTGTAGTATTTCTCTATTTTTTAAGGTAACTACACATGGAGACATTTTTAAAATCCTAATTATTATTTTAAATTAAATTGTTTGAATAGCTCTAATACTATATAATAACACATGAATTTTTGGTAAATTTGCCCAATTAAATCTTTGGGTCTAGTTTCTATCTATAATCAACGTATACAATATTTATAACTTAATTACATTCAAATTAGGACCATTTTCTTGAAAATATTGTTCAGCTTTTGGTTAGGGGTATATATAAATTCAGCCGATTACAATCGGCCACCAACCGGTTATAACTAGCCACCAACCGATTACCGATTACCAACTAGTAACTGGCTAATTGCTTGAAAATAACGCCGTTAATCGGACACTCGGTTAAAAAATAACCGTTAACCGGATTTTTTTTTATTTTTTTTTTTATATGAATAAAAAATTTCATTAAGCACAAACTAACCAAACAACAGCTCAAACCCCATTACAAGCCTTTACAAAAGGCCAAAACAGAAACACCAAAAACAAGAACACCTACAACCCAGCAACTAAACAAGTAATTGTGCAGGTAAGTTCCACAAAACCCCCATTACAAGCCTTTACAAAAGACCAAAAACATAAACTAGCAAAACCAGAAAAACAAGAACACTTGCAACCGAGCAACTATATAAGAAGTTCTGCAGGTAAGTTCCACAAAGAACACAGGATAATGTTCTCCCTTGTTCTAGGAAATTTTCCTTTCCCAGCAATTCAAGTTCTTACTTTTCATACAATCTTCTTCAAAAGCTGCTCCTCTGTACAAGGCTCGCCAGCATGAATGAGCTCATTCCTAGTGCACCAAAGATTGTAGACAACTGATCCCATAACCAGGCAGCAGAGCAAACACTTGAGAGATTTGTGAACCCAAGTACTGCATCCTTGTTGCACAATGTCATCCCATTTCACATAAATATTTTCAACTGTACACCTCATCATACAAAATCTCCAAATTTTGTAACTAAAGCTGCACGCAAAAAACAAGTGAGCACGATTTTCCAATTGGTGATGACAAAATTTGCACTGGACATTACCTTGATAACCCTATTTCAACAATATTTCCCCTGTGATGAGCCTATTCTTCATAGCAAGCTATAGGATAAAAGCCTGCTTAGAAATAGCAAGAGGGAACCAAACCAATTTACACCACATAACCTCCTCATTCTTCTCCCTAAGGACCTCCCGAGTGTCTGAGCAAACATAAACTATTTTCCTTGAAGCATCACAAACTGGTTTATCACAAGGACCCAAACCAGCTTTAGATAATCTAGCTTGAATCTCAACCAAGGCCTCTAATCGTTTAAAAAAAAAAAAAAAAATCATTTTTTAATTAAAATTTTTTGTCCTTCTAAAAAAAAAAAAATTATTAGTATTTTTTATTTTTTAAACTTATAGGGGTATTTTTGTCTTATTGAGAAATAAGACAAAAATACTTTTAAGATTTACCGAATGGGTGTTAATTTTGGGGCATTTTCAGTTGGTTGAGTTAATGTCTTGATGGGTTCTCTTGTGATTACAAAACCTATAATGGGCTGTGGCAAGATCGAATTTTATGTTCCTGAGATGTTCTGGTTTGTCTGAGCTCTTGCTTGGTTGTAAATTTGGTTAGAGTTTGTATGTGAAGTTGTTGTGCAGGTGTTCTTGTTTTCAATGTGTTTTGGATTTTGTTGGATGTCGGAGGTTTTTAGTTTATGTTATGAGTTGTCTTCTTTTGAAATTTCTTGTGAAGATTTTGGTTTCCCTTTGTTTGGCATATTGGAAAATTGACTTTGAGAAAGTTTTTCTGATCTGGTCAATTTTTCTGCAATGCTAGCAGCCCCAATGTTCTTACCTTACTTCCCGGTCAGAAACAGTGTAGGGTACATGATCATATTTCAAAGAAGTGAAAAAGGGTACATGATCGAGGATATGATCATCCCACTAGGTCAAATGAATTAGCCAATTAGATGTTCAGGAAACAAAAGAGGGATGCGTTGCACGGGATAATTGCTCTGCCATCCCACCGCAATTGTCTCGATATATTTGGCAAAGAATTAGACAACACTTTTAACCTACTAGCAGGCACGTAGCATTACATGATGACTGACAACGATTGCAAGAGGCAAATGATTTAATGTCATTACTCCGCCGAAGTCGTATTTTACTTGTAAGCAAGGCCGACTCCACCATTAGGCAAATCAGGCGGCCGCCTAAGACCCCCAATTTAATAAAGCCTCCAATTCATGAATATTAATATGAGTTTATTCCTAACGTTCAAAATATAAAAATTATGCTACACAAGTCCAACATTCAAAATTGAAAAAAAAAAAAAAAAAAAAAAAAATTTAAATGCTACGAAAATGAAAAGTTCCAAAATACTGTATTCAATTATAAATTCCTCTCTTTGTAAGTTTCTATTTCTTTTCTTTCTATTTCTCTATTCAAGATAGTTACTAAAAACTCAATCAATCACTTGCTCTAAATTTTTTATTTGATTTCAAGAATTATTTTTACTATTAAGAACAATAAATTTAGAACTAATTTGTCTTTCCTTGTGCAGTTTGAGAGTGTTAGATAATCCTACCATCCTACCATAAATTCAAGAATTATTGTTTTAGTTTTTAAAATTCTCTCTCTCTCTCTCTCTCTCTCTCTCTCTCTCTATATATATATATATTAGGTATAAATTCTCAAACATTATGCTACAGTGGCTTTTCCTTAACTGGATTGTTGAGAAAGATCATCCCAGTTTCTGTGTCTCGTTGTGTGCCCTTTCCATGACACAAGGAGACAAACCAAAACTCAAAAAGTATGTGGAGAAACGAGGAATGAAACTATGGATATCATGCATACCTTTTATTAATCCATCAAAATTTCCAAGCATTTGAAATATATATAAAATAAAATAAAACAAAGTCAATGCAGAAAATAACAAACAAACGCATCCCGATCTCAAATCCTTCTCTTGTTATTATGTCAAACACACCTTCACAAACCACAACCCTGGCCTTTGGACATGCTCAGGGGTCATTTCTTCTCCCAGTAGGCAGTAGCCAGCAAATTCTTTGGGCCTTTGAATTTTTCTGCTTATTTCAAAAAGAAAGAAAACAAAAAATTGTTGTTCTTCTTTTAGTATAAAAGGAAATCCAAAGTATCATCAGGTACATCAGATTCTTTGCTTTAGCTTTCGCAGATTGATTGTTGGAGAGAATTCAGAGGCAAGTGTTGTTAATGGCAGAACGTGGGTTTCTCTTGGCTTCACTTCTTCTCTTCTGTTGCTTGGCAGGAACTTGTTATGGAATTGTTCTCTTCTCTTCTCTGCCAAGAACCCTTGTAGTCACCGCTTCACCCAGTCAAGGACAAGGTACCACATCCCTCTGTTTCTCAAAAGATTTTTGCTTCTTTAATAAAAGTAGCTAATTTTTGGCTGAAAACTCGGATACCCACATGAAGATTTTCCCAGAATATTATTCAACAAACAGAGCCTGCAAATTTTCCATCTGGGTTTTCTAAATTATGCAACTTTCATTCATGATAAGAAAAGATTTTCTCAGAAAATTTCCAAACTCATTAGAATCCAGAATTTCTTCAGATAAAGTTTTGAAAAACAAAAACTCTTTCTCTGTAGATGTAGAATTAAATTTTATTGATCAAATTTGCAGTTCTGGTTGGTGGTGAAGATAAAATTACTGTAACATGGGGTGTGAACCAGAGCCTACCAGCTGGGACTGACTCTGCCTACAAGACCATAAAAGTGAAGTTTTGCTACGCGCCCATCAGCCAGGTCGACCGCACGTGGAGGAAGACGGTGGACAACATAGGCAAGGACAAGACCTGCCAGTTCCAGATCGTTGCTAAACCCTACGATGCGTCGAACAAAACGGTCCAGAGCTTCGAGTTGACCGTGGAGCGTGACGTGCCCTCTGCCACGTACTTCGTACGCGCCTATGCTTACAACTCTGAGAATGTTGAGGTGGGTTATGGTCAAACGACTGACGCCCACAAGACCACCAACTTGTTCGAGGTCCAGTCAATCACTGGACGCCACGTGTCGCTCGATATTGCCGCGGTTTGCTTCAGCGCTTTCTCGGTTGTGTCCTTGCTTGGGTTCTTTGTTGCTGAGAAGAGAAGGGCAAAACGGTCTCAGTAGAATTGAAAGAGAAATGTGCTTTGGCCCTGGCCCGTAGTCAAATTATAGCAGTAGTTTGTACGGTGTCGTATTTGTTTTCCTAAATGGAACTATGGGGTGTGGGTTTGGGGAAGGCTTTATCTAGGGTTTGTAATAATTGGTAGTTGAAACATTATCATATGGACATGTTTGGCCAACATGATCAAAGTAGTGGCTAGAATATGTTATGTCTTGCTTATTTGGATGAAATATTGATAAACTTATAACTTTTTTACAGCTTGCTGATATATGTAACATATAATTGAAGGGTACTAAAATCTTTTTCAATGTCTAACATAGTCTTAATCAATATATTGATATTGACATGCATTAGCAAATTGTAAAAGAGTTGTAGGCATAACGTTAATCTGTTTCAATTAGTACTAATTGAGTAACATTAAGAGTTTGTTATGGTTGAATCAAATAAGTTCGCTGGATTAAAGAATTAAGAGGATCAAATTTCTTGTTAGATTCTAAGAAGTTGTTTAGCATGAGCTGGAAGGCTATGAATAAAGCTAAGTAGTTGTCTTCTTTCATTACAAATTGAAGGTTCAGGTTTCCTCGAACCTTATTCTTCTTATTTTTTTCTATCTAGAAAGAAGAAAATTAAGAAGAAAACATCTCAAGAAGATAACCCACCACCAGCAAATCGACCCATTAATTACTCGATCTGTTGCATTAGTAAATAACAAAATGTGCATGGCATGATCATCTGCAACTTGATAGTGGATGCTATGCCATAATTAGTAGGCGAATATTGGATTTTTAATCATCTTTCTCAATCAACAAGGAACTAGGAAACTAGTCATACTGAAATTGGAGTAAAGTTTGGATGGAAAACCAAGTCGAAATCTTGTCTCAATCCTTTCATTTTGGGAACTAGCTGCTGAAACGGCGGAGTCTGGGCTTCTCCGCTCAAGCCCCCTCGTGTGATGCTCAAGTCTGCACACTGTCTTGCTCTGCTAGAGCGGAGCTCATTGTGTCGACGCTGTTGCTCTACACAACACCGCTGCTCGAACGGTGCCTTCTGCTTGTACCAAAGGCAGGGCTGTGTCGTCCAACATCACTTTCACTTATTATATGCGAAAGAGGAAGTCAATTAGGTAATAGAATACATCTCTACCACTTCAAGCATAGGGGAACTTCAGCAAAAAAGTCCTCAAGGGGCAAACTATGGCAAGTTTATTTCTGGTACTCCAGGAATAACTAACTAATTGAACCTAAAGAAAGCTCTGAAGTTACTTGTTACCTTTGCTTAATCTACAATGTGCTCACCAACTTGCCACAGCCTACCGATATTCAATGTTATAATAGCACGTCGAGCATGAAATTTATTTAGAATTGCTGAAAAGCAATATTCATGTCTGGTGTTCCAGATGTACGATTGATCAAGATAACAACACAAGTATTACATATGAGTACAAATGAACTTACAATTGAAGTAGATCTAGCAGAAAGCTGATGCTACAGCAGAAGAAAGAACTGGAGCACCAAGTACTTGCTGACTGTCCCAAATATTGCAAGGAATGCAGTGAAATCTTGAACCCTTTCAATGTCTCTACATATATGGTTCTTTGGAGGTAATGTACACTCTACACATCATTATTAACAAATGATTAATAGGGTTCTTTAACGCTGTTATTTTCTCATCAGTCTGCTTGAGGGTTGAAACAAATGTCAGTGCTTTGCATTCTATCAGTACCAATAAGTGATAACCTGTCATCATAAACATTCACATACCCAAATGAATCTGTTCCTGGAGGGCATTCTAGGGCAGCTTCAAGGACTCTGTGGTGCACTCCATGGGAGTCAATTGAGTGCCCACCTTTGTGATCATGCCCAGCTAGGCAAACCTTTACACAATCATATCTGTGTATAACATCCATTACTTCATTGTAATTCCAAAGAAGTGCTTCTTTTGACGATGCACCAGGATCTAGAGGAATATGGCAACAGACCACTACTTTCTGATTTAGCTTCGATGCTTCCTGAAGTACACCATCTAACCATTCCAATTGTTGTTTCCCAACTCCTCCATTGAACATAAGGAACCTTCTCTCAAGGCCCACTAGTCCCGAAGGACTGTTCTTTTCAGAATTTGGGTTCTTTTCACGGAGAAAATTTAAGGCTTCTAACATGTTTGGATGATCTTGAGGCCAGCCAATGGCACTGATATCATAGCCATCCAGAACAACGAATCTGTACTCTGGAGTTGGTGAAAACTCAAAATAGGCATGATCATCAACACTTGGAATCTTCAGTAAGGGAAGTAATTTGCTGCGGGGAAGATTGTAGAGGCAGTGATTACCAATCATGTGATAGACAGGGCCATTGAATTTGTCGAATTCATTAATAACTTTCTTCACAGAATCTAGAGATTGGTCCTTGGGGCAAAACCCATCAACAATGTCCCCAAAATTTATCGTGAATTTAAGCTTCTGGTGGTGGTTCCAGCTCTGCACTGCCCTCTGCAACACAAGAATACTATGCCGATAATATCGAGGAACCCCAATAAATGAGCGACCGTCAGGAATATCAGCATACTGAACGTCAGAGATAACCCCAAAAGAAAAGAGAGGTGGCTTCTCTTGTGCATTTGATAATCCATTTGAAGAGCCCATGGTGCAGCTAGCACTTGAAACCTATCAAACAAAGCGAACAGATTGCTATTAGCAAATGAGATGGTAATGGCTTAAACATTGGTTTGAAAAATTGATAATTAGCATGCTAATAAACCCAGCTTGGAAACTATGACAAACCTAATAAAAACATATAAAAATTTCAAAAAAGAAAGAATATCCAATTAATCCGAAAAGCTTATAAAATGGAAGGAATCCACCACTATCGCATATCAAGCTAAGAAATGCTAACAAAAAATTTACTACATTGTTATGAACTGCTTTCATAAATCTCCTATTAATTTATCACAAACTTTCTATTGGAAAGAGACAAAAATTAACTTGCTCACTAACCCAGATTATATAAAGGTAAATCCGCTATTCCATCCCATTCCAGTCTGATTTACCAATGAGATCCTTCAACTATTCTAAGCACAATATCACTCCTAATTTCCACCTTTCACCACCAAACAAACCTGTCGGCGTTCAACCCTGCTCACCCATAAACCACACGCTGCCAAAGACTACCCACAACCACCGGTTCACTACCACCAAAAGCCACCGACCACCGATTACATTCTTTCTTTTTTCTTTGTGTTTATGTAAGCAAACAATTAAGCCTATCCAACATAGCGACAGATACTTTCCCAACCTTAAAATCCAAGCAAAGAACACGATAAATGTTAAGCTATCATTATAAGCATAAAATGCACATGGGTCATCAACAATTTGAGTTCTAAGAAAAGCTCACACTCTTTTTAGATAACCAAACCAAACAATGCAACAACGACCCAGATGAGAGAAAGTAGCAAAGAAAAGTTGGACCAGAAGAGAGACAGCAGTAAGCACGTACGGTTCGTCTACGATCTGAAACGCCGATCTGTCTTCGGCGTTTGTTGGAGGGAGGAGAGAGAGATAGATTTGGGTTTTTCTTCGTATCAAAATTCAGAGTCCTTGAGCACCACGGAGTACACACGGCGGCGCTTTGGGGTAGATGAAACGAACTTGATTCTGTCAGCATCTTTTTAGTTGGGGTAGCTGTGTGAGGTAGTTGGTTACGGTCCGGGTCGGCATAATGACCCAAATACTCTTTGTTTCCAAACACAATTACCTAATTGCCAACATTCAATTTTATTTTAGGAATAAATGCAAAATTAGTCTATGTTGACCTAAATTATAAATCACTTAATAGTCTTAATGTAGTATAAAAAATAATTTATAAGTCTATGTAGTTCGCCTAAATTACAAATTGCCCCATGTGATATAAAAAATAATTTATAGGGTCTCAAGGTAAGCTAAAATAATAGTTTACTCATTGAAATCAATTTCCGTCAACTACCTTAACAAAATCCGTAACTTTGTCACGTCATACCTAATAAAAATGAGACACATGTTATTATTAATTTCTTGCTTTAAAAAATGACAATTAAGATTTTTCACATCATTTTAGGACATCAGCAAAGATTACACATCAGCCATCACTCTAGTTATTTAAGTCATATTGCTACAGTAAAGTAACATAATCTCTTTTATCCCCGAAATTTTACTTTGTGTGTAACCCTCTCTCATTTTCATATTTCTTGTCACGATTTGTGAGCATTTTGCAAGAATTTGACAGTCACATTTTCTAACCATTGAAAAATAAATAAAAACATCATTCAAGTTAATAAATTATGACAAAGTTTTCATTCAAATTAAGTTGGATAAAATTGGGTTACTCCTTTTACTAAACTGATATTTATCTTTAGAACATGGAAATTGTTTTTAGTGAGTAAACTGTTATTTTGTCTTACCCTGAGGACCTATAAATTATTTTTTATAACATAAGTAGTGATTTGTGATTTAAGCCATCTACACTGACCAATTTTGTAGATGACCAATTTTATTTTATTTTATTGTCAACTTACAATTCTAAACTCAACGAGGCAATATGCTGGGATGAGACGTGGCACAATATAAGCGCTATGATTGATTGCCCAACACTAAAGGTCGGCAAGCGAAACATAGCCATCTTAAAATAAAATAAAAGATTTATTTATTTACTAAACATATATAGTCAACTTTATTGATTATTTGATGCTTCCTCAAGATAATTATTTGATGCTTCCACAACATAATTGTCTGGATTGCGTGAGAAGACAGGAGGACTCACCTAATAATTGGAATGGTGGGTTTGAAAGAATGAGGGGTTGAGATTGATTGGCAAAACCCAGAAAGAGGTGAGCACATAAATTATGTTTACTGTACTGTGGCAGCTGTACAGTGGGGATTAAAACGAATAAAATTGCAATTTTCATTCTTCCTATATTCTTAAAACTAATCTATGATGTGAACAATTAAATTTGAGCAATTTAAGATCTTTGTAATAACAAAACTCTGCCAAGCGAAAACTTCTCTGGAGGGGAAAGTCAACCAGCTTGCATTCACGGCTCATCTCAGCACTTGTTCTTGTGTAAGCCAGCTTTCCTCAATTTGATGACATTGACTTCCCGTTGTCATATGGATGGATGATGGATCTGATGGACAAGCTTCTCCGGCAATTGCTTCGTAGCCTACAAAAAATATGCAAAGGTAAATCTAAAACCAACCCAGAACCTTGTGCATAATGATAAACAGATTGAAGATTTCATGATAATGTACCTGGAAGTGTCTCATGTGCAAAATCGGTTCACACCCAACATCTGCAACCGACTTTCCATTAGGGGTTTGCAATTTAAATCTCAGAGTTTCGTATGCTGTCAGAATACTTTTCTCGTCGGGTAGTTGGTGGCAAACTTTTAGAAGGGAGCTAAGAGAATTCATCTGCCAGATTACAGTAAAAACAAGATGAGAAGCCCAACTTTTAAGCATCACTTTGGAAATAATTAGAGCTCAGGATTAGAAGAAAGACATCTCTCATTCATTATTGTTACTGCACAAGCCTTCAAGTAAAATATAAGGTCAATCTGGCAAACGTTAAAAGTATGGCACAATTCCCTTCAATTTTCCTAGGTGACTTTGTCGGATAATATTTACTCAAGCATGAAACTGCCCAAAGCTAGACAAAATCCTCCAATCCAGGTCTTTTAGCAAATAAACAAATGATAATTCGTCTATTATTAAGTTTCTTCCATCTTCCATTGCAAAAGCTTAAGTTATTAAAGGGAGTGAGCCAATTAGTACATAAACCAACAGTGAGCCTCAAGCACAATCAAAGAAACAAATTCTGATACCATATGAGAGCATCCAACCCAAAAAAAGTTAAAACTGCTAAGTAGAGAAACCCAAATAATACATAAACCCATACAAAGTAACAACACAAACCATTTGGGATATCCTGTCAGATTTACATGGAGGAGGAAAAGAAAAGAAAAGAATTTTTAACATTTAAATCAGAACAAAATTCAATCATAAGGGTTTGATAACTGAAACCAAACCCAGTTAGACATGGGCAGGTTGATTGGGTCCTTGGCACGCCCACTAATTTGACATATCATTGTCTAGTTAAGATTTTTACTAGCATGACAGAATACTCGTATTCATATGGAAGAATGAGAATCGAAAGACCATTATTTATTTCTGGACATTAATGCCTAACTTTACCTACAACCTCATATTTTAACTGCAAACCAATACATTTAGTTATTGAAATAACTTATTTTGGAGATTAATTAGATGCACAATCCAATTGCAAACAAGTATTTTGTAACTTAGTTTAGTCACCATTATGTATCAAACTTGCCTAGGATATCAGCTCTAACCCAGACATATTAGATTTCAAGATTGAACCTATATTCTTGTATTTTTGGCAATAGAAAGAGCTGAAGGGTAGATTTCTGAATCTCATTTATTCTAGAAACTCTGAAGCCCTTCCCCAAGCGTTTCTTTGTTTTAGGCACAGAACATTTTGCCTGTATTCTTAGTCTTTCTGAGAGAATGTAAATCAGTGTAAACCACATAGCCTAGTATGTGGAAACTATGGTGTGCATGCTTGAGCAGACGTAGTTTGTGTACAGCCGGCCCAAAATGCAATGGCAAACAATATACATGCTTGCATGCACATTGAGACATGCAGCAGATACTTTAATCTGATAATAGAAAGAAACAATGAAATCTATGCAGTTAAAGCATTACATGCTCACCTTCATGTATGGACAGGATGCACAGCCTCCATGGATGGAACATCCCTCTCCACTAGCAACTCCAGGTATAACAGGTAGGATAATGTCACCCATTTTAACTGACGATTTTGATGTTCTTGTTATTGAGTCTGATGAAACAGGAAACACTATTTCAACCTTGATTTTTGCTTCTCCTGAAGGCGATCCAGAACCTAACAAATTGCGAACGGCTGCAACAATTGAAGTCACCATTCCGGTTTCTGTTCCTAATACAAATTGGAGGTGGTCATTGACCTTGCTATCTAAAGCCTCTTGAACCCTCTGTTTTATAAAATCTAGTATGTTTTGGGTAGAACCAACAACGCCCATTCCTCTTCTCTTTGCTTCCATTGCCAAAGAAAACATTTCTCCAGGGACCTCAAAATGAGCAGTAAGGAATGCATCACAGTACATTTCATTTATCTTCTCTACAACTTCATGTCCAAAAAGGTGATGTACAATGCACGTTCCTTCCTGATATGAGAACATATAATCAGCATATAAAAGAAAAAAGCAGTCCTAGATTCCATATCTGCAAAGGCAAGATAGAATAAAGAAAAATGCTGTAATGTTGTTTTGCTAGCTATGGTTACAAATGTTAGCCAATGAACCAGTAGCAGGCGTGATAAACTGTACGGCAAATTAAGAAAGACGGCAAATTAGAAGCAACATTTTGCCAATAAGTGAGTAACATAACTGGCAATAATCATATGCTCTGAAACTATGAGCCCAGCAATAGTGCTTATTAGCAATTATAAATTTATTTTTTATGTACAGTATGCTTTCCTTCATTTGGGTGAAGTTGTTGGAGAAAACGTTCCCTGTCCTCCTCTAAAATAACTAAGCCCTCTATTTGCAAAAATTTCAGTAAGGATGACATCTCGGTGGAAAGAGAAACTGAGCCACCAATCACCTACACAGTCAAAAGAGACTACCATGTACCAAGCTCAATCACCAGAAAGCATATCATCAGCTGGGAACAAATTTCTATGTTAACAATATTCATGGTGGTGGCCGATCAAATAATATATGCATCTATTATATTTCGTTCCCTATATTGCACTATCTCTATACAGTGAAATGGCAAATAAACAAACAGTATATAGTTACCATGCCATTAATTGGATAAATTTGCACTACTAGGAAGTTAAAAATACTTTATTATAAAAATAGATAATTTAAAAAAAAAAAAAAACCTTAGGTACCATGCCATTAATTGGATAAATTTGCACTACTAGGATGTTAAAAATACTTTATTATAAAAATAGATAATAAAAAATAAAAAATAAAATAAAAAAAACCTTAGGTACCATGCCATTAATTGGATAAATATAAAAATAGATAATAATTAAAAAAAAAGAACACAAGTTAGCACCAAGTTAATATTCAAAGTATACTTTCTCTAACTTTTACTGCCATAAATGCAAATAAACTCGATTCCACCTTCACTCCCCCCAAAAACAATTTACCTGATAATAGTGCAGGCGGGGTAACAAAGATTTAATAGAGTCTCTACTGTGTCCTGGATGTATTTCAGCTATTTCTTCATCAGTCATCTTGCTCATCTGCTGGAGCAGCTCTTTAATATTTGCACCCATATAGGAATCAGGCCCATACCATACATTTAAATCTGGCACTTGAGCAAAAGCCTGCAGAAATATAAGTGGCTTGCATTAAAGGAAGAAGATTCCTGCAAGGGTTGGAACCTTGATACTTGATGCGTTAGTATAAGCATTAGAAATGCAGGAGGTGGATGAATAGACACTCATAGTACTACCGACCTGCAGAATGGTTGGCACGACATTTGAAGAAGTACAGGTAATTGTTGGCACAAGTTCATGAGCATATGCTTTTGTCTCTAGTGAAGTATTAATGTAGATGACATGCAAACCAGGAGGAGACCTAGAGGCTGCCTCAAGATAATTCATATATGAAGGGGAGGCTGCTGCATCTGCCAAGGAACAACCAATGCGTTCATTTGACATCCTGTACACACCAACCTGCACATAAATAGCACAAAGAGAAAAATTATAATGAATTGCTTCTTCAAGAATACAACTAAATCTATGATGTATAAAACATGCTTCATTTAATCCTAGCACAAAAGTTGAAAGGTAGAAACATAAAAGGAAAAAGCATTATGGCATTAGAACTGCTCATCATCAAATATAGAGATGTTAGAGCCCTTAATTTGCAGTGGATTAGGTCTAGAAGAAGAATATTCCATAAAAAAAGATTAGCAAAATTGCTTACGATTTAGGCACTATTAAGCCATCAATTCATCTAGCAGGAATAAAACCCTCATTTTGGTAGTCAAAATCCTGGGCTTGTCCATGCACAAGCACACCCCAAAACCTCTCAAACTCAAGCATGGCCTAGAGTCTGATCCCAGATACTAGTCAATAAGTATGATGCTGATCGATCATTGGAACCAGATGCATAACAATTATATATGTTCCTTACATCTACTTTCAATCTAAAAATGACAAACTGTAAAATAAAAAGAAATGATGAAAAAGACTTACATCTCCAAAGCCAGCCTGGTCAAGGATTGCACGCACATTTTCTGACATAAAATCTACACCCAAAACTGTAATGAATTGGCATCCAGCTTTTGCCATCTTGACAGCCGCATCTGCCATTACCAATGAATCAGAAATATAAATGTGCGGCCAATGTTTCTGAGCAGCAGTCAAGATGCCTTGGACCTCAGGATCCATGTAAAAATGTGCAACAACACCAATCTTCTTCTCCTTTAGCACATTAACCAGTTCTTGAACCCTACACTCATCGGGGAACAAATATCTTGCCTGCAATTAAACTACAATGGAATTTAGAACTTTAATACTGCCAGGAATCATGAGATATAACAAAAAGTAAACAAATATTTATCAGCAATTAAGATTCTAATCTTCCTCTTAGGGCAAGCACAGCATTATAAAGCTCAAATGAAGAACTTTACTCATCACAATAAAGGTACTAGAATGCCATGCAACTATGCAAGTGCACGCACATATAAGCATTCTCAACCAAAATAAAGGGCGGGGGAGAGAGAGATTTTGTGCATCAATGCATATAAAGGGGTAACCTTATCAGGTATGACATTCATTATATAAATTAAGATTTTTTTTATTTCCTAATCCCAGATGTCACATGACATGAATTTTCTATTTTTTTTTTTCTCCCATTTACTTAAAATCCCAAGGAAGAGTCTAGCATCACCAAATAATGAACTCAGCTAGGCATGACATTGGAACTTTTAAATGGTGGCACTACAAGCTTCTTTAAGAAGTCTTGGTTGTGTACCCTATTGAATTTGGAGTACATCAGATCCTCACACAATAGCAGGCGATAACTAGAATGTCCTCTTTTTCCCCCATCATTTCAGACAGATTTGCATCCTTGCACTCTAATTTGATTTGAGCCAAATACTTCAGCTTGATAGCCAATAAGATAAAACAAAATAACTTCAACAACACTGCATGGGGACACAAAACCAAATAATTGCTATTGAAGAAATGAGATTATGTAATTAAGAAGCTGACCATAGATGGAACAGATACCCAAATGCTCAGGCAACTTGATCACTTTCTAATGAACTTACTGAAATAAAAAGGACAAAAGAAAAAAGGTTTCATTATGAAAATGAACTATGATCCAGCATCACAAAATGTTACCGGGTTTTAAGAATTGTTGATCCACCAAATATAGATTTTATACGTATAAAAGAGTTGCCTAGAAAACCTTGAAGAGACCATATATTAGTATCAACTAACTGAAATTATGTAGATCAACGATGCTAATAGCAAGCTTTAGTCGCAAAAACCAAGTTTTTTTTTTTTTTTTTCCACTTGATTTCCATCACAACCCAATCCTATTCAAAAACTTTCAACACTGTTCCTTTTGAAACTAACATTGGTAATCAGTCAATTTCCTATCAATAACCCACAAATAATTTCGAACACAACCGAAATTCAACTTTCTACGTCACAATCACACAAAGAAACCCGAAATCAAATAAAGCCAGACACGAATTACCACAAACCTGAGCCTCAGCATAGCTCCCCTTGGCTTCTACCCCGTCCGCCGTCACCACCAGCGACGGGAACGGCTCGAAAGGCGGCACCTTCCCATCGCGCTCCGCCACCAACGCTCTGGTCCTCTTCTGCATGGTGACCAGCACATTGTGCCACGTGTTCATTCTGGACCTCTCTCTCCCAGGCACTCCCACATTCAAATCCGCCAAATCCTCGGTCTTCACTTTCATCACCTCCTCCGGGGCCGCACCGTCAAGAACCCAAACCAGGCACGAGCAGAAACCCTTCGTGATCTCGGAGTCGCTATCGGCGACGAACCGTAACTTCCCGTTCTGGTCCAATCGGGCCTGGAGCCAGACACGGGCCGTGCACCCCATAACCCGGTTGGAGTCGACCCGGGCCACGTCGTCCATCGGGGGGAGAAGCGTCGCGTAGTGGAGCAAGCGCTTGACGCGGTCGATGGGCTCGGAGAGGGACTGGAACTCGGAGACGAGGGAACGGAGCTTCGAGGAGACGAGGTGGGTGGTCTGCGAGGGAGAGAATGTAGCGGCGGAGCATGCGAACGGGGAGCTAGGGTTTCGGGGTTGATTGGGTTTCACAGGGTTCGCGTCCGGTGGTGGAGACTGAATGCATTTGAGGGACTTGTTGAACAACAAGGAAGATTGGGGTCTGAGGAAATGGAGGCGTAAATTGAAAGAGAGAGAATTGTAGTTAGGATTAGGGTTTTGGCTTGCAGAGAAGAAGGAAGAAGAAGAAGATCTCATGGCCATGGCTGCAGAGGAGTCCATTGCTCTGTTTTCGTCGGTGCCTTTTACGTGTTTGTGTTTGGGTTTATGTCAGAGAGAGAGAGAGAGGGTGTATGGCTAATGGCCTGATAGGTGTGTGGAGTGAATGGAGGAAGAGAGCAGAGAAATCAGAGCCTTTAAAAGAAATAGGAGGAGGAGGAAAAAACTGAGGAGAAGACCGAAGAGGCGGGCAGGACTCGGAAAGGTTACCAACCAGCCAACTAGAAGGAAAGGAAACTACGCGCGAAGAAGAGAGACGGCTTGAAAATGAAACGGAACGGATTCAGGGCCAAGAGGGATGTAGATTACATTCATGGTCATGACTCATGGGTCCAAATCCAATGTCGCTTTTCCATTAAAGAGCACCACTTGTGAATTCAACGGGGTCCCCATCTATGCACTTTTCCTTTTATTTTTGTTGTTTGTGCATAGTGAAAATGCAGGTAGATAATAATCGCGGGTGTTTACTATTTACACGTATTTGCTATTCGTATTGACATGGCACTTAATAGAATTTGTCAAATATTTTAAATGAATTTGACTCTAAGAACTAAATTGCTTTGTTGGCCTATCAAAGGGACTTTTGAATTCACTTTAATTCAGTATGAAAGTGAGCGATTTATAATTTAGGTCAATAATAAGGACTGAATTTTTATTTATCTCTTAATTTATTGTGAGATTCCTTCAACTATCTAATTGTTATTATCTTCAACTATGAATGGCTCTTTAGTTTGTAATTGAAATGCATGCCATTATTGATGTGAGTTGTATCTTTAACACGTTCCCTTCAAACTCAACGGTAATGGATGAACATTGAGTTTGGAGTAAAGAGTGATAAGCCAAGTAGAAACAAGTGGCTGATATTTAACACACCTCCAAATACTAGGAAACCAATCACCATGATTTTTGATGTAAGCCTCAAAGCTGGATAGCAGTCCATTGGTGATGGTAGGACAATGCCAAAATCCAACAGATGTTCGGAGCCTGATGAATTGCACTTGAATTGGGTCAGCCTCTAGATGACAAAAAAGACCAAAATTTTTTCACAACTGCTCATAATAAGAATACTTGTGGGGGGTTGTCAGCAACATCCGATAGTAGATAGCGAATAAAATGGATGAATTGATCTATCATGAGAGGCACTTGCTTACAAAGTCTTATATTATGTTTAGATAGACCTAAAGAAAAGAACCAAAGGTCTAGGAATTTCAATAGTCTCAAGGAGAAAATTGCTTACAAAATTTGATAGAAATAAGCTTTGTAATGGAGAAAGATACAACCTACATCCATAATGACAGTCATTTCAATTTTCTAAACAAATTGTAGAGAAAGAATTTGATTGTATGGACCCGATAATGGTAATTGAGGAAGAGGAGAGAGTTTTAGAAGATGGTAGGGTAGCCATTGAGAAGAAAACATAATAGGTAATTGAAAAAGATAGCAGGTGTGGGCCTTTAGAAGGCTCTGATATTATGTAAGATTAAAGAATTACATATTGTCTTCTTGAATATTGTGAAATCATTGTATTTAATTTATAACTACTATACAATCATACAACTTCTACCACAATTATGAGTTATTATAACTATTCACTTTTTATTGAACTATACATATTCTAAGGTTTTGTATTCAAATTGTGATATCTCTTTAACTATTTAATTATCATTATCTTCAACTATGATTGGTTATTCACAGTCTTCGTTGGAATTCTTGTCATTGATGATGTGAGTTCTGAAGTGTCAATTCCAATCAACCTTTATATATAAATATTTTTTGAAAGAAAATTTTAAATATAATAAAGTAATTCAAATAAATCATGAAAAATTGTCTTCTTGTTTAATAGGGTCGTGATTCACAGCACGCTGGCGTGCTAAGCATGCCAGGCATTTATTTATTTTTTTTAATTTTTTAATATTAAAAAAAAAAAAAAAATTGGCCGGCATGCATGGCACGCCGGCGTTGTGTTTAGCTTTACCCTATTTAATGCATGCGCCATGTAGTATTTTAAGATTTAAACTGTCACACATTGAATAAACTTTTTATTAAAGTAAATGCATGGCACGCCGGGGTTGTGTTTAGCTTCACCCTGTTTAATGCATGCACCATGTAGTATTGTAAGATTTAAAATGTCACACATTGAATAAACTTTTTATTAAAGTAACATTATCAAGTAGAGTTATATAATTATAATGATGTGATAGTAATAGTAAAAATTAGTTTTTTATCATCAAAATCTTTGTAAGAGAAAGAATTAATGGCTTTACGAAATAGTATTTCTCTTTTGTTATTTAGTAGACGGTTAGACGACTGTCATATAACTGAGATGAAGTGGCAATGAAATCAACTTTTTGATCAGTAAAGGCTTTATAAGAAAAAATCAAAGGCTAATTTTTACACTTTTGTTTTATTTTGATAATGTCAATTAATTTTTAATCTTGTTTTAACAACAACTAATTTTTTTTTTTTTTTTTTACATGTCCGCATAAGAAAGGGGAGGAAGATTCGAACAAATAACCTTCGCTTTACTGGACGTGGGCCTAGCCGATTAATCTCTCTTTGGGACTTAACAACAACAACTAATTGAGAATGAATTGACCAAGGATAAGGTAAAATAAGAGTGAAATAAAAGTATAGTTTTTACTGCTAAGTAAACCAACTGGGATGTAAAAAAGCCTCCGGAAGTCGGTAAACTTGGTTGGTAGTTAATTTGTAGCAGCCTCTGGAGTCTTGGCCTCTGGTGGCAGTTTGCCCACGTGGAGCCAAACAAGATGCACTTGCCACTTGCAAGAAAAGGAAAGGCGTTCCTTTCCTTGTAAATTTGTGTTTGATCCCTTATTTCTCTCTCTTATTTTTACCGTCCTTTTTTTAAAAAAAATTATTTTTTACCTAGAATTGGAACTAGAAGTTCTATTTATTTCCAATTATATAAAAGAAAAGTTCTAAATGACACGTGATCACTATTCCGTTAGCCAAAATGACTTTAATTAACGGAATGAATAAATTGTAAAAATTAAAATTTTGAGAGAATAAATTGTAAAAATTACTACTAACTTTAAAAGAATTAAGTATAATTTTTTTTAAAAAAAAATAATTTTGTCGGGTATTCATAATTTTGAATACAGTAAAAAATAATACAAAAAAGAAAAAAAGAAAAAGAAAAAGTGTACTTCCAAACAAGAAGCATGTGTAAGGGCGGGTGTGACAGCCACATGTTCCTTCTCCGTCTGGAACCATCCATCAATGTTTATTTAGTTGATTATAATATGTGACATAGATCTTATCTCATCATATATCCTTTTGCAGCCATTTTATGATTTTTTTTGTTTTTGGGTTTTGGCGAAAACTATCCATACATAACATTTTTTTTTTTTTTTTTAATGAGGATATATATAACATATTGGAAAAGCCATGGCTTTCCCAATAAACAAATTTCGTTATTTTATTTATTTATTTATTTATTTATTATTTTTTTTAGGAAAGAAAGAATATTGGTTTACCCCTGATCATGACACTTTGAAGTTGTTTTTTTTAAATAATCATCAAAATTATCATTGATCAAGAAAATTCAGACGAAAACAAATTGTTTCATTAAAATAATATCACAGATAGCCCTTGAAATAGAATCATCCCAAGTCTTCTCAATAAACTGTTTACAAATATCTTGGGCCAAGCCATGAGCAGCCTTGTTAATTAAGCTTTCGACTAACATGACGACATTCCCATTTGAAAAAAGACACTTTGAAGTTGAGGTAACCAAATCAACCTTCCTATCTTCAATAACGTCTTTCATATGTATAAGCATAAGATATTTTATTTTTTCCCAAAAAAAATAAAATAAAATAATGTTGCTGGTCAAAATAAACAAATGGGAAGATCTTCAATGATAGCGGGATCTTTGATAAAACTTTTTAGTGGGTTTTTTTTAGTTTTTAAGTTGAAAAAGTGCTAATACTTTTGCTTTTGTTTTTTTTGTTAAAAAATAAAATACTTTCTCAAAAAGGGGTTGGAGTGAGCACGATTTCAACTTGGACACGAAATTGCCACCGTGATGAATCATCGAATGCCGCCCCAATCCCAAAGGGCTCATGATGATGCCAATTGAAAACGAAAAGAAAAGCAACTCCTCACGTTGGTGGTGTTTATTTTGTTTGGGAATATGTATGGCTTGTATTTATCCATGGTGTTAATGCCATCATAGCCCGCCGGAGTAAATGTTGGTAGATATTAACCGTCTACATCTGTTATTTTTATTCATCTGCTATCTATATTTTACATTCGTAATTCTCATTTATTTGCTATTCGCACAAGCAAATATGGATGTAGATGCGGTTAACAAATACTATTATTCCGTGATTTATGCTAAGTTTTTTTAGATAAGTGGTTATTTATCATTCACCCAACGCGAATGTAGTAGCGATTCAAAAGGCTCTCGGCGACTCGATGGCTTGATGATTGTGCAACATCTTTGATATTTTGGCAAATATCACACAATTGCTTGATTCTATTTTGGTCGGATTGTGCTCAAAAGTAACAACACATGGCATTCCTTGTGAAATAATTCTTTTGGATGATCCATTTCATCTTTGCAAGAGTATTGAGCATGGAAAATGACATCAGAGATTAACAACAAAGGGAAACAGTTTTATTGCAATTGATACATGAAGATATAGAAAACATTTTGAACATGGATTGCTTATCAAGGAGAATGCAGTAGTGGTATAAGGAGAAGAGGTACTTTCTTACAAATGACTACCCTATAAACCTCACTCATGTCCAAGTCCTCCCTATTTGCACCATCAGGCAACTCCCAGTCAAACCAGTACAAGAGGTTGGCCAACACATATTCTGCTTCTGTGATTGCAAAAGATGTCCCAGGGCAACCCCTACGCCCCATACCAAATGGAATGAATTGGTCATGGTGGCCTTTGAAATCAATTGGGTTGTTTACAAATCTCTCCGGAAGAAACTCATCTGCCCTGTCCCATAATTTGGGATCCCTTTGAATTGCCCATGCATTAATCAAGATTATGGTTTTGGGAGGAATGTCATAGCCTACCAGCTTAGCAATTGCAGATGATCCTCGAGTAACCATAACAGGAGCATGTAATCTCAGAGTCTCTTTGACTATGCACTTTAAGTAGTCCATTTGATCTATATCAGCTTCATCTACCTTTGATTTTTCTCCTACTACTCTTCTTACTTCTTCTTGAGCTTTCTTCATGATACTAGGATTTTTCACAAGCTCTGCCATTGCCCATTCCATGGTTGTTGAAGTGGTATCAGTTCCTCCCACAAACATGTCCTGTAAGAAGGAAAGACAAAGATTTAGTTTTAGTCATGTGTTTGTAAGAGAGAGAGAGAGAGAGAGAGAGACCAGTAGGAGAGCTTTGATGTTTTCTTTAGTGAGGTTGATGTCAAGCATGCCACTCCTCTGAAGAGACAGAAGAATATCCACAAAGTCTTTCTTATCAGATTGGTCACTATCACCCCTCTTTATATGTTCATCAATTATTTGATCAAGAACTGCATTTACTGCTTTAGAAGTTGTTCTCAACTTTGCAGAAAATCCAGTCAGAACATCCATCCATCCCAAATGTGGAAAGAGATCTTCAAAGCAAAATGCTCCCAAAAGTTGCATTACTTTCTTTGGTAATTGTCCAAAACTCATGCTGCTGCCTTCCTCTCCTTCATACTTGAGACCCAGAGAGGATCTGCAAATTATGTTGTTTGAGATAGTAGCAAACATCTCACTTACATCAATTGCTGTTCCATTCAAAGATGAACGTCGAATCTTCTCAACCATTTCTGCAGCTTCTTCTTCCCTCACAAATTGAAATTCTTTCACCCTTTTTTGGCTTAAAATTTCCATAACACAAATTTTCTTCACTTGTCTCCAATACTCACCATAGGGACAAAATGCTATGTCACTGCATCCATGGAAGAGGATATTTGCTGCCCTTATTTGGGGCCTACATAAGAAAATTGTGTCATGGCTGTTCGTGATCTCTCTAGCAATCTCAGAGGATGAAACTACTAGTAATGGGGTATTGCCCAAGTGTAAGAGCACTATAGGGCCATACTTCTCAGAGACAGCATGGAGAGATCGGTGGAGGAGTCTACCTAGCTGGTGAAGGTTGCCAAATATTGGTAGTTTTGGAGGAGAAGGAGGTAAGTTGAGCTTGCCAGTACCTCTAGTGAGCTTAAGGAGATACAGTAAGGACAAGAGGAGAAGCAGAGAGAACAGGAGGAGATTTAACACACTGCTTATATGCAGCTCTTGCCACCATTTGTGCAACAAGATCATTGGATCCATTCCTTCTTTAGCACTTCTTTTCTCACCAAAATCTTGTGCATTAAGAATCTAGACCATACCAAAAACTTGCCCAGGTTTCAGCCTAAAGAAGAACAAATTTTTTTTAGCAAATTTCAAGTCCATGATGGGCTGCATATGGCATGTGAATTAATCTGAATAGTTTATGTAAATATTATTATATTATTATATTAGCTGGCTGCTCGATTTTAGGATCTGCCGGTATCCTAAATATGAAATTTAAAGAAGAGATGTGTAGTTTCCAAGAAGATAATGAAATAATCAAATGGTAGACTTGCTGGTGATCACAACTAATTAAGGTTGAAGAAATGGCGTGCCCCTGTGTTGTTACCTTGCACAATAATTGATGAACAATATAGAATCGAAAAGAGAGAGATTAAGAGAGAGAGAGTCGACACACAGATTTACGTGGTTTGACAATTTGCCTACGTCCACAGAGAGGTAGCTATAATTTTACTTTTAATGGTTCAGGGTTACATCATACATATATATAAAAAAACCCTAAACCCTACTCCCGCTCCGTGAATGTCGCTAACGCAACGTTCACTCCGCTCCAGTCTACTTGGCCTTCTACTAGTATTAATATGAGCCACAATTCCAACAATCTCCACCTTGGCGAGTATTTACCTCTTCGAAGATAATCATTTGGATTCGCCTAGAACTTATAGGTTTGGGGATGCCACTGCCTCTCTCTTCTCCTCTCTAGCACCTGGAGACATTTGTCAAGTCCAAGCAATGCTTGAACTTATCTGCAGTAACAGGCTTCGTCAACATGTCTACTGCATTCTTAGAAGTGTGGATCTTCTCAAGGAACAATTTACTTGTAGAAACAAATTTCATGATCTCGTGAAACCTCACATCAATGTGCTTAGTTCTCGCATGATACACCTGGTTCTTTGCCAAATAAATGGCACTCTGGCTGTCACAATGCAATGAAGCTCCACCTTGCTGAATACCTAGCTCCTTGACTAACCCTGTGAGCCACAAAGCTTCCTTTGCAGCTTCAGCCGCCGCCATGTACTCTGCCTCAGTCATGGACATCGCAACCGTGGACTAGATCATAGACTTCCAACATATGGGTCCTCCTGCAAGAGTGAACACATAGCCCGTGATTGATCTCCTGGCATCCAAGTCCCCTGCATAATCTGCATCCATATATCCCACAGCTGACAAATCACTCCTCTGTCTGACAAAAGTGATGTCGTAGTCTGTAGTACCTTTCAAGTATTTGAAAATCCATTTAACTGCATCCTAATGCTGTCTCCACGAATTTGCCATGTACTTGTTCACCACACTCATTGCATGAGCCAAATCTGGCCTGGTACATACAATAGCATACATTAGACACCCCACTGCACTGGCATATGGGACTTTAGACATATCTTCAGTTTCTTCAACTGTCTTTGGACACTATGAGGTAGACAAACGGAAATGATCCACCAAAGGTGTACTCATCGGTTTCGCATTCTCGATGCTAAACCTCTCAAACACCTTCTTCACATAGTCGGCCTGAGATAGCCACAATCTCTTGGCATCCCTGTCCCTGCGAATCTCCATCCCAAGAATTTTCTTGGCTGCGCTCAAATCTTTAATGTCAAATTCTCTACTCAACAAAACCTTTAGTTTGTTGACCTCCACTATACTCTTAGCCGCAATAAGCATATCATCCACGTACAGTAACAGAAAAACAAATGAGTCATCATCAAGGCTCCTCACATAGAGACAATAGTCATACTCACATCTCATGTAACCAATTCTGGTCATGTAGGAGTCAAACCGCTTATACCATTACCTTGGAGACTACTCCAGCCCATAAAGTGACTTCAATTTACAGACCAAGTGCTCTTGTTCAGGTTGACTGAACCCATCTGGCTGTTCCATGTAAATCTGCTCCTCCAAATCACCATGGAGAAAAGCTGTCTTCATATCCATCTGCTCCAATTCCATGTCATAATGAGCTACCAACGCCAATACCGCTTTGATGGAAGTATGTCTGACCACTGGAAAAAATATTTCCTCGTAATCAACCCCTTTCTGCTATGCATAACCCTTTGCTACTATGTGAGCCTTGAATTTTTCTCCCATTTTTTTTTTTTTTGAACACCCATTTACACCCTATCGTCCTCTTCATCTCTGGAAGCTCCACCAAATCCCATGTCTGGTTCTTATGCAGGGACTCAATTTCCTATGCCATAGCACCCACCTATCTGCTCTTCTCTTGGCTATTGACAGCCTCTTGAAAAGTAGTAGGATCTCCGCTGCTGATAACAAGAGCATAGGAAGCCATGTCTTCATAACCATACATGACTGGTGGTTTGATAGTGCGTCTAGGTTTGTCTGTGGCTATACTGTGATGCTGCTCAACTCTTGAAGTAGAGGTCTCTGTCCCCTAAGAAGTGTTCTCTTGCACATGAGTCTCTAACTCTACCTGCACCACCTGCTTATCACTGCTACTGCTTTCTGGCCCCTATTGCTTTTCATCCTGAGTACTCTTCAACATGAAATTTTCATCAAATACCACGTCTACTGATCACCGCCTTGTTTACCTTTGGATCCCAAAACTTGTAACCCTTGACCCTTTTTCCCGTACCCGAGAAAGAAACACTGTCTAGACTTTGGATCAAGCTTCGATCTTTCTTCACTAGGTATGTGCACATAGGCTGGACAACCAAATATTCGCCATCCAGAGTAATCTACCTCATTACCTGTCCATACCTCCTCTGCAACTTTCCCATCTAGTGTTGTCCTCAGTGACCTGTTGATCAAGTTGCATGCCATACTCACTTCATCTGTCCAGAAAATCTTTGTAAGTCCAGCATTCAGCTTGAAATATTATGCTTTCTTTGCAATAGACCTATTCATCCTTTCCGTCACACCATTTTGTTGTGGTGTCTTGCGTACTGTGAAATGTCTTTTTATACCATGCTGCTCACAGAAATCTCTGAACATGTCATTTGTGTACTCAGTGCCATTATATGTTGTAAGGCACTTAACCTTCTTTCCAGTTTGGTTCTCTACTTCAGCTTTCCACAACTTAAACTTGACAAACATTTCTGATTTATGCCGCATGAAGTATACTAAAACTTTTCTAGAAAGATCATTAATAAAGATTACGAAGTACATAAGTCCTCCCCGTGACGCTGTCCTTACAGGTCCCTAAACATCATAATGAAAATAGTCCAAAATTCCCTCTGTCTTGTGTGTGGCTGTCTTGAATGATACCCGATTCTGTTTCCTCATAACACAACTTACAGAAATCAAGTTTGCACGTTTTGACACCCTTCAACAGATTTCTCTTATGAAGCTCCAACATGCCCCACTCACCTATATGACCCAACCGCATATGCCACAAAACAGCACAATTAGATTCAGACTCTACAGAGGTGATTATACCTACAACTGTACTTTCCAACAGTTTATAGATATTCTTTGAATATTTTTGCCCCTTCATCACTCCCATTGCACCCTTAGTCACCTTCATTACTCCACCTTCAGACTTATAACCATAACCGTTTGGAAAGATGATGCATTCTAAAGCATTGTCACCATTTTTGCAACAAGATCATTGAATCCATTTGTTCTTTAGCTCTTTTTTTCCCACCAAAATCTTGTGCATTAATAGTCTAGACCATACCAAAAACTTACCCAGGTTTCAGCCTAAAGAAGAACAATTTTTTTTTTAGCAAATTCAAGTCCATGTTGGGCTGCATATGGCATGTGAATTAATCTGAATAGTTTATGCAGTATTCACTATAAAAAAAGATGCACGAATAGCTCAATGCAATCCTAGAAATACTATATAACAAGCTAGAAATATAAATATTAGCTGGCTGCTCGATTTTAGGATCTGCTGGTATCCTAAATATGAAATTTAAAGAAGAGATGTGTGTAGTTTCCAAGAAGGTAATGAAATAATCAAATGGCAAACTTACTGGTGACAACTAAGGCTGCATGGATGGCGTGCCCCTGCATCAAAGCTTTATGTCTTAAAGAATGTGCAGATTCATATGCAGAGGATTTGAGATTCATATGCAGAGGATTTGACTAGGTTTTTTGCAGTACCGGGTGCAATACAAAAATCAATAATTGAGAATACTAAAAAAAAAAAAAAAAAAAAAAAAAGTTTTTGAAAATACAGAAAACAAAATTGGAAAAACATTTTTGAGAAGGTGAATCTAATACAAAAACCCATCTTTCACAATACATTCCCAAAGTCTCATGGAGGAGAGGAGACCTCCTTCTCTACCATTCTCATCCAACACACAATATAAATGATATAATAGTAGATCCATGTATCATAAGTCATTAAATGTAACATCTGGTCCATATTGAAAATATGACATAAAAAGTTAATAATTTATAAAGATAGTCATGAATGCTGAGTCATACATTGCTTAGTTATTAGGTAAAACTAAGTTTTATAAATAATTTTAAGAAAAATTTAATTGACTAATACTTTTAGGGTGATAGCGCAAATGTAACTAGTATATTTCCTTTTGTAAAGATTCAAAGGGCCTTTACATGAACCAACCCTAAGAGCCTTGGAGTGGTTCGCCCACCCAAGGCCAACCCCTTGTTATTATCATTTTTTTTTCTCTTTATTTTATTTCCTTTTTATTTTTGTAATTTTTTCAAAGTAAATTTGTAATTTCATAATGATCTTGTCGAAAAAATAGCCAAAATTTTTACACAAGAAGTTATTTGTCACGTAGGGGTATTATAAGGATTGATTTGTCTCTTTTTAATCCATAGGGAGCTATTTGTCAAATTGGCAAACCACATGGACTAATTTAATGGTTCTCAAGGAGAATATTCAAAGTGTTTTTACAAAATACTGATTAAATCGTCATCATACATGCACATATTTGGAGATATAATTGCCAAAGAGATATAAGTGTTAAATAAACATAAGTTTGGGGCTACGTGTATTTTCTCCAAACTTCAGCAAAAAGCATTTTGGACAGTTTTTATCCAAAAAAGTCATGTGACTCAATTTCAGTCTAATTTGACAAAAAAATGTTGACCAAGGTGTTAACGATAACAAACTAACAAAGTGGTAGTTGGAGGGCATCAAGCGTAATTTTTTAAAGTTTGAAAGTAAAAATGCTAAATAAGTATAAGTTTTGAGAGGCTAAACGTATTAATAAACTTGAGGCGTTGAGGGTCACTTCGATTTCTGTTTAAGTGTTAAAAAAAGAAACACTTATAAAATCAATTTATTGTCACGTTTCTCAATTCTTACCACTAATAAATCAATCCAAGTGATAAGTTTTTCTAAACATATGTCGGTGCATTTGGCATTATGATTTTATAAATAAAAGGTGTAATTTAAAATTAAATCGCAAAAAATGAATTGTTTAGAATTGCGTTTTTAAAAAATTGTGAGTTAAAAATGTAAAAAATCTACATTTTCAAATCGCGAGTAATTATATACTTTTTTGAAAATGCACAATTATAAAGGTTAAATTGCGATTTTAAAGGCCAAACTACAATTTTGCCAAACACTTAGTTGTGTTTTTAAAAATCATATTTTTAAATATTACATTTTTAAATCGCAAAACCAAATAGACCTTTATTGAAAGGAAGAACATGTATTCGAGTCTGCAAGAAAAATACGATGCTAAAAGAGACAAGACTTTATGCTTATTAATTCCTACTCATTGGTTGTTTGTTACTGTGTTATTTGATGGGTTAAGATTATGCTATAATTTGATTGGTCTCGAGAAAACACCTGTGCTTCTGGTACCAATAATTGTTCATGGACCATTTCCAAAGAGGCTAGGAAATTAGATATATTTGTTAATAAATTATATGACAATGACTAGGATAACGCTCATGAAAAGCACATCTAGTGCAATGCAAGTCAAACTTTGCTGACCTATGATGATAATAATTGTAATATTTAATACCATATAGTATCTTCTTTAATTAATCTTTGAAGATGTATCAAATCTACATGCAATTGTCGTATCTATTATTAAATTCTGCAAATTCCACGAGCTGAATATATAGAATATAATTAATGAATCTTTAAGATTATTATATTTTGGTAAGATCAATGAGTTGCAATGCATATAATATAATGAATCTCTAAGACTATTATATTTTGGTAATTAAAGACATAATTTTTCTTCAAATTGGGTTGTTTAAGTTTCTTTTAACTAAATTTATATATCTTTTGAGCTTGTGAAAATTAAATGCTTTTTTAATAATATTCAAATATTTTAAAAAAAATTATATCAACAAAATATGACCTAACAATTTTATAGACTAAAAAAAAAAGTTTGACTTTGGCAATGGCTCAGTTTATAATTAATAATCTTTGAAGATATGTACATTTCATCTCCTGTCTCATTTGCAAATGTCGTATCTAATCTTAATTAATTATGCAAATTCCTCCGGCATAAAGAATCTTTAAGATTATTATATTTTGGTACAGTCCACCAGCTTTATGATTTTTTTTTTTTTTTTTTTTCTAGTAAAATTGTCATGTTTTTTTAGCATGCGAAAAATAAATTCTTTATTTCTTCAAAACTCTTATCATTTTGGCAATTGCTCACGTGGGATAAACTTGTTGCCCCCATTGCTTCTTGATAGCTGTCATGTTGTGCCAAAACAGGACTAAAATTGATTAATTTTAAAAGTCCAATTTAAGGTACGAGATCATGCCCATTCATTCTGCACCCAGCGTGAGTAAACAATATTTATTTCGGTGAACAATACGTATAGATTTACTATTTTTATTTTTATTTTTTAATTTTTTTTATTATCTTTTCTTTTTAAATCCATACGGTGAGAGAGATGGACAGAGATCTGAGTCTGGGCGGCGACGACATCTAGCATGACTGGCGGTGGGCAGTGATTGTGTTGCGAATTTTTTTTTTTTTTTTAAAGAGTAAAATAGAGGTTAGATCCTGTATTTTGCTAACATATATTCTTTTGTTCCATGATGATGTGTCAACCTCTCAATGGTAGGCAAAAAGACCCTGATTTGTACCAAGATCATATCAAAATTATTCTGTATAATGAGTATAACTTTTAATTCCCATACTTTAGCTTTCATGCCATGGAGAAAAAGAATGAAAGCTGAAAATTCCACAAGCAATTCTTTTTGCAGAATGACTGACGTGTGAATATAATTTGTACAATCATCAACGGTCTCTTCTTTGTTGTGAAAATTCAGGGTGGATGTAATCAGTGTATGTAAATTGCTGTGTACAAAATTTGAGTGCAAATAGCATGAAAGTTTCTGATATCATTGAAGCTTCTTTTATTGTAATCGAAAGTGAAATCCCCTTGCACTAATTTCATTAAGGAAAAACAGAAAATTCTTAAGCAGAATGAAGAAAAACTACATTATGAGCACAACCATGAATCTCTTGATGCATAGATCAAGGAGAGTGAAGTATTGGAACAAGATGAAGAGGAATTTTCTTAGACGCAGTGAGAGCGCTAATTTCAGTCATGTCCAAGTCCTCCCCCTCCACATTACCACTCGGCAAGTACTTCCAATCAAACCAACACAAGAGGTTGGCGACAACATATTCAACTGAAGCAACACCAAATGTTATTCCTGGGCATCCTCTTCTCCCACCTCCAAATGGGATGAATTCAAAGTCTTGGCCTTTAAAATCAACTGGGTTGCCTTCAAATCTCTCCGGTAGGAACTCTTCTGGCCTCTCCCATACTTTAGGGTCCCTTTGGATTGCCCATGTATTGGTATATACTCTTGTTTTGGGGGGAATATCATAGCCTCCAATTTTCACACTTGTTATTGTCTCTCGAGGTACCAAAAGAGGAAGTGGTGGATGTAGTCGTACAGTTTCTTTAAGGACACATTTCAAGTAATCCATTTTGTTGATATCATTCACATCTATCTTTGACTTCTTGCCCACCACTCTTCTCACTTCTTCTTGTGCTTTCTTCATGATACCTGGATTATTTATAAGCTCCGCCATTAACCATTCCAAAACTGCTGCGGTTGTATCAGTTCCTCCTACAAACATATCCTGAAATTATGGAAACACAAAACTTTAGACATGAGTTTGTGTGTAAGTGTGTTAGAGAGAGAGAGAGAGAGAGAGAGAGAGAGACCACTAGAATTGCTTTGAGGTTGTCTTTGGCGAGCTCAAAGTCGAGCATGTCATTCTTTTGAAGTCGGAGGAGAATATCCACGAAATCAAGACTATTAGGATGGTCACCATCACTTTTCTTTGTCTGGTGTTCTTCAATCACTTGATCAAAAAAAACATCTAATTCTCTAAAAGTGGCTTTTAGACTCGGAATTAATCCCGTAAGAACATCAATCCATCCCAAAGAAGGGAAAAAATCTCCACAACAAAATGCTACAAATAGAACCATTACTCTTCTTGATAGTTCTCCGAACCTGCTCTTACCATTTTCTCCTTCAAACTTCTGTCCAACGATGCATCTAGAGACTATGTTGTTGGAGGTTGCAATCAACATCTCACTTAGATTAATAGAAGCTCCTTTGAGACACGAGTCACGTATCTTGTTGATCAATACTCCAGCTTCTTCTTCCCTTACATACTGGAACGATTGCACACTTTTGAGGCTCAAAAGTTCAAGCACACTAATTTTCCTTGCTTGTCTCCAATAATCACCATAGGGTGAGAACGCAACGTCTTTGCATCCATAGAGTAAGATATTGGCAGCTGTGGTTTTGGGCCGGTTTGAGAAAGTGATATCATTTGTCTTCATCATTTCTTTGGCCATATCAGCCGATGACACCACAAGGGTAGGAGCATTGCCCAAGTACAAGAACATTAGAGGGCCATACTTGTTAGAAAGGGCTTGAAGAGAGCGGTGTGGGAGTGTGCCAAGCTGGTGTAGGTTACCGATGATTGGCAGCTTTGGTGGGGATGGAGGTAAATTGGGTTTGCCATTTCTAATACGCTTGAAAACATAGAGAAAAGGGATGAGAAAAACAAGTAAGAGGAGTGGATTGAATGGTATTTTGAGCAGATCTTGTAGCTCCATTTCCTCTCTCAAAAAGTTTAGAATAACCCAGTTCTTCAGAAATGAAAATGCTTTTCAAGTTTCAATACCTAACACCTATCAACTATATAAAAGACAGGCTAGGGAGGAAGAGAGAGGAATCAAAGGTGGAACGTGCAAACAGCCCATGTTTTGGCATCTTTTGGCTTGTACATTTATAAAAGGTCAAACGACTCAAACCTGCAGGACTGTCTTTTTTTCTTTGTTTGTTTGTTGGGTTAATTAATTATATTTTGCTCTCCAAACTAACTCTTATTTGCACTTAGACCCATGATGTCACACCCCAAATCCAATTTTACCCCTTTGAAGTTAAGGAATTTTAATTCAAGAATAAGGAGGATTTATGAAACTTCAAGAATAAAGCGCTAATCTTAGTGAATTTTAAAGATTTATTCTCTAAATTATGAAAATTTTGGGTAAAATGGGACTAATTATTGGTGTAAATGATCTGGTATGGTAGTTGGGCTAGGTTGTAGCACATTTTTCAATATTAAAGTTGGGCGTATTCATTTCAAAAGATAGTTTAATCGGCTTCAACAACGCCCCGCGAACATGTAATTGGCCCAAGTAGTTAGCTATAAAATTTCCTTTCAAGGTAGTGACGGGCCTTATCATGATGAAGAGAACAAGTTTGATGAAATGCTAAAACAAAAATTGGGGCCAGTGAGAAATGATTGACGTGGAATCCGTCAAGTACCTGGTGCGTAGCTCGGTCAGTCCAGGTTCTGTACTCTGCAACCTCATGGTTTGCGAACCTACCGGCCGAGAGCGTTGGCGCCGGACCCACATCTACCTGGTCGGACCGCCATTTGATTGTCTTGGACCGTTCCGTGTCCACCCAGAACACCACGATGAGCCCGCGGTGAACTAGTACTTGGCCGACTTGTCGATAGCTCGGAGTTCAGCTACCACAAGCCCATTGTAAGAGATCCCCTCTTGCTGATTACCCACAAGTGTGTGATCTTCCGCCTTCACCACGCCGCGCGTTGGGGGATGGGGTCTCGCTGATCGATGATCTTGGCGTGCTGCAGGTGGAAAGATGATTCAGATGCGCTCCCCAGTATAGGGCCTCTTGGGAGCTGGAGGAATAGCGAGGGAGGAAACCGGAGACAATTTGAAGAAATGGTGAAACCACAATGGGTAAAACAAAAAAATAAAAAAAAATAAAAAAAATTTGCACGGCGTGCCCCACACACTGCGTGCCAAGGACAATTATAAGAGAAGGAAAGAGGAGGGCAAAAGCAAAGAGACATGGATGGTGCCTTGGGAAGACAAAAGGACAGGTTGCGCCGCTGCGCAATTAATGGCTGTTTACTTGTGATTAGGGCTGTTAAGTGAGCGAAGCGTCTCGCGAGTAAGTTCGGGCTCGGCTCGCATAAACTTGGCTCATGCTCGACTCGAATATTAAATGAAGCACTTCATGAACACAAATCCTGGCTCGAATATTAAACGAAGCAAGCTCGGCTCGACTCAGCTAAGCTCGTGAACAGCTCGAGTGTGTATATATATATATATATATATATATATATATATATATATAAACTAAGTAATAGATAATTAATTATAAATCTCATAATTATTAAAACTTTAAAATTGCATTTATATTTAAGTGTTAGAGAATGAAAAATTCTAGACCCTTCGTGATGAAAGAGAAAGAGAGAGCAATCATTAAAAAGACCTCGATTTAATTAGAGCAGATCCAAACGAAAGGAAGAAGAATCAAGCAGAAACTATTGAGGGAGATTGCGAAAGGCATAAACTATTGATGAATCAAACAGACTAAAACACTAGCACTACATGTCTGGTGAGTGAGAGTGAGAGAGTGGGAAATGAGAGTTCAGGTGGAAGATCCGTTGTGACTGGTGAGAGGGATTGAGAGAGAGACGTTAAAAAAATATTTTTTTTATAGGGGGCGTTGTGTCAATGCAGTATAAATGCAACCTGTTAACTTGTCCCACATTGTTAAGAAAATATCAATCTCCAAGTTTGCTTATCTATAAAAGGATGTATATCCTCTCTCTTTGAAACCAAATGCCTTGCTGTATTGACTTAGGCTCCATACTCAACTAGCCAGGCTAAGTAAATACTCATATGCAAACTAACTTCTTAAGCCGTTTAAGAGTACTTGAAGTTAAAAAAAAAAAATTAAAACAAAAACATTAAATATAAGAGCCAGCTCGCGAGCTGGCTCGGCTCGACTTATTATTAGCTCGAGCTCGAGTAAAATTTAAACGAGCCAAGCTTGAACAAGGGAAGCTCGCTCAAGCTCGGCTCGTTTACACCCCTACTTGTGATGATCCCCTCCCATTAATCTTGCTATCCATTTTTACCCAAACCATGTGTCTCACTTAAATTAAATAATAAAATATTAATTAATTTTTTTTAAAAAAATAAATAATTAAAAATTAAAATCAAATAAAAAAATTTAAGGTGGCCGGTTGGGACTAGGGGTGGCTTCGGCCACCCCCAACCGCTTCAGCCACCCCCATCCCCAAGGGCCAAATAAAAAACAAATTGCAATTTTTCTCGTTGAATAAAAATGGATGGCCAAAATTAAAAATTGGAGAATCTCCATCATGGGAGGGGATCATGATCCGAAATCACCAAAGAGCTAGAGCTAAAGATCATTTAAAATAGACTCTTGAATAAAAGTTATATTTAAAGTGAAAATTTTACTTTACTAAATTTAAAGAGTCATTAGTAATGATAGAGACACAACTTTTGCACAACTTTTTTTTTTTTTTTTTTTTTTTTTATGTGATCATTTTTTGTTTACAAAATTAAAAAAAAAAATTCTGAAGCAATAACATTCTATGTGGTCTTTTTTTATTTTTTTATTTAGTATTATTTTTTAAAACAATTTGTATTTTTCTTGATAAAAATGGTCATTATTATGAAAAAAAAGACCATTTTTTTTTTTTTAAAAAAAAGTACCAAATAAAAAAAGGACCACATAGGATGTTATTGCTTTAGATTTTTTATTTTGTTTTTTTTTAAAAGATTACCACACATAAGAGAAAAGTTCGGTCAAAGTTGCGTCAAAAAGTCGTGTCTCTATCATTTCTCATTTTTAAATGAGTGAAATATCAAACTCTCTATACATTTATTTAATTTAGTTAAATATTATTAATTTATTCATTTTAAACCAATTAAGAGAGAAGAGGGTAAAAATTAAGCTTAAAAAATTATATAATTTTAACTTTTTAGCTTTTGGAATGTAAGGAGGATAAATGACTAGAGTTAAATATAAAGTAGATAAGTGAGCTTGTTAATGAATGTTTTCATGAGTTTTGTTAAATTTTTAGAAACAACTAAATACGAAGAGCCCATTGTGAGTACTATGATGGCTTCAACTTTCAGGAAGCCCAAAGGCCCTAATAAACGGATGTGGCAGCTAGTGTTTATTTTTCTAGGCATTTTAAGTGATTATTTCTTTTTGCAAATTTCATAGATTAATCATTAAATTTGTGTACTCATGTGAGTCCCAAACTCCCACATAAATTCGGTGGTGAATTCATCAATTCACCATATAAATATGATTGAAATAATGAATTTTATCATTTTTTTTTTCTTTTCTTTGAGAAATGCTAAGTTTAAATATGAAGAAAGTTCACATACCCCTTAAACTACCACCCAATTTACAATGTTTTTCCAAATTTTTTTATTTAGGACAATATTCCCCTAAACTACTAAAAAATTGACAATGTCCCGTAAGGCCAACAAAAAGACAAAAATAACCCTAATTTTTTTTTTTTCAATAAGACAAATATATATACTCCAATAAATTAAAAAAAAATGAAAAAATTATTTGAGAAAAAATGAAAATTTGTAAATTTCCAAACTTTAGTTTTTTTCTTAAAAAAAAAAATTATTTTGTTTTATTTTTTAAAATTTTATCATGGGTACTTTTGTCATTGGGGGACATTGGCAATTTTTTATAGTTTGAGGGGGACATTGCCTCAATTAAAAGTTTGAGAGATATATTGTCAATTGAGTGGTAGTTAATTGAGGGAGATATGTGGACTTTTCCCTTTTGAAAAAGAGAAATGATTGTGTTAATAATTTGTCAATATTTTTCGTATATTCTTCTACAAATTTAATAGATCAACCATTAGATTTGTAGAAGTCACTATTGACTCATATAGGGTCCACATAAGTTTACAAATTTAATGGTTGATTTGTAAGATGATATGAGAAAATATGGACAATATTGACACCAATCATCATGCTAGCTAGGTTTACAAAATATTAAAAAAAAAAAAAAAAAAAAAAACTCTTACAAAGTAATGTAGCACAATATGACTGAATTTTTTAAATTTGGATTCATTTCCTTCTCAATTATGTTGTGCCACATCACTTTATATGATTTTTTTTTTTTTTTTTTTTGTAATCCTAACAATTTTATTTTTTGGTTGATGCAATTATAATAGGTTTTATTTTATTTTATTTTAGGCTTTAAAGAAATAGGCTATGTAACAAATTTGGTATGGTAGTTGGGTTGGGTAGTAGTCCATTTTTCATTATTAGAGTTTAGCCCCATTCAAATTATAGTTAGGGGCTGGGTCTGTAAAAGACTCGTGAGATATGAGTGTGGCTCAATCATTCAATACATTTCTATACGGAATTTTCCATATCTTCCATTGTCGATCTTACATTCTTTTTTTTTTTCTTTTTTTTTTGAAAGAGTCGATCTTACATTCTAACTACCCATAGTCATATATTATTTACATTACAAAATATAATCTAAGAAAGCAGTAAATCCTTAATTTGCAATAAGAAGTTGGATTTATGATCTTTTGAGAAGAGGCATATTTTACACATATTTTAGGCTTCAATTTCAATCATTAAGGATTTTCTCCTAATTATGAGAGTTAATTGTAATAATTGGAACAATTGATTGATGATTTTACTTTTTAGGCTTCTAATTTTACCAAGGAGGACTTTAAAGTTGTAAAAAGGTTTAATCTGGGATAAAGATGATTTCTAGTAGTTAATGTGAATTTTGAATTAATTGAGTAATTTGATGGTTTGGTTTTGAAGTCAAAGTAAAGCTAAACTAATGTCGTGATAAACATATCAAACCAAAAATGTACTCAGAGGATCAAAAACATAATAATAATAATAATAATAATAATAATAAATAAAGGGAAAAATACACTTTACTCCCCTAAAGTTTGGGGCGATTTTCAATTCAACCACCAATGTTTCAATTTTTGCAATGCACTCCCCCAAACTTGTAAATTTTTTTCAATTCGACCAATTTCATCCAAAAATTTCCATATTGCCCCTATTTTTTTTACCTTTTTACTTTTTATAAAAAAAAAAAAAAGAGAAAATTTGGGGTTGCAAAAATGGCCAGATGGCCACCGAATATTTTTTTTCTAATTTTTTTATAAAAAATAAAAAAAATAAATTAGGGGCAATATGAGAATTTTAGGATGAAATTGGTCAAATTGAAAAAAATTTGCAAGTTTGGGAGGGGGTGCATTGCAAAAATTGAAACATTGGTGGTCGAATTGAAAATCGCTCCAAACTTTGGGGGGGGGGGGTAAAGTGTAATTTTCTCATAAATAAATAAATAAAAAGAATTTTGTTGACGTTGGGGGAAAACTTTGCTAACTTGAAGATATCAGCCAAAACACTTACTTCAACTCAAAGGAAAAACCTTTGATTTTAGTCCAAGACACTTTACTTCAAGCAAGCAATTGTGTATCAACACAATTAAGGTAGACTTGTGATGTAGGACGGCAAACACCACTATTTTCTATGTTTGCCAAATTAAAAAATTAAAAAATAACAAAAATCAATTTGAAGCAGCAGAATTTTATCAGGTCTCAACAATCGATAATGAAAGTTTCTGATAGCATTGAAGCTTCTGTTATTGTAATCAAAGTTGAACTCCCCTTGCACTGATTTCAATAAGGAAAAACAGATAATTCTACAACAAAACAAGAGAATGCAGAAAAACTACATACATTATGAGCACAACAATAAATCTCCTAAGTCTTAATGCTTAGATCAAGGAAATCTGGTGAAGAACATTTTTAAATGCAGTGAGAGCGCTAATTTCAGTCATGTCCAAGTCCTCCTCCTGCACATTACCACTCGGCAACTTCCAATGAAACCAACACAAGAGGTTGGCGACCACATATTCAACTGAAGCAACGCCAAATTGGCAAATTTTATTCCCGGGCATCCCCTTCTCCCAACTCCAAATGGGATGAGTTCAAAGTCTTGGCCTCTAAAATGAACCGGGTTGTCTTCGAATCTCTCCGGGAGGAACTCTTCTGCCCTCTCCCATATTTTAGAGTCCCTTTGGATTGCCCATGTATTGATGAATACTCTTGTTTTTGGCATAATATACATTTGGTAATGAAATATTGGGAATCATAGAAATTTATGTTTGTTCTATATATTTCTAAGCTATGCGTAGCTTGTTGATTTTATTGAATTGAAGTCGCAACACTTCTTTTCTTTTTATCAATGCTTCTCGAGCTACGTCAACATGGTACCTAAAAATTCTCTTTGAGTACACCTATGAATGGATGAGCCGAACAAGCTTTTCAATGAGGAAATCGTGTGTGTTCTGCATGACGGTGTCCAAACTAAAGGATAAAATACTAGTTTATAAACTAGTTAGTTACCTTTCTATTTCTCTCTCTCTCTCTCTCTTTTATTACTAAATACAAAGAATAAATTAGACTAGAGAAGAGTGGAGGAAGTCTTCTTCGTACTTCACTTGAATTGAAAATACATCTTACGAAGCCTATAAATAGAGGCATTCAAAGACTAACTTACAAGGCTTTTACTTTTCCTTATTTATTATAATAAATAACAAAAACTCATCTCTAAGTTAAGACTTCAGTTGAGAATTAAATAAACACATGAGTTTAGAAAAATTAAAATCCCTTATTAATTAAAAGAACTTAATAACTTCTATCATTTAGAAAAAACTTTCATGCGTTTTGATTTGTTTAGTTTCCAACACACCCCCTCAAATCAAAACCTCCTCATGCCAAGCATGTCTCTTAGCCTCATGAAAATTGCACCTGATAATGGCTTAGTAAATATATCTCCTACTTGTTCAGTGGTGTGGCAATACTGGAGCTCTATTGTCTTCTGCTTGACATGGTCTCTAAGAAAGTGGAACCTAGTGTCAATGTGTTTACTCCTCCTATGTTGCACTGGATTCTTTGCTAACTTTATAGCTGATTGGTTATCCGCATAAATCACAGTCGGTTCTTCTTGTGGATGTTCCAGTTCCTTCAAGAGATTCCTTAGCCATATAGTTTCACAAACAGTAGACGAAGCAGCCACATACTCCGCCTCACAGGTAGACAAGGCTACAATTCCTTGTTTCTTGGATGTCCAAGAAAATGCTGTAGAACTAAGATAGAACACATACCCAGTAGTACTTTTCCTCTCATCTTGGTCACATCCCCAATCACTATCTGAATAACCAACTAATTTCGCTTTATCTCCATAGGCATAGAATAAACCAAGATTCAAAGTGCCTTTTATGTACCTTAGGATTTTTTTTGCAGCTAACCAATGAGTCTCCATTGGTGTCTCCATGTATCGACTCACAAGTCCAACTCCATAGACAATATCTGGCCTTGTGATCGTCAAGTACCTCAGACTTCCAACCAAACTCTTGTAAAGAGTTGGTTCAATAACTCGACCATCTCCTTCTTTTGACAACTTTATGCTTGTTTCAACTGGGGTATTCACAGAGTTGCAATTACCCATCTTGAATTTCTCTAAAATCTCACCCATGTACTTCTTTTGGGATATGAAAATTCCATCATGTTGTTGCTTCACTTCAATACCAAGGAAATAGGACATCAACCCGTTGTCTGTCATTTCAAACTCCTTAAACATTGATTGCTTGAATTCCTTGAACATTTCACCATTATTTCCTGTATATAACATATCATCAACATATAGGCAAATGATTAGAAATTCACCACGATGGTTTTTCTTCATATAAACAGCATGTTCATATGGACATTTAGTGAAGCCGTTCTGATGAAGGTAATTATCAATGCGTGCGTTCCAAGCTCTTGGTGCCTGCTTTAAGCCATATAACGCCTTCTTAAGGTGGTACACCTTGCTTTCTTCTCCTTCCATTATAAAACCTTCCGGTTGTTGTACATACACCTCTTCTTCAAGGATGCCATTGAGAAAGGTTGACTTGACATCAAGTTGGTATATTTTCCAATTGTGATGAGCAGCAAGTGCGATCAACAATCTCACTGTGTCAAGTCTTGCAACTGGTGCAAAGATCTCTTCATAGTCTATGACATACTTCTGTTTGTAGCCTTTAGCTACAAGTCTTGCCTTGTATCGAGAAACTTCACCTTCTGCAGTGCGTTTGATCTTGTACACCCATTTGACACCAATAGCCTTATGGTTTGATGGGAGTGTTGTCAACTCCCAAGTGTCATTCTTTTGAATAGCATGTATCTCCTCCTCCATTGCGGATCTCCAACAATCTTCTTCAACAGCTTCTTGAAAGGTAAGAGGCTCATGATCAACATATAGGCAGAAAAGATTAGTCTCTCCATCTTCTGTTTGCTCATAAATTTCCCTGAGACTTCTCATCTTACTTTGATTTGTGGAGGATCTGCTGCTGCTACCTCCCATAGAAGATGTAGAGTCCTTCTGTGCTGTGAACGGTGTGGTAGATTGAGAAGATGGTGGGGTACTTGGTGGAGCTTCTGTTGAGAGCTCTTTAGGCTCCTCTAACACTTGTTGTTCTTTGGCCTTCTCTTCATTGCTCCAGCTCCACACACTTTCTTCATCAAAGATAATGTCTCTACTAACCATTAATTTCTTTGTTAGTGGGTTGTAGAGTTTGTATGCTTTCGACTCTTCACTATAGCCGAGAAAGATACATTTTTCACCACGATCATCAAGCTTCTTCCTTTTGGATTCGGGAACTTGAGAATATGCAACACACCCAAAGATTCTTAGGTGTGCAACACTTGGCTTGTGGCCGCTCCATGCCTCTTGAGGTGTCATATTCTTGACACTTTTGGTAAGACATCGGTTGAGTAGATAAGATGAGCACGCTACAGCTTCTGCCCAGAATTGTTTTGGCAGCCCTTTCTCCTTGAGCATAGTTCTGGTCATATTAAGAATGGTACGGTTCTTTCTTTCGGCGATCCCGTTTTGCTGTGGTGTGTAAGCAGCAGTCAACTGATGCTTTATGCCTTGTTCCCTGCAATACTTATCAAATTCTTTTGAGGTGTATTCTCCACCTCGGTCAGAACGAAGAGTTACAAGCTTATGGCCACTTTGATTTTCAACAAGGGCTTTGAAGTTCTTGAATACAATAAAGGCAGCTGATTTTTCTTTAAGAAAATATACCCAAAGTTTTCTGCTATAGTCATCGATGAAGGTAATAAAGTATCTATTACCTCCTAAGGACATGGGATCTATTGGTCCACATATGTCGGTATGAACCAGTTGCAATGGTGATGTTGCTCTCCAAGATTTGCTGCTGGGAAAAGGAAGTCGTGCCTGCTTGCCAAGTATACATCCTTCACAAACGTTGCTCGGTGGCTCGATCACTGGTAACCCATGCACCATGCCAAATGAAGATAATAGCTTTAGGCCGTTGAAATGTAGATAGCCAAAGCGAAGATGCCACTTCCATGACTCACTTTCCTTGAGTCCATAGAAGCACTTCTCAGACTTTGTGTTAAGATGTAACGGGAACATGCGATTATTGGTCATTGGAACACGAGCCACAATTCCTCCACGTGTATCTCTCAAAATGAGAGAGTAGTTCTCCATATGTATGGTGTACCCCTTCTCGAGCAACTGCCCAATGCTAAGAATATTGCTTTTCATGTTAGGCACATAATAAACATCAGAAATGTACCATTTCTTACCATCATTTTGACAGATTTTTATCTTCCCTTTGCCTTCAACTAAGAGTTTGGTGGAGTCTCCCAAGTTCACTTTTCCACGAACTCCTTCTGTGAGTTCTACGAACAGATCTTTCTTCCCACACATATGATTGCTTGCGCTAGAATCGAGGTACCAGACCTCATCTTGTGAATCCGAATCATCATGAGCGAGAAGTAAAATAGAATCACTACGAACCTCATTTGTTGCTTCTGCAACATTTGCTTGCTCATCATCTTTGTGCCAACAATCCGAGGCATAATGTCCAAACTTCTTGCAGTTGTAGCATTGGATATTCTTGGAGTTTCCACGTCCATATGTGGATCTTCCTCTTCCTCGGTAGCCTCCTCGTCCTCGACCTCTGAAGTTTTGAGTCTCCTGTTGACTTTGACGTGGTTGTTGGAAAATACCACGTCCCCGGCCTCTACCACAACCACGGTAGGAGCTGAATTTGCTTTGATCATTTAGAGTCAGTTTTGACTCTAGTGCTTGTTCTAATACACTAGAACTAGCATTCTTCTGCATCCTTTGCTCATGTAGTTGTAATGAACCAAAAAACTCCTCAATTGTTAGCTTCTCCAAGTCCTTAGACTCTTCGATAGCTACAACTACATGTTCAAATTTAGATGAAAGGGATCGAAGCACCTTTTCGATGACTCGGATGTCATCGACCTTCTCATTGTTTCTTTTCAAACCATTCACAATTACTAGTAATCGTGAGAAATAATCAGACACTGATTCTCTATCCTTCATGTGAAGAGCCTCGAACTCGCCCCGTAATGATTGGAGACGGACCCGTTTCACCCGTTCGTCTCCTTTGAAGATGGAAGCTAGAATCTCCCATGCTTGTTTACTTGTCATTGCTTCGGCAACTTTCTCAAAGGTAGACTCGTCCAATGCTTGATAGAGTAGAAACAAGGCCTTTTTATCATTTTTCCTTTGTTCCTTAAGAGTCTTCTTCTCATCTGCTGTGTATTCAGCTTCCTCCTCAGTGGGTTCCGTAAATCCGTCGGTAATGACTTCCCACAGATCTTGAAACCCAAACAGGGCTCTCATTTGGATAGACCATGACCTATAGTTATCTTTTGATAATCTAGGGATTTGTTGCTGGACTATGTTGGAACCCATTTCTAGAAAGGACAAAATGGGAATTGGCACAACTGGGCTCTGATACCAATTTGAAGGATAAAATACTAGTTTATAAACTAGTTAGTTACCTTTCTATTTCTCTCTCTCACTCTCTCTTTTATTAATAAAGACAAAGAATAAATTAGACTAGAGAAGAGTGGAGGAAGTCTTCTTCGTACTTCACTTGTATTGAAAATACATCTTACGAAGCCTATAAATAGAGGCATTCAAAGACTAACTTACAAGGCTTTTACTTCTCCTTATTTGTTGTAATAAATAACAAAAACTCATCTCTAAGTTAAGACTTCAGTTGAGAATTAAATAAACACATGAGTTTAGAAAAATTAAAATCCCTTATTAATTAAAAGAACTTAATAACTTCTATCATTTAGAAAAAACTTTCATGCGTTTTGATTTGTTGGATTTCATGCTTAATCACTCCTTCATGTTCAAACAACAGCACGCATGTTAGAAACCATGTATTTTCGGGCCTCCATCATGTTCGGACATGTGACCTTTCATGTTCAAGCATCACTTCCAACGATGCTAACCTGACCTAGCTAGGCATGTATGTTGGCATGTCTGGATAGATTTGGGAACATGTACGAACTGACCAATCTTCGAACATCACCAAGCGTGTCTGGACACCAGTCTTTAGAAACAAGGCATGCCTGGACACGCACATGGCATAGGACATGTAGTCCTTGACCTCCTTATGTCCGGACATGTATCTTCCATGTTTGGACAACAACTTCAGTACTTGTCTTCTTGGAGAATTCATCACTTTCTTCAATGTCGAGGTAAGCACAACAACTACCCATACTCCAATAAACATAAAATCATGTTTTGGACACCAAATGGGCAAACTTAAAACCTTAACAACTATTGTGTACAATTGGTATGCAAATAGCATGAAAGTTTCTACTAGCATTGAAGCTTATGTTATTATCAACGATGAAATCACCTTACACTAATTTCATGAAGGAAAAAAAAAAAATGAAGCAAATTCTAAAACAAAACAAGAGAATGAAGAAAAACTATATTATGAGCACAACCATGACACTTACTGGATAGATCAAGGAGAGTACAGTATTGGTACAAGATGAAGAGGAATTTTCTTTGAGGCAACAAGAGCGTTAATTTCAGTCATGTCCAAGTCCTCCCCCTGCACATTACCACTCGGCAACTTCCAATCAAACCAACATAAGAGGTTGGCGACCACATATTCAACTGAAGCAACACCAAATGCCATTCCCGGGCATCCTCTTCTCCCACCTCCAAATGGGATTAATTCAAAGTCTTGGCCTCTGAAATCAATCGGGTTGTCTTCGAATCTCTCCGGGAGGAACTCTTCTGGCCTCTCCCATACTTTAGGGTCCCTTTGGATTGCCCATGTATTGATAAATACTCTTGTTTTTGGTGGAATATCATAACCTCCAATTTTCACACTTGTTATTGTTTCCCGAGGTACCAAAAGAGGAAGTGGTGGATGTAGTCGTACAGTTTCTTTGAGGATACATTTCAAGTAATCCATTTTGTTGATATCATTCACGTCTATCTTTGACTTCTTGCCCACCACTCTTCTCACTTCTTCTTGTGCTCTCTTCATGATACCTGGATTTTTTATGAGCTCCGCCATTAACCATTCCAAAGCTGTTGAAGTTGTATCAGTTCCTCCCACAAACATATCCTGAAATTGTGGAAGCACAAAACTTTAGGCATGGGTTTGTGTGTGTGAGTGTGTTAGAGAGAGAGAGAGAGAGAGAGAGAGAGAGAGAGAGAGAGAGACCAATAGAATTGCTTTGAGGCTGTCTTTGGCGAGCTCAAAATCGAGCTTGTCATTCTTTTGAAGTCGGAGGAGAATATCCACAAAATCAAGACTATTAAGATGGTCATCATCACTATTCTCTGACGTCTTATGTTCTTCAATCACTTGTTCAAAAAAAGCATCCAATTCCCTAAAAGTTGCTTTCATACTCGGAATATTTCCAGTAAGAACATCAATCCATCCAAAAGTAGGGAAAAAATCTCCAAAACAGAACACTACAAATAGAACCATTACTCTTCTTGATAGTTCTCCGAACCTGCTCTTACCATTTTCGTCTTCAAACTTCTGTCCAACGATACATCTAGAGACTATGTTGTTGGAAGTTGCAATCAACATCTCACTTAGATTAACAGAAGCTCCTTTGAGACACGAGTCACGTATCTTGTTGTTCAATGCTTCAACTTCTTCTTCCCTTACATATTGGAGCGATTGCACACTTTTGAGGCTCAAAAGTTCGAGGACACAAATTTTCCTTGCTTGTCTCCAATACTCACTATAGGGCGAGAACGCTATGTCTTTGCATCCATAGAGTAAGATATTTGCAGCTGTGATTTTGGGCCGGTTTGAGAAAATGATATCATTTGTCTTTATCATTTCTTTGACCATATTTGCAGATGATACCACAAGGGTTGGAGCATTGCCCAAGCACAAGAACATTAGAGGGCCATACTTGTTAGAAAGGGAATGAAGTGAACGGTGTGGGAGCGTGCCAAGCTGGTGTAGGTTGCCGATGATTGGCAGCTTTGGTGGGGATGGAGGTAAATTGGATTTGACACTTCTTATACGCTTGAAAACGTAAAGAGAACAGATGATTAAAATAGCTGAGAGGAGTGGATTGAAGGGTATATTTTGTAGCTCTTGCCATGATTGTTGCAACCATGGTAGTAGAGACATTTTCCTCTCTCAAGTGTTTAGAACAAGGTGACTTTATCAGCTGGTATATATAATGCAGAGAAGACGAGGGGAGTGGGACGGTGATGATTTTTAAATATTGAGTTAAATGATTCAAATTTCCAAATTTAATATTGAACACGTTTAATAAAATTGCTAATTTATCTTCAATTGTTGTATCTACAACAAGTTTCATACTAAGACAATAAAATTTGAATGACTTAAATTTAAAATAACAGTCAAGAATTTTAAACTTTATTACAGAATTCTCCAAAAAAATCTAAAAGTTTCATCGGATAATTGGAAGAACCTAAGCCTTCCAAAATGGTTGGTTTACAGTACTTGTGGATCGTTGCCTTTAATTCCATCTCATATTTGGTCAACTGATCTCTTTGTGCCTTAGAAGCCAAAGATATATACTTGCACAGACTTTTCCTCCAATAGCATTAAGTGCTTTTTGGTGGCATCTTGGCCGGCTCCAAAAACATTTAAGCTGCAAGCCAAAAAGTATTTGGATTTTTCATGTGATGTTATTCCTAGGTATAATAACAGAAATCTCACATTTGAATAATCAAACTCTTTTATTTTTTTACTAGGCACTGTTTGGCAAGAAACTCTATTATTTTTTTTACTTCTCCAAACATCTTTACAAAGTTATTACTTCTCTCATAAAAAATTCAAATCTTATTTTACTTTTATATCACATCAATAAGTTTTTATTTATATTCAAACATAAATTTATAACAAAATAACTTTAGGTTGTTGGAACCTTCAGCCTGTAAGAATTACAAGAAATCTCGTGCATGTAGACAGTGGTATCGTGGACGTATATGATTGGCATTCTAATAGTCTATTTTTGGTACTACAATGATCGTCTGGTTGTTGAAGTGTGTCGATGTGGTGTTCCACATCGTCCGGGAATGAGGATATGTGTATATGTATACTCGTACCCTTCTTGACAATAACATGTTTTAAAATCGTGATGATCACAATTTTATCATAACTTCGCAATTAAGCATGCTTATGCGAGAGTAATGTGAGGATGAGTGTCCTCCTGAAAAGTCTAGTTCAAAAGAACAAAAAACGGATAATATTATGTGTCATTTACAATTGTAGTATCAAATAATAATGAGATTGTGGCAAATGGAGAGATCAAAGGATAATAAATGCAAAAATATCACCCTTGATCTGTTTGGGCACTTGACTCCATAATTTATCTAAGGAAAAAATACAAAATTAGTCATTGTGGTTTACCTGATTTACAATTAGTTTCATGTAGTATCAAAATGAACTCAAAGGTTATTGAGGTATGCTTAAAAAACAATTTAGTACATATAGTCAAATTTCGTCCACTAATTTAACATATTCCGTTAGTGTGACACTGATTTAAATAGGACAGGTATCACAATTTTATTGGCTTTGAATTTTCACGCTATCAGAATCTGTTAAGTTAGTGAACAAAATTTGATTGTAGGGACTAAATTGTTTTTTTGGTATATTTCAGGGACCTTTGAGTTCATTTTGATACCACAAAGAGTTAATTGCAAATCAGGTAAATTACAGAGACTGATTTTGCATTTTTTCCTTTATCTAAAAAATGCCCAAAAATAAATGACTCCCTTAAATTAAATATCTTGAAAAAAAGAAAAGAAAAAGGAAGATACATATTTGTACTAGAGAATGTCCTTTAGTGTGGCCCGCAAGCCACTCTAGAGGTGGCCGGAGGTGGTGCTTGCCACTTTTGGGCCACCCCTTTTCCCACGTGTCGTTATTCACTCGCGAAAGGCGACTTGTGAATAGTGAATTTACTATTCACACGTCGCATTTCGCTTGTGAATAGCAACGTGCAGGGTTGGAGGGAGGGAGTTGAGAGGGGTCAAATGACCCCTCTCTCAACCCCTAAAAATTTTCCACACCCCCGGTAAAAAATCCCCAAAACCCTATATGCCCACCCTGAGACCTTATAAAGGGCAACAGACATTACCTTCAGCCACTCACTCATAAGACATCTGGGGCAAACCACGAACACTCAAGCGGCCATGACAGCTATTTTTTCCTGTCGTCACAGTTTTCAACCTTTCTGGTTTTTAGGTTAGACGAAATGTGAAGAAGATGACCCTTTATTTTTTAATCCAAAACACCCCGTTTGTTGTTAGTTGACACTTGACATGCGGCTTCCAGGCTACCACGCTCATTTGGTTTAATTCATAGAATACAAACGCTGTGTTTTGTGTTGTTATGTTTTTAACACAGTACGTAGCGGTAGTGGACAATTAGAGAAAGAGAAAGAGAAAGCAAAAAACGCATATGTGGGCAGATTTTTTATTTTTTATTTTTTCTAACTCATCAAATATATCAGTGGAAAATTAAAAACAAAACAATTGCTTTGGGCCGTACTATTGAGTCTTGACTGGCCATTGATTGTTTCTGGGCCAGGTATTTTAATTATGACTTCTTTTTTTTTTTAGTGAACAAATTTAATGCCTTTTCCAAAATTATTTGATTCTTTTTCTTCTTAAACTAACTAACGAACTTGATGGTTTTTTTTTTTCACTTATTTTTTTGGGTGGATTTTTACTTGATAAATTGATTTGGTTGATACGCTTGTTTTGTTTAATATAAGGCGCCGACCCAAATAAAAACTTAAAGTATATATTAAAAATTTTAAACCATTGAAGCAAATTGCGATTATATGATTCTACGAACCTCTAAATCAGGAATCAAAAAAAAAAAAAAAACAGTTAATTTGCAATTTTGAAATTGCAAATTAAATGTTTTTTTTTTTGGACATATTTTAATTATATAAAATATATAATTAAGGTTACCAGCTGCGACAACTACTATTGGAAGAGCATTTTTAATAATAAATATTGTTAAAAATTGTTTACATAACTGAATGAAACGTTAGTGGATGAATAATTGTCATGCTACGTACATTGAAAATGAAATGTCATTATTTTATGAAAAGTGACGTTTGACCAGTAAAACGTAGCATTTTAGTGATATTTTCTAAAAACATCACTAATCCATATGTCACTAAGTATGCTTCTTTTTTCTATTTTTTTTTTTTGGTAGTGAATAGTTGTCTTCTTGAGAATTTATCGCTTTTTTCCTATGTAGACATAAGTATGACAATTACGTACCCATGCCCCAATAAGCATAAAAGAATGTTTTAAACACCAAATGATCCAACTTAAAAAGTTAACAATTATTATGTACAATATTATGTACAATTTGTGCGCATATAGCATGAAAGTTTCAATTAGCATTAATTGAAGCTTCTGTTATTATCAACGTTGAAATTCTAATCCAACAAATTCGATTAGCATATATATAGGATGAATAGCATGTATATAGGATGAAAGGTTCGATTTAAAATCCCCTTACACAAATTATTCCAATAAGGAAAAACAACAAATTCTGAAACAATACAAGAGAATGAAGAGAAAACCGACATTATCATGAGTACATATATCTCTTAATGCATAGATTCAAGGAGAGTGCAGTACTGGTACAAGATGAAGAGGAATTTTCTTTGTCACAGTGAGCCCGTTAAGTTCAGTCATGTCCAAGTCCTCCCCCTGAACATTAGCACCAGGCAGCTTCCAGTCAAACCAATGTAAGATGTTTGCAATTACATATTCAACTGAAGCAACACCAAATGTCAATCCCGGACATCCCCTTCTTCCTCCTCCAAATGGGATGAATTCAAAATTTTGGCCTCTGAAATCAACCGGGTTGCCTTCGAATCTCTCCGGGAGGAACTCTTCTGGCCTCTCCCATACTTTAGGGTCCATTTGAATTGCCCATGCATTGGTAACAACTGTTGTATTTGGCGGAATATCATAGCCTCTAATTTTCACACTTGTTAATGTTTCCCGAGGTAGCAAAAGGGGAATTGGTGGATGTAGTCGTACAGTTTCTTTGAGAATACATTTCAAGTAATCCATTTTGTTGATGTCATTCACGTCTATCTTTGACTTCTTGCTCACCACTCTCCTCACCTCTTCTTGTGCTCTCTTCATGACTCTTGGATTTTTTATGAGTTCTGCCATTAACCATTCCAAAACTGTTGAACTAGTATCAGTTCCTGCCACAAACATGTCCTGAAATTGTGGAAAAAAGAATACGTTAGACTTAGATGTCCATGCGTCTGTGTGTGTGTGTGTTTGTGTGCGTGTAAGATCTAGAGAGAGAGAGAGAGAGAGAGAGAGAGAAACCAGTAGAATTGCTTTGAGGTTGTTTTTGTTGAGCTCAAAGTCGAGCATGCTATTCTTTTGAAGTCGGAGGAGAATCTGCACGAAATCAAGGCTATGAGGCTGGTCGTCATCAATTTTCTTTGTCTCGTGTTCTTCAATCACTTGGTCAAAAATAGCATCTAAACCTCCAAAAGTGGCTTTCAGACTCGGAATAATTCCGGTAAGAACATCAATCCATCCCAGAGAAGGGAAAAAATCTCTAAAACAGAATGCTACTAGTAGCACCATTACTCTTCTTGATAGCTCTCCGAACTTGCTCTTACCATTTTCTTCTTCAAACTTCTGTCCAAGTATACATCTAGAGGCTATGTTATTTGTGGTGGCTAAAAACATCTCACTTAGATTAGCAGAACCCCCTTTGAGACACGTGTCGCGTATCTTGTTGGTCAATGCTTCAGATTCTTCTCTCCTTACATACTCGAAAGATTGCACACTTTTGAGGCTCAAAAGTTCGAGAACACAAATTTTCCTTGCTTGTCTCCAATACTCACCGTAGGGTGAGAAGGCTATGTCTTTGCATCCATAGAATAAGATATTATTAGCTGTGGTTTTGGGCCGGTTTGAGAAAATGATATCATGTGTTTTCATAATTTCTCTAGCCATATCTGCAGATGACACCACAAGGGTTGGAACATTGCCCAAGTACATGAACATTAGAGGGCCATACTTGTTAGAAAGGGTTTGAAGAGAGCGGTGTGGGAGTGTGCCAAGCTGGTGTAGGTTGCCGATGATTGGTATCTTTGGTGGGGATGGAGGTAACTTGGTCTTGCCACTTTTAATACGCTTGAAAACATAGAGAAAAGGGATGAGAAAAACAAGTGAGAGGAGTGGATTGAAAAGGGGTATTTTGTGCAGATCCTGCCATGATTGTTGCGCCATTTCCTCTCTCAAAGTGTTTAGAATAACCCAGCTCTCCAGTAATAAAAATGCTTTTCAAGTTTCAATACCCAATAGGTATTAAATATATAATCCAATATTGTGAACTGTAAAGCATATAGACACTACAATGAACGTAAATAATATTTGTGTATTCTCCTTTTATTTGGCATGAGGTGCAATAATATCATAGAAATACTATATATCCTAAATTTGTTTTCTCAAAAGTTAGTTTCCAAATTATGTGTTACCATCCCTTAAGTTGGTAACACACTTCTCAAAATGATAAATTTTATGAGATGATGACACATTATTTGTGAACTAATTTTTGAAAAGAAAAATTGGGATGTGTAGCATCTCATAATATCAAGGCAAATTTGTTTTTTTTTTTTGCCCAAAAATGCGGTAGGACAAACCCACATCTGTAAACCCGCACAGGTTTGTCCTAACAATGTCCCACATCATTTCCTTTTTCAGTATTTATATTTATTTTTTATTTTTTTGAAGTTTTAAAATTATTATTTGTTCTGTGAGGTTAGGTATATGACTCATACGAAATAGGATCCTCTCAATTTCATTTAAAATTAAGAATATTCATTTAGTGTAAAATGATGGGTAATAATATTATCTTAACATTAAAGTTAAAGGATAAAAAAATTTATAATATTATCTTTTATTTTTCACTAAATGGATATTATCTATTTCATTTGAAATAGAGAGGATCTTATTCTGACTCATATAGCCCCAAAAATTTAATAATAACGTAAGGTGCAATAATATCAATGCTATGTAAACCCTTAAAAATAGAAATAAGCTGAAAAAGTGTTAGTATGTGTTTGTTAATCCTCCTTTCTATATCCTTTTAGTAAACAAATTGTTGGGTTATTCCACATAGGTCATAGAGGGGTTGGTGATCATTTTATAAGGGTCCGTTTGGGATTTCGATTTCACAAGAATCATTTGTATTTTTTTAAAAATATCGCAAAACGTAAGGCGTTTGACCTTGCGATTTAAAAATCACTTAATTTAAAATAGGAAAAAAATTTGTGATTTTTAAAAGCAGGCTAGGGGTTGCTTATTTGAAAAAACACAAATTTAAACCAAAATCATGATTTCACATAACAAATATTTGATAAAAAAAATACTTTTTAACATGTTTTACCAAACACTTTTGCAATTTTAAAAAGTAGCGATTTCAAAAACGCAAATTTTAAAAAAGCAATTTTTAAAATCGTACTTATTGAAATTGTAATTCCAAACGGGATTTAAGTGTGAGAGAAAGTCTCATTTATTGAACTAACTTTTAGGGTTTAGAAATACCTAAACTCTCCCAACAAAAATCAACTTCAAAACATTTTTACTTTTTTATATCACATCAATAATTTTTTTATTATTATTTAAACAAAAGATTTACTACAACACATAATTTTTTCATTTTTCCTTACAAAAAATTTGAAACTTTCTTTCTAATTTATATCATATCACTAATTTCTTATTATTATTCGCACAAAATATTAATTACACAATTGTTTACCAAATGGAGCCCCCATAGAATGCTTTAAGTGGACTCCATTAATTATGATCATGATTTCTGATAGCAGGTCCCATATAAAATCTTTTGATGCCTTGTAGTCAGGACTCCATTTTCATGCTCTTATCTTTTGATGTCGAGGAAATCTTGGCATCTTTTTGCTTTTTTTATATTTTAATATTTTTGACAAGAGGAATTAAGCGACAAGGGATCCTTTAAGGAAATTGATAAGGAAAGAACGTGACGAGTGAGCTGTTTGGCAAGATTTTTTCTCTCTTAAAAAATAAAATCTCATTTTATACTTACTGACCTGACACTGTCTTTTCACGTTCTCCTCTCAAAACTCTTTAAAATTTCTAACTTTTCAAGCAACTTTGAGTCATGCATGCAGCTTTTATATATATATGGGCGTCTCTTGGTAGAAATAGGGAACTTTTCTTGGGAGAAAAGTCATGATTTCTATATCATGCATGATCATCAGATTCTCTGCCTCTCCCTACTCCACAAAAGACACTTTCCAAGAGTTTAAGGGATCAGGCTATTATTAATTAATTAACTCGGTTTGTTTGTGTACAGGATTTATGTTGTGATTAAGTTGATTTGTCATCAAGTACTTATCATCCTAAAAACTAGGCCATTAAATATTAAAATCAATCACATAATTCTTTTTCTTTTTTCTTTTAGTAATGTCACTATATGCTCGTACTCATTTATTATACCTAGTTCATATCGACTAATGTGACATATTTTAAGAGACTTTTCATGTCAGCCACTTAAAGAAAAAAAAGAAAAAAAGAAGAAAAACTACTTAAAACATGACAAATCAACTTATGTGAAATGAATGTAATAAATTAGCATGAAGAGTAGTGTTATTATCACCCCTTCAACTCAAAATTTAGGAAAAAATACACTTTTACCCATTCTAATTATCACGCAATTTGCAATGCCCTTCAATATTTCAATTTTTGTGATGTACCATACCAACCTACAATGTAATTTGCAATATCCCTATTCCGTTAAGGTTTTCTTTTAAAATCTAATTGTATAAAATAATGAACATTTTACTTGGCTCAAACTGACAAAAAAATATACCGTGAAAAAAATACCAATGGCGAAAGCACTTTGCTATGACGACACTGATACTAAGAAACGAAAGCTAGGAGAGCGAATTAAAAAAACAAAATTCAAATAAAAATGAAAAAAAAAAAAAAAAATCCTCTTCGGCTAGCTCAAGGTCACTGTGCATGGGTCACTTTCAACGATTTTTTATTATTAAAACTTAAAATAAACATTAATGATATGTATATTTAAAAAATTTTAGGGGGAGTATTATGAACATTTTATAATACTAGGAGGGGGCGAGTGAAGATCACTGCTTACGGAGAAAAGGTCGTAACAGCTCCCCCTCCCACATGTTTTTATTGTTCTTTTCGAAAATATTAAACCACTTTATGCAATGCATCTTATTTATAATTAAGTCCCTGCCATATTAGAATGAACACATACATTTTGAGGGATGTTTTTGCAATTATTTCGTTCATTAACTTAATCGTATCCGTTAATGTACCACGTCACATTCAATAAAATTATGACATGTGACATTTTATTTTTGACCTTTAAAAAGCACAAATTGAAGTGAAATGTGTTTAGTGTCATTCTCATGTACATTTTTTTGTCCATCTTTTTTGTAAAGCTACTATTGAATCTATCAAATTTATAAGATACTCAAAAGATGTAGAATAAAGCTATGTCGTAGTGAAAATCAAAATTTGGATCAACGGAGGCTTATAACAAAAAAGAGTCAATGGCTAATTTTTATCGTCATATCATCATAATTTTATACTGGAGCGATTGCACACTTTTGAGGCCCAAAAGTTTGAGCACACTAATTTTCCTTGCTTGTCTCCAATACTCACCATAGGGTGAGAACGCAACATCTTTGCATCCATAGGAGAAGATATTGGTAGCTAGCTGTGGTTTTGGGCCGGTTTGAAAAAATGATATCATTTGTCTTCATAATTTCTTTGGCCATATCTGCGGATGACACCACAAGGGTTGGAGCATTGAACAAGTACAAGAACATTAGAGGGCCGTACTTGTTAGAAAGGGCTTGAAGTGAACGGTGTGGGAGCGTGCCAAGCTGGTGTAGGTTGCCGATGATTGGCAGCTTTGGTGGGGATGGAGGTAAATTGGATTTTCCACTTGTAATACGCTTGAAAACGTAGAGAAAAGGGATGAGAAAAACAAGTGAGTGGAGTGGACTGAAGGGTATTTTTTGTAGCTCTTGCCATGATTGCAGGGCGGCTCAACGTATTTTGGGGCCTTAGGCAAAACTTTGAAATTAGGCCTAAATTTTATTTTATTTTTAAGTAACAAATATATATATAAAACATTTTCATTATCTTCTAATTCTTTTTGATGAGTTTCTTGTTGATTTATGAGTTTTTCACCTAAATTATCCTCAATATTTTGTTTATTGCTAATAACAAATTTATTTAGAGCTCTTCTTTGAGATTCAATCAATTTCTCTACTTTTCTCTTATTATTTTTTTTTTTTAAAAGTTTTTCACATCCAGATGCATATTTTCTAATAGACATGTTTAATTAAAAATACTAACAAATTAAACAAACACGATTTATCAAAAAAAAATTATGACTATAATAAAATAAATGACAAAAATAAAACAATCAAACCCGATTTGGCAAAAGAATTATGAAGCAGTTTTTGGAGATAAGACAAGAGACTCAGTCACTCGGAGTCGGAGAGGAAGAGAAAATGATGAGATAGGCAGACAAGAAAAACTCAGAAAAGAGCAAGCAAAGAGGAGAGGTAAAGTGGCAAATATAGAGACTCTGATATTTAAAATGCCCATGGTAGGCTTACTAGGCTGACAACAGTTTATATTTTTGGCTTTTGGCTTTCCCTAGATGGCTAAATAATAAATAGAAAATAAAAGGTAATATTTTATTTCTAACGAATATATTATCTCATAAAAAACAAAAAATTTCTAGAAAGAGGCTAAGAGGATGACTGCATGATGTAGGTGTGTACTGTAGCGTTAAGCGTGTAATGTAGCGTTAGGCGTGTAGAGCTCTAGGGAATTGGCATGTAATGATGTAAGGCTTTAATGCTTTGTCATTTTTTAATTTATTTTTTGAATTATTTTAAAAATTTATAGTGGGCTTATTAAATTGAGGCCTTAAATTTTGATAAAAAAAATTTGGGCCTTCAATTTTTTTTTTTTTTCAAATTTTTTTTAACTCAATTTTTTTTTTTTTTTGGCCTTATTAAATTGGGGGCCCTAGGCGAGAGCCTAACTCGCCTAGGGCCTGAGCCGGCCCTGTTTGCAGTTGCCGACACTGGTGGTTAGTGGTTACTGTCGGCAGTGAAGGTCTCATAAGCTTACAAATCCATGCACTTCATCCACGTTGCAGCTCTGGCCCTTTTAGGTTAATTAGGTTACAATAATGAATGAATTTTTAATTCTGAGAAAGTTTAACCCTTTTTTTTTTCCTTTTTTTTTTTCTTATTTATTTTTTTAAAATCAAGCATTAAATTTGTAAAATGGATGAAGATGTGAATGCTACAGATTTTATGGTTGATTTTTTAAAAAAGTTCAATGAAAATAGAATATGATCGAAAATGATAAATAGCCGTTCTCATACATTAATTATAGACAAAGATAAATTGATTAATAACTAATGACTATTTAATTATATTTAGAGATTTCACATGTTGCAAAATCAATTAATATATATTTTTTTCAAATGATAGAAATGCTTTTTATCTCACAGTACTATCCTATATATAAATCCCCAAAAATTTTATATCTATGGTGTACGTGTATAACCTCAAATCTTCTCTTTTAAACAAAAAAATAATCATTAACTTACAAAATGATATTGACAAATTTTAGAACACATTCGTTTGTTTAAGTAATATATAGGTTGATAATATAAGAATGGAATGGGAATATTTAAAAATTGCAGGTGAAAATCACCTTCTTTTTCTTTTTTAAGAATAGATATTAATTTAATAAATTAATAAAATGTTCTCTAATCTAACTTGGATAAAAACTTTGTCCCGTGGATTTACTGTTTTAAATGTTTTGGGAACTAGAACTTCATATCACAAGCCATTGTTAGCAATTTTCAAAAACAAAAAGAAAGGGAGAAAATGTTTTAAAAGGTGCTTTAAATTTAAAGCAAGCAGATGATTAATCAGAGTATAATAAAATCAGCTTGGGAAAATGCGGTAAGCAGACATACTCCAAAGCAGACAGCCCAAGTACAACTGTCGGTGGAGGCTTTTTTGAACTCTAGCGTCTTTGACACAGGGGGGGGGGGGGGGGGGAACCGGGGTGGCCATGGTCCCCCCCAAAATAAGGAAAAAAAATATTATAAGTAAAAAAATTATTTGGCCCGCTCAAAAAAAAAAAAAAAAATTGGCCCTATTTTTAATTTTGTTGGCCCATACCCACTAAGTTTTTTTTATTTTTGACCCTTACTTTTAAATGTCCACTTTTTTTTGGCCCTTACGGTAATCTTTAGTTCATAAAAAACAACCAAAATAATTTTTTTTGATAAAAAAAAATTCTAAATAACCGAAAAAAAAATTTGGTTGGCCTCCTCCCATAAAATTTCCTGGCTCCGTCCCTGGTCTTTGATGTCCCCATAAATTCTACTTATTGGCTTCATTTGATATTACAGGATCTGGCTTGCATGCGGTAGTGAAAAACTACAGCATGCATACTGTAGTGGAAAACGGTACCGTTTTCCACTAAACGGTACTGTTTTCCAATGTTAAAAATTAGGTTTAAAAAATTAATAATAAAAAAATCATTAAAACTTAAAAATTATAAAAAAATAATAATTAAAAAGCTAAAAATTTAAAAAAAAAAAAAAAGAAAAAGAAAACAAAAAATGGGCTTTCATTGTTCCAGGTCGTCGTTCATCATTTCCTCCGGCGGCGGCATGTCGTAATCCTCCCCCATTTTCCAACGCGCAGACCGTGAGAATGGGGCCCTCGTCCGGCAGATCCAAGTCGTCGTTCATCATCTCCTCCTGCGGCGGCATGTCAAAATCCTCCTCCATTTTCCCACACACACCTTGAGAATGGGGCCCTCGTCTGGCAAATCCAGGTCGTCGTTCATCATCTCCTCCGACGGCAGCATGTCAAAATCCTCCTCCATTTTTCCACGCGCAGACCTTGAGAATGGGACCCTTTCTGACCTTGAGAATGTCACAAGAAAAAAAAAAACTCTATATTTGTGACCCTTTCTGCAAGATTTTTGTGTTCACATTTGAAATCTTGAATATTTCTCCATCTGGATTTTCAGTGTAATGCAAATTGAAGGTACAAAACATTGCCAATCTTGTTCCTGGTGTCCTTCTCAAGCTTCTGCAGCACATGAACACAGACATAAAGGTTGCTAGTGAGCACAGGTCATCTCTATTGCAAGTTTTGAGCATTGTTCTTGTGCGTGGGAAAATGGAGGAGGATTTCGACATGCCGCCGCCGGAGGAGATGATGAACGACGACCTGGAACAATGAAAGCCCATTTTTTATTAAAATTTTTTTTAATACTTTTAGCTTTTTAATTATTATTTTTTTTATAATTTTTAAGTTTTAATGAATTATTTATTATTAATTTTTTAAACCTAATTTTTAACATTGGAAAACGGTACCGTTTAGTGGAAAACGGTACCGTTTTCCACTACAGCATGCATGCGGTAGTTTTCACTACCGCATGCAAGCCAAATCCGATATTACATCGTAGTAAAATTTTATTGACGTGAAAAAAAAGTAAAAATATTTGATATAAAAAAAAGAAAAAATTTATTTTATAATTATTTTTTTATTTGAATAACAGTAAAATGTGATTGATGAATGATGTAAAAATTAAGAATGTTGAGAGTTAAATTTTTTGGATGAACGGTAAAAGACTCTTGCCGAACGGTGCCATATTGCTTTTATACCGAAAGTAATAGCCTGTTCTAGAGTGTTTGAATATAGACTTTTTTTTTTTTTTTTTTTTTTTTTTTTTTTTGAATATAGACTTATTAGTTTGTACAATGTATTGTAAAAGATAGTCGCAAAAGTGTTAGCTAATAGTAATAGGTTGAAAAATGTGCTGCCTTTTACATATTATTCATCCCTAGAAGGCTTATTTATGATAACATCTTGGTAGGCTCTTTACATAATGGACGCTCAAATGAAAAGAAGGGAGGGGTATAAGACTTTAAAGTTAGATATGAGTATTTGATGGGCTAAATGATAATTTAAAAATTTACAGAATTTTAATAATAAACTAATAAGAGGGGCCTGCCACATCAGCATTTGATGAGCTAAATGTATGAAAATGATTGCATTCTAGCATTTCCCTATATACTTGTCTCTTGGAAAATTTATTACTTTTTTCAATGGAGACGTACAACAACTACCTACCCATGCCCCGGCCAATAAGCATAAAATAATGTTTTAAAATCAAATGAGCCAACTTAGAAACTCAACAATAATTGTCTACAATTTGTGCGCATATAGCATGAAAGTTTCAATCAGCATTCATTGAAGCTTCTGTTATTATCAACGTTGAAATTTTAATAAAACAGATTCGATTAGCATATATATAGCATGAAAGGTTCGATTTAAATCCCCTTACACAAATTATTCCAATAAGGAACAACAGCAAATTCTAAAACAAAACAAGAAAATGGAGAGACAACCTACATTATCGAGAATACAACCATGAATATTCTCTTAATGCATAGATTTAAGGAGAGTGCAGTACTGGTACAAGATGAAGAGGATGCTTCTTCGTCACAGTGAGCCCGTTAAATTCAGTCATGTCCAAGTCTTCCCCCTGAACATTTGCACCAGCCAGCTTCCAGTCAAACCAATATAAGATGTTTGCAATAACATATTCAACTGAAGAAACACCAAATGTCAATCCCGGACATCCCCTTCTCCCACCTCCAAATGGAATGAATTCAAAATCTTGGCCTCTGAAATCAACCGGGTTGCCTTCGAATCTCTCCGGGAGGAATTCTTCTGGCCTCTCCCATACTTTAGGGTCCATTTGGATTGCCCATGCATTGATAACTACTCTTGTGTTTGGCGGAATATCATAGCCTCCAATTTTCACACTTGTTATTGTTTCCCGAGGTAGCAAAAGAGGAATCGGTGGATGTAATCGTAGAGTTTCTTTGATGATACATTTCAAGTAATCCATTTTGTTGATGTCATTTACGTCTATTCTTGACTTCTTGCTCACCACTCTTCTCACCTCTTCTTGTGCTCTCTTCATGACTCTTGGATTTTTTACGAGCTCTGCCATTAACCATTCCAAAGCTGTTGAACTAGTGTCAGTTCCTGCCACAAACATGTCCTGAAATTATGGAAAAAAGAATACGTTAGACTTAGATGTCCATGCGTCTGTGTGTGTGTGAGAGAGAGAGAGAGAGAGAGAGAAACCAGTAGAATTGCTTTGAGGTTGTTTTTGTTGAGCTCAAAGTCGAGCATGCTATTCTTTTGAAGTCGGAGGAGAATCTGCACGAAATCAAGCCTATTAGGCTGGTCATCATCAATTTTCTCTGTCTCGTGTTCTTCAATCACTTGGTCAAAGATAGCATCTAATCCTCCAAAAGTGGATTTCAGACTGGGAATAATTCCAGTAAGAACATCAATCCATCCCAAAGAAGGGAAAAAATCTCCAAAACAGAATGCTACAAATAGCGTCATAACTCTTCTTGATAGCTCTCCGAACTTGCTCTTACCATTTTCTTCTTCAAACTTCTGTCCAAGTATACATCTAGAGGCTATGTTGTTTGTGGTGGCAATGAACATCTCACTTAGATTAACAGAACCTCCTTTGAGACACGTGCCACTTATCTTGTTGATCAGTGCTTCTACTTCTTCTTCCCTTACATACTCGAAGGATTGCACACTTTTGAGGCTCAAAAGTTCGAGGACACAGATTTTCCGAGCTTGTCTCCAATACTCACCATAGGGTGAGAAGGCTATGTCTTTGCATCCGTAGAGTAAGATATTAGCAGCTGTGGTTTTGGGCCGGTTTGAGAAAATGATATCATGTGTTTTCATAATTTCTCTAGACATATCTGCAGATGACACTACAAGGGTTGGAACATTGCCCAAATACAAGAACATTAGAGGGCCATACTTGTTAGAAAGGGCTTGAAGAGAGCGGTGTGGGAGTGTGCCAAGCTGGTGCAGGTTGCCGATAATTGGTATCTTTGGTGGGGATGGAGGTACATTGGTCTTGCCACTTCTAATACGCTTGAAAACATAGAGAAAAGGGATGAGAAGAACAAGTGAGAGGAGTGGATTGAAGGGTATTTTGTGCAGATCCTGCCATGATTGTTGACCCATTTCCTCTCTCAAAAGTGTTGAGAACCCAAATGCTAGCTTTTCAAGTTTCAATACCCAATAGGGGCATTAAATATATAATCCAGTGTGAAGTGTAAAGCATATAGACACTACAATGAACTTAAATAATATTTGTGTATTTCTCCTTTTATTTGGCAGGACATGAGTTACAATAATATCCGACCCATGTGGTGCAATAATATCACGGAACGTCCGGCATCTTATAATAATAGAGAAATGGTTCATTTCTTGTATGGGTCTTTTTATTTTTTTATTTTTAATTTTCAAAACTATTATTGGTTTTGTAAGGTTAGGTATAGGACTCATATAGCCCCACAAATTTAAAATATTTTTATTTTTTTATATCATATCAATAACTTTTTATTATTACTTAAACAAAAAATTCACTAGTATAACACATAATTTTTTTACTTTTCCTTACAAAAAAGTTCAAAACTTTCATCTAGTTTATATCATACCAATAACTTCTTATTATTATTCAATTTACTTTATATCTTATTAACCGCTTCTTATTATTATTCAAACAAAAAATTTACTACAGAATTTTTTTAGTAAATGGAGCCCATAAGATGCTCTTTAGTCACGACTCCATTATCATCATGATTTCTGATAGCAGGTCCCATATGAAATCTTTTGACGCCTTGTAGTCAGGAGACTCAGGACTCCATTATTATGATCATGCTCTTATCTTTTGGTGTCGGCCGAGGAAATCTTGGAATCTTCTTGCATATATATATATATATATTGAGTGAGAGATCATACGTCAACAAGAGGAAGCGACAAGGGATCCTGTGCTCCACTAGCTAGGAGGGGGCGAGAGATCGAAGACTTGCTTATGGAGAAAAGGTAGAAACAGCTCCCCCTCCCACGTGTTTTGTTGTCTTTTTCGAAAATGTAAAACCAATTTATATAATTTATCTTAATCTGATAATTAAGTCCCTGCATATTAGAATGAACTCATAAATTTTGAGATATGTTTATGAGTTCATTCTGGCACCCTAAATTTTGGCTATATATAGGAAATTTTTTTTTTTTTTTAAAAAAAAAAAAACCATAAAAAGTCACCTACAGCGGCTTCTTGACTTTAATTATTGGAAATTGTGTTAGAATTTTATAAAAAAATTGGATGGTAGGTATGAAACTTATATTTTGTAAATAAATAATATTTTAATGGTATATTGAAAGGTAAGAAAAACTATTGTGATTTGTGAAGTATATTTGGATAGGAAAGCAAAAAGTACTTTTGTTCCCTAAACTTTGAAAAAATCAAAGGGAATTAAGCTGTTGCTAGTGATCTAATGAAGAAAATGTAGAAATAGCTCCCCCGCCAATGCTTTTTTGTTGTATTTTTATTTTTATTTTTTATTTTTTTTTGTTTTGTTTTTTTTGTTGTTTTGTTTTTTGTTTTTTATAATTAAGTCCCTGCCATATTAGAATGAACTCATACATTTTGAGGGATGTTTTGTATTTATTTTGTTCATTAACTTAACACCATCTGTTAGTGTATCACGTCATATTCAATAAAATTATCGCACGTGACATTTTATTTTTAACCTTTAAAAAGCACAAATTGAATTGAAATGTATTTGGTGCCATTATCTTGTACATTTTTTGTCCATCTTTTTTGTAAAGCTACCATATATTGAATCTATCAAATCTATAAGATACTAAAATTCAATAATAAATTTGTCTATTTGTTATAGGAAAATAAACAAAAGATGTAGAATAAAGCTATTTAGTATAGTTTCATATAATTTTTATACAACCATGATGATGTGGCAGTGAAAATCAATATTTGGATCAACGGGGGCTTATAACAAGAAATTTTTAATGGCCAATGTTTACTGTCATATCACTATAATTGTATAGCAATCATATAAGAGGTTACTAAATAGCATATGTGAAAGCATACATTCCTCAACAGAAAGACCCAACCTGAAAATCAAAACACCTTCCTTTTTATTCTGCTCATCACCCGCAAAAAGCAAACACAGTTGCAGATTCCCAAAAAGAAAAGGGAGTCACTTTTTTTATCCACTATCTGTCTATGACTCGATCTCCAACCTCCATTGTACTATACACAAACATATATATATATAGTGAAGAAATTCATAACTAAATAGAAAAATAAGACAAAAGTGGAAATAATAAAATAACACAAAATATTTTATGTGGTTCGGTCAATAACCTACGTCTATAGGATAAAGCTTAAATGACTAAATTATACTTTTATTCCTTAATATATGATTTGAGTACATGCATGACTCTATTTATAGAGTTTTGGCATAATTTTAAATACAACACAAATCTTTAAATTAAGGCCAGGGTAATTCATTACAAATCAAATCCACATTAATTAATCATATCGAATCCTTGTTAATCAAAAGAATTTTTATCCTTAACATATAGTTCAGATCGGAAAATCAAAAGAAACTTCAAAAAGATGACTCGCATTCAATAAAGATTAAGGCTTTCATTCACATATGGGTAGGTGAATGTTATGGGCTCATTACGGCTGAGCTTGGGTTACCTTGGTTGAGGAGGCCAGCATATTGCAGTGGATGAGAGAATGCTTAAAGGGTTAATGGGAGAAAAGAATACCCTACATGTCGTTTGTAATGAACATCTCGAATTGTTCTTATCACCTCAATATATTTTTGCACTGTTTCCATCATCATCTCAATCCATATTCACTAAAATATTCATCACAACCATAAACCCATAACAAAATATCAACCACAACCTAGAAAACCCCTTACATTGAACCCACGATTTAAACCAACAATGGAAACGGTTTCTTGCTTGTTGCCGTCAAAGTGACTCGAAGTGGCTATTAGAATATATTGTGATATTATGGGAATATATTAGCATTGATTGTAATTGATAAAATCAAATAAGAATTAAATATATCTGATTTGATTCTATCAATCATACCATTTTGTATTATCTCCCATTCCTATAAGTAGAGACGATTTGTATTGTAAAATTATTCATTAAATAAAAGCATAATGTAGCCCTTAAAGTTTTATCTGTGGATGTAGGTTATAAACTGAACCTCGTAAAAATCTTGTGTCTTATTTTATTATTCCGCAATTACAATCAATGCTAACATATTCCCATAATATCACAATATATTCTAACAGTGGCGATGACCTAAACACGAACATGCGGTATCGGGCAGAGTCACAATTTGGTGCAAAGACCGGTGGAGGTACGGACTTGGGTGACGAAGAAGAAGATGAACAGGGGAGCTTGAAGAAAAATGATAGGATCCCAAAATATTCCGAAATATTCCATATTTTTCATCCACTTGGGGATATGATTATTTCTTCTCTAGACAATTATTTGCGTGTTACGCTTATTTTTATATTATGTTTTTTTACGTCTTTAAACAATGTAGATGACGTACGTACGTATGACTGAGAATCAATCCATCAATGAAAAATATCAAATGCTTTAAGCAATAACTAGATGTTGATCTTCTCAAAGTGATCAATTGAAAGTTCGATCCCCTCGAAGTGATACTTATTCCTTTTGTCTTATACAAGCTAGTGTTGAGTGCTTCAATATGTCATATTTGGAGGGAAAGGAACGATATCAGGCACGGTAATCAGGTGCATACTGAGGAGCAAATTATTCGTCAAGTGTCCTGGGAAGTTCGTTGCAGAATCTTGTCTAGAAGAGGATTTCTGAGAAACACTGAAAATGTAGAGCACTGTAGTCGATGAAATCTGCTGGACTGCTTCTTTGGTGTTTGAGTGTTTCTTGATGTTCAGTTGTTGTTTTCTGATTGGCTTAGCAGAATATTGCTTTGTGCTCTTTGCTTTTTCCGTTTGTTTGTAGATTAGGAGCTAGGTTTGTGGGCCTCCTTGAGTTTGTTTTTCTAGCTGAATGCTAGAGGGTGTATGTTATGATTTTAATGAAATCATCATTCATCCAAAAAAAAAAAAAATCTGCATTGCATATATGTTTCATTACGTTATGATTTTAAAATAAGTGTCGTACTATATATTTTTCATGTGAACCATCATGCATATAGGATTTTAGGGTCAACAAGTCTGGCCTTAACGTTGTGGATAATTAGTTTGACGATAGCATGAAAGTTTCCATGCAACACAAAAGTTTTAATTATTATTATTATAATTATTTAGTTTCCTTACATTAATTTCAAACAGAAACAACATCAAATGCTAAAACAGACCAAGTGATCAGCAAAGAAACGTTACACTATTTTAGCTTAAAAAAAAAAAAAAAAAAAAAAAAAAAAAAAGCCACAAATCTCTTAATGCATAGGTAAATTAAGGAGAGTGCAGTACTGGTACAAGATGAAGAGGAATCTTCTTCGTCACAGACCCCGTTAAATTCAGTCATGTCCAAGTCCTCCCCCTGAACATCAGCACCAGCCAGCTTCCAGTCAAACCAATATAAAATGTTTGCAATAACATATTCAACTGAAGAAACACCAAATGTCAATCCCGGACATCCCCTTCTCCCACCTCCAAATGGGATGAATTCAAAATCTTGGCCTTTGAAATCAACCGGGTTGCCTTCGAAACTCTCCGGGAGGAACTCTTCTGGCCTCTCCCATACTTTAGGGTCCATTTGGATTGCCCATGCATTGGTAACTACTCTTGTGTTTGGCGGAATATCATAGCCTCCAATTTTCACACTTGTTATTGTTTCCCGAGGTAGCAAAAGAGGAATCGGTGTCAAGCAAAGCAAAGCTTTGTTGCATTAATGGAGAAACAGAGTAATGAAGATCAAATGAGGAGAAGGGAAGAAAGAATAGAGAGAAAATCAGAAACTTGTATTCTGTAATATTTGATCTTAAACTGTTACAATGAAGAGAATCAGTTTATATACATGAAATCAGAACTTAGCTAAACAAACTAACTTAACTAACCAACAACAGAAAAACAGAATGAACAGAATGAGAAAAGAATAAGTTTGTTTAACATGCGTGCATATATCTGAAACTCCCCCTCAAGATGGATGGCAAACATCCTTGACAAACATCTTGGAAAGTAACCGAGAAAAATCCTTAAAACCAAGGCCTTTTGTGAAGATATCGGCCAGTTGGTTCTGAGAAGACACATGCAAAGTTCTGAGCAAACCAAGTTGAATCTTTTCACGAACTAAATGGCAATCAATCTCTATGTGTTTAGTTCTCTCGTGAAAAACAGGATTGGCAGCTATATGCAAAGCAGACTTGCTGTCACAGAAGAGTAATGCAGCCTTTGGATGAGGTATATGAAAATCATGAAGAAGAGAGATAAGCCATGTTAGTTCACAAGCAGTAGATGCCAAAGCCCTATATTCTGCCTCAGCAGAAGACCTGGAGATGGTGTGTTGTTTCTTTGATTTCCAAGAAACTAATGAATTACCAATGAACACACAGAAACCAGTAATTGATCTTCTAGTATCAACACAACCTGCCCAATCCGAATCTGAAAAGGCCTTTAGACAAAAATCTGACTGAGCAGAAAACAAAAGCCCTTGAGCAGGAGAGTTCTTGACATATCTCAGCACTCTAGTAGCAGCATCTAGATGAGGTTGTCGAGGTTGGTCCATGAACTGACTCAAGACTTGAACAGAATAAGCTAGATCAGGCCGAGTTATAGTAAGATAAAGTAACCTGCCAACCAACCTCCTGTAACTAGTTGGATCAGAAAGAAGATCCCCAACATCCTTAGAAAGCTTAAGATTTTGTTCAATGGGAAAAGAAACAGGTTTGGAAGCTAAGAGACCAGAATCTTCAAGAACTTCTAGGGCATACTTTCGTTGAGAGACAGAAATACCTTCTTTGCTTCTAGCAATTTCAAGTCCCAAAAAAAACTTCAAAGGGCCTAAATCTTTCAACTTAAACCTATCATTAAGCAAAGTAATAAACTCAGAAACTGCTTTAGAATCATTGCTTGCTATGGCCACATCATCAACATAGATTAGAAGAGCAATGTAAGAAACACCCTGAAGCCTTGTAAACAAGGAGTAGTCAGCCTTAGATTGTACAAAGCCAAGATCAATCAAAGCAGCAGAGAACTTAGAAAACCAATTCCTGGAAGCCTGCTTCAGACCATATAAGGACTTGGTCAATTTGCAAACCTTGTTCTCCCCCTTAACAGCAAATCCAGGAGGCATGGTCATGTACACCTCTTCATCTAAGTCTCCATGCAAGAAGGCATTATTAACATCCAATTGATGAATTAACCAACCCTTGGCTGCAGCAAGAGCTAAGAAAACCCTAACAGTGGTCATCTTGGCCACAGGTGAGAAGGTCTCATGATAATCCAAACCCTCACATTGGGTATACCCTTTTGCTACCAACCGAGCCTTGTACCTCTCAATGCTGCCATCAGACCTATGTTTCACTTTAAAAACCCACTTACACCCTATAGGATGTTTATTAGGTGGTAGAGTAGTAACAACCCATGTATGATTTGTTTCAAGTGCAGTAATTTCAGCCTGCATAGCTGCACGCCAATTGGCATCCTTTACAGCTTGATGATAGAATTTAGGTTCAGACTGAGAAGAAATAGCTAAACAAAAGGATCTGTGAGAAGGTGACAAATTATGGTAAGAAACAAAAGAAGACAATGGATAAGCCTTACCTGAATCTGCATCCATTAAAGGAGATTGAAGTGGAGAAGTGAAAGCCAGTTTGCAATGAAAATCCTGCAAGTAACTAGGTTTGGATTTTACCCTAGTGGACTTTCTAAGAGGTGGACAGGGAACAGGAGTAGAATGATTAGGTTTAGAAACATGACTAGATGAATCTACATCTGCAAAAAGATTAGGAACAGAACTAGGTGAATCTAAATCTGCAGAAATAGGTGGGACTTGAGGAATTGATGCAGGAATGTCAGAAACAGAATCAGGAACAAAATGACTAGAATCAGGAACATTAGAGGAAGAAGGGGAATTATGTGGGATTGGTTGTGGAAAAGATGATGTAAAAACATCTTCATCTGAAAAATCAGAAACAGGAATGAATGGAAAAACATTGTCATGCAGTTGAGTAGATGTATGATCCAAATGAGAAGCATAAGGAAAAATTGTTTCATGAAAAACTGCATGTCTAGAAATAATAATGGAATGAGTATGAAGATTATAGAACTTGTATGCTTTCATGCCATATGGATATCCGATGAATATGGAAGGAATAGCCCTAGGATCAAACTTTGTTCTATTCCTAGACAAAGTTGACACATATGCTAAACAACCAAAGACCTTAAGATGAGAATAGGAAGGCACAACAGAATAGAGTAACTCATGTGGAGATTTATTGGAAAGTAAAGGTGTGGGAATTCGGTTTATAAGATGAGCTGCAGTAAGAATGCAATCTCCCCAGAATTTCAAAGGAAGATGTGACTGAAACCGAATGGACCTTGCAACATTTAACAAGTGTTGATGTTTCCTTTCAACTATAGCATTTTGTTGTGGGGTCTCAACACAACTAAGCTGATGGATAGTGCCTTGAGCAGAAAAAAAATCATTCATTTGGAATTCAAGTCCATTATCAGACCTTAGACACTTGACCTTTGATTTGAATTGAGTTTGAACAAAATTAAAGAATGCTTGGATAAAAGACTTGGTTTGAGACTTATGTTGCATCAAATGCACCCAAGTGAATCGACTGAAATCATCTACAATAGTAAGAAAGTAAACTGATCCATTTATTGATTTAGTAGCCAAAGGCCCCCAGATGTCACAATGAACTAGATCAAATGGAAACTTGGAAATTGAAGTACTAACAAGAAAAGAGAGTTTGTGTTGTTTTGCCATTGGACAGATTGGGCAAACACTCTCTGAATTACAAGATATTTCAGAAACATGCTTATCTAAAAATTTTATTCTAGCAAGAGAAGGATGACCTAATCTATAATGCCAAACATCAAGTGATGGCTTTTTGATGGAAGTGAAAGAAACATGCTGCTCAAAAGGAGGAAGAGAAACCGATGCTGGAACCTTGTTGTCTTGCAGCAAGTAGAACAATCCAGCTTCTTCCTTACCCACCCCAATCACTCTCCAATGGTGCAAACTCTGTATAAAACAATATCCAGCAAAGAAGATGAGACAACATCTTAGATGTTTAATAAGTTTGCTAGCTGAAATGAGATTGAAGGCAAAAGAGGGAACACACAAAACTTCAGTCAATGTAAGATTTTCTGAAAGTTTAACAGTACCAATGTGTGTGACAGCTGCTATGGAACCATTAGGTAAATTTACACAAGTTGAAACTACAGCAGTAATGGAAGTGAAAAAGGATGGAGAACTAACCATATGGTCGGTTGCACCAGTATCTATTATCCAAGAGTGTTTATGTTGTTTTGAAGATGGAACCATATTAACAAAAGTTGCAGAAAACACATAATATCTTGGATTAAGAGATGAGTGATAACCTGATGCACCAACAGCAGAATGAGCAAAGTGTGCAGGGGGCTGTGCAGGGGACTGTGGTGATGACAATGAATACTGTTTCATCATATCCATGATGTTCTTGTATTGCTCAGAGATCATAGACAGATGAGGAGAAAACATTTGTTGAGCATGTAAACCAGAATCCTGCACCTGGTTTGCTGAATGCTGAATTGGTTTGCCTCGGGTAGATTTGAAACCAGGAGGATAACCATGCAATTTATAGCATTTCTCCACAGTATGGCCAACAAATCCACAATGAGAGCAAATAGGTTTATCTTTCCTATAAGTGTTTTGTTTGACAAACCTATTCCCTGAGGTAGATTTGGTCATAAAAGCAATAGGCTCATGATTGACAGTAGGAGAAGAAATAGGAGTAGGGTTGGAATTGGTCATTAGGGCAGAGGATTCATGGCTTAGAGAAGTGATTGTGATTTCTCTTTGTTTTTCCTCTTGAATTATAAGAGAAAAAACTTTATGTAAAGAAGGCAAAGGGTCAGTTAAAAGGATTTGAGCTCTAACAGCAGCAAACGAGTCATTCAGCCCCATTAAAAACTGATAGACTTTTTCTTGACTATGAATTTCAAGAATTGATTGAACTCTACCACAATTGCAGCAGTTGCATGCAGACATGGGTCTATAGTTATTAAGTTCCTCCCATAGAATTTTAAGCCTAGTATAGTAATGACTTACAGAGGAATTGTCTTGAGTAATGGCTGCAATGGCCTTCTGTAGTTGGAAAATCCGAGGACCATTTCTTTGGGAATAGCTTGCCTTGAGCTCATCCCACATATCCTGAGCAGACTTGATGTAGATTATGGTGGAAGCAATGTCCTTCGAAACTGAATGCAGAATCCAAGAGACCACCATGTCATTGCATCTGGTCCATGCTGGAAGAAGACTGTCACCAGCAGCTGGTTTTGGCATTGAACCATCAACAAAACATAACTTGTTCTTCGCACTCAGGGAAACAAGCATGGATCGACTCCATGTGTTGTAGTTATCCTCTGAAAGTGCACTGCCAACCAGATTAAGTGCTGGATTTTCTCCATTGCTAAGAAACAGAGGGCTCGAAGGATCGATGAACTGATTATTGAAACCAGTGTTTATAGAAGCGGAAGATGAAGGATTGAGAGATTGTGCCATTGAAGGATTGAGAGATTGTGCCATTGAAGGAATAGGAATAAACTTCACAAAGTGAAGGTCTCTGATACCATGTCAAGCAAAGCAAAGCTTTGTTGCATTAATGGAGAAACAGAGTAATGAAGATCAAATGAGGAGAAGGGAAGAAAGAATAGAGAGAAAATCAGAAACTTGTATTCTGTAATATTTGATCTTAAACTGTTACAATGAAGAGAATCAGTTTATATACATGAAATCAGAACTTAGCTAAACAAACTAACTTAACTAACCAACAACAGAAAAACAGAATGAACAGAATGAGAAAAGAATAAGTTTGTTTAACATGCGTGCATATATCTGAAAATCGGTGGATGTAATCGTAGAGTTTCTTTGATGATACATTTCAAGTAATCCATTTTGTTGATGTCATATATGTCTATTTTTGACTTCTTGCTCACCACTCTTGTGCTCTCTTCATGACTCTTGGATTTTTTATGAGTTCTGCCATTAACCATTCCAAAGCTGTTGAACTAGTGTCAGTTCCTGCCACAAACATGTCCTGAAATTATGGAAAAAAGAATACGTTAGACTTAGATGTCCATGCGTCTGTGTGTGTGTGAGAGAGAGAGAGAAACCAGGAGAATTGCTTTGAGGTGGTGTTTGGTGAGCTCAAAGTCGAGCATGCTATTCTTTTGAAGTCGGAGGAGAATCTGCACGAAATCAAGCCTATTAGGCTGGTTATCATCAATTTTCTGTCTCGTGTTCTTCAATCACTTTGTCAAAGATAGCATCTAATCCTCCAAAAGTGGATTTCAGACTGGGAATAATTCCAGTAAGAACATCAATCCATCCCAAAGAAGGGAAAAAATCTCCAAAACAGAATGCTACAAATAGCACCATAACTCTTCTTGATAGCTCTCCGAACTTGCTCTTACCATTTTCTTCTTCAAACTTCTGTCCAAGTATAGATCTAGAGGCTATGTTGTATGTGGTGGCAATGAACATCTCACTTAGATTAACCGAACCTCCTTTGAGCTAGACACGTGCCACTTATCTTGTTGATCAGTGCTTCAACTTCTTCTTCCCTTACATACTCGAAGGATTGCACACTTTTGAGGCTCAAAAGTTCGAGGACACAAATTTTCCGAGCTTGTCTCCAATACTCACCATAGGGTGAGAAGGCTATGTCTTTGCATCCATAGAGTAAGATATTAGCAGCTGTGGTTTTGGGCCGGTTTGAGAAAATGATATCATGTGTTTTCATAATTTCTCTAGCCATATTAATTTGCAGATGACACCACAAGGGTTGGAACATTGCCCAAATACAAGAACATTAGAGGGCCATACTTATTAGAAAGGGCTTGAAGAGAGCGGTGTGGGAGTGTGCCAAGTTGATGCAGATTGCCGATAATTATATCTGTTAGTTCTTGTGTTGGCTTAATTCAGTTCCAAAATGTAGATGTTACTGTTCACGAGCTCAAACACTGATATAGAATGCTCAGAATCCAATCTCCACCATTCATAATGTAGATTCATGTGTTATGAACGTTCCTGCAAAATTTCAACTCAATCGGACCACAAATGCCCATTGATCGAAGCTGTTGATCAAGACTGAACAAGCCGGGTCCGGACCGCAATTCCTAGGGTCCAGACCTCATTTCCAGAAACTAAAATCTTGCTCCGCAAAGCCGTGTCCGGACCGCCCATTAACATGTCCGGACACCCCATAAGTTTTAGGCCCAAAAACGTGATTTTAAGTGGGTTAGATCTAGGGTTTTGTCGGGGGTATATATACATCATTATAGAAGAGAGAAGTACGAATTTTCACCCCCAGAGAGTTCGTCGGAGGTTGTGCTAAGAGAGATCATATGTGGTAAGCGTTAATTGAATCTCTTAGAATTTTAGTTATTCCTTTGATAAATCTATGGTTGAGAAGTCTATCAGAAGGGTCCGGTAAAGGAGAATCACGTTGAAGAAGATTGTGAGCAATGAGACGAGTTGTAGGCTTGTCGATCTTACAGAGCCAAGGTCTTGCAAAGGGTTGTAAGTGTTCCTAGTGTCTGTAATCTCTGGATAATCTTTTGATAGTGATTTCCTGGGTTTGGCTGCCCCGGAGAGGTTTTACTTTTAGATCGGTTTCTAAAAGGTTTCCTCTTCGTAACCAAAATATATGTGTCTGTCTCTTTATTGCTTTATATATTTTGGATGATTGAATTGTTTATTGCTACATATTATTAATTCCGCATAAATTGTGATAAACAAGTTTTTGGAGTCGGCATAACGTTTTTCAATATCTTTGGTGGGGATAGAGGTAAATTGTTATTGCCACTTCTAATACGCTTGAAAACATAGAGAAAAGGGATGAGAAAAACAAGTGAGAGGAGTGGATTGAAGGGTATTTTGTGCAGATCCTGCCATGATTGTTGCGCCATTTCCTCTCTGAAAGTGTTTAGAACCCAAATGCTTTGCAAGTTTCAATACCCAAGACGTATTAAATATATAATCTAGTGTGAAGTGTAAAGCATATAGACACTACAATGAACTTAAATAATATTTGTGTATTTCTCCTTTTATTTGGCAGGACATGAGTTACAATAATATCCGACCCATGACGTGCAATAATATCACGTAACGTCCCGCATCTTATAATAATATAGAAATGGTTCATTTCCTGTATGGGTCTTTTTATTTATTTATTTTAATTTTCTAAACTATTATTGGTTCTGTAAGGTTAGGTATACGACTCATATAGCCCCACAAATTTAATAATAAACTAAGGTGCAATAATATCAACCATGAAAAAGTGTTAGCGCATTCCCAATAGTTTCCTTATCATTTTTCTTATATTTAAGGATGCAAACTACTTTTTACTTTCCTATGTCAAAATACAACCAAATAACTTTCTTTAATCATTTCTTATATCATTAAAATATATATATTTTTTAAGATTATATTATATATATGAAAGGAGAGAGGAGAGAGAATTGTAAGAGAAAAGAGGAGAGAGGAGAGAGTAGAGAAGATAGAGAAACCTTTTTTATTTTTTTATTTTAATAATCATAAGGATTACAATAGTGGAGCCCTATACTTTGGGTTCTACTATAGTGATCCTCATAGTTGAAGCTCATTTAGGGAATCTGCTGTGAGACTTTTTTTGCAATTTTTTTGGATATATTCCCTACACATAGGAAACAAACTCCCTTATAGGGAGTTTGTTGGGAATGCTCTTAGTATGTGTTTGTTAGTCTTCTCTATTTCTATATCCTTTTTAGTGAAAAAATCAACTTTAAAATATTTTTATTTTTTTATATCACATCAATAACTTTTTATTATTACTTAAACAAAATACTCACTACAACACATAATGTTTTTACTTTTCCTTACAAAAAATTCAAAACTTTCATCTAGTTTATATCATATCAGTAACTTCTTATTATTATTCAATTTACTTTATATCTTATCAATAGCTTCTTATTACTATTCAAACAAAAAATTTACTACTGAAAATTTTTAGTAAATGGAGCCCATAAGATGCTCTTTAGTCACGACTCCATTATCATCATGATTTCTGATAGCAGGTCCCATATGAAATCTTTTGACGCCTTGTAGTCAGGAGACTCAGGACTCCATTATGATCATGCTCTTATCTTTTGATGTCGAGGAAATCTTGGAATCTTCTTGCATATATATATATATATTGAGTGAGAGATCACAACAAGAGGAAGCGACAAGGGATCCTCTGCTCCACTAGCTAGGAGGGGGCGAGAGAAGACTTGCTTATGGAGAAAAGGTAGAAACAGCTCCCCCTCTCACGTGTTTTGTTGTCTTTTTCGAAAATGTAAAACCAATTTATATAATTTATCTTAATCTGATAATTAAGTCCCTGCATATTAGAATGAACTCATAAATTTTGAGATACGTTTATGAGTTCATTCTGACTCCCTAAATTTTGGCTATATATAGGAATTTTTTTTAAAAAAAAAACCTTAAAAAGTCACCTACAGCTATTTCTCGACTTTAATTATTGAAGATTGTGTTAGAATTTTGTAAAAAATTGGATGATAGGTATGAAACTTGTATTTAATTTGTAAATAAATAATATTTTAATGGTATATTGAAAGGTAAGGAAAACTATCACTACAAAAAACAAAATGGCATTTTCTGACGTGGCTACCGTATAAGTTTTTTTGCCATATCAGCAATTTTCTTACGGGTGAATTTTAAAACGCCAGAAATTAATTTTCTGACGTGTGAAAATTTTAAAACGTCTGAAAAATTTTAACGATTTTAAATATTTAAAAATTATTTATTTTCTGACGTGGCAAAAGTTACCACGTCAGAAAATTCTGACGCGTCGAACTGCCATGTCAGAAAATTCTGACGTGGTGAATTACCACGTCAGAATTTTCTGACGCAGCACACAGACACGTTAGAAAATTCTGACGTGGCGTTGTGCCACGTCAGAATTTTCTGACGTGGTAGTTCACAACGTCAGAATTTTTCTAACGTGGCGGTGTGCCACGTCAGAATTTTTCTGACGTGGTGAATTACCACGTCAGAAAATATATTTAAATTAAACATATATATATTATTATATATATGTGCAGATAATTTTTTTTTTTCAGATAATTTTTTTTTCAGAGTGATTTTCTGACGTGCTAGGTGTAGCACGTCAGAAAATTTTGATGTGCAACACCTGGCACGTCAGGAAATATTCATTTCCTTGAGCCATCCCATGCATACGTCCCATCTCGCTGTGCGCAGCGCACCTAGGCCTGGCGCGCATTTGAATTTTTTTGTTTTTTATCTTTTCTTTCCCCAGCGCGCCATGCCTCCTCATTTGTTTTTCCCACTCTCTCAATATATCTCCCTTCTGTCCACAGATTGAAGAAAGCAGAAGAAGGAGAAGAAAAAGAAAAGGCCGGAGAAGAGAAGAAGAAGAAGAAAAAGAAAAAGAAGAAGAAAAAGAAAGGGAGAAGAGAAGCTGCAGAAGAAAAAGAAAGGGAGAAGAGAAGAAGAGGAGAAGCTGCAGAAGAAAAAGAAAGGGAGAAGAGAAGCAGAAGAAAAAGAAAAGAAAAGGAGAAGATCAGAAGAAGAAGAAGAAGAAGAGGAAGAAGAAGAGAAGATTAGAAGAGAGAGAGAGAAAAATGAGAGCTGGTGTGGTGCAGATCGTGCAGATCTGCACGATCTAGATCGATCTGTGTTTCTCGAGAAACACAGATCTGCACGTACGGCAGCGTGAGGGAGCTGCCGTGCGTGCAGAGGAATTCAAAAAAAATAAAAATAATTTAATTTAATTAAAAATTCCAGAAAAAATTAAAAAAAAAATTAATTAATTTTTTATTTAATTTTTCAATTTTCTGACGTGGGAGAACTGCAACGTCAGGAAATTTTTTGACGTTGCAGAACTTCACACGTCAGAAAATTTCTGACGAGGCATTCCTGCCACGTCAGAAAAAGTATTCTGACGTGTGACAAAGTAAAACGTCAGAATTTTCTGACGTTTTACCCACTCACATGTTAGGAAATTTTTTTTTTTGACATCTATGTTTCTGACAATCGACACGCGTCAGAAACGACCCGTTAGAAAAATTTCCTGACGCGTTAGACACTAGAAAACGTCAGAAATCTCCAGTCATAAAAAAATTGTTTTTTTGTAGTGTATTATGATTTGTGAAGTACATTTGGATACGGAAGCAAAAAGTGTTTTTGTTTCCTAAACTTTGGGATAATCAAAGGGAATTAAGCTGCTGCTAGTGATCTAATGGAGAAAATGTGGCAATAGCTCCCCCTCCAACGTTTTTGTTTTTGTTTTTTTTTTTTTTTTCGAAAATGTAAAACATTTTGAGGGACTATCACAAAAGAGAATAACTTATATGTGGAGGTTGCACAAAAAAAACTTTTTGTGCCCACCACTCAATGAGTGACAACTAAGCTTATTCTAAATTAGAAAAAAAGTTTGAATGCACTAGATTATACCACCCTATTGTTAAATTCAAACCCTTATTTTCCCTTGTTATTACTCTTCTTCCATAACACAAACATCAACCCCCCACTGCCACCACACCCAAGCAGATTTCCACCACCGGTAAGTGATATTTTCTCTAACTCTTTGTCTTTGTTCCCCTGTCTTTCCCGTTAATCTTAATGACAACTTTTTTTGAAAATCAAAGAACTTTGCTTTCCATATGAAAAGTAGCAGTGTAGCACTCTAGCTTGAATACGTTGTTATTATTACTAGCAGAAACTTTTGATTTTTTTTTTTTTATAATATCAAAAGTTAATTGGTCCCTTTATTTTATATGAAATCTTCGCTAATCAAGCAACGAACAATAACATTCTCTTTTGTTTTTCTGAAGAAAATCAGTAACTCCAAATCCTATGCTTCTGCAACATATTGCCAGATTGATTCTTTCACAAAACTAGAAAACCTTAGGTTTCGCAGTGGGCTAGGCGGCGGTGGGTTGGGCGGCAGCAGTGAACTGGGCTGGACGGCGGCGAGGCTTGATTTCTCTATTCATCTTTTCCTAGGCGGTGCGGGTGAGCTGGACGGCGGTGGACTAGACGACGGCGAGCTGGGCGGCTGTAGGCGAAAGAAAACTGAGAAAACTTACGGTCTTACCTGGTTTTAACATTAGAAGGTATAATCTAGTGCATCCAAGAACTTTTTCTAACTTGCTCCAAGCTGACGTGTCAGTCATTTAGTGGCTAGCACAAAATCCATCTTTTGTGCAACCTCAATACCCAAGGCGCTCTCATCACAAAAATGTCGGCTGTGAAGGTCTCAGAAGCTCACAAGTCCAGAACTATCACCCATGCCTTGCAGTTGCCGACACTGGTGGTTAGCGGTTATTACTGTCAGCTATGAAGATCTCAGAAGCTCACAAATCCATGCGCGCACTTCATCCACGTTGCAGCTCTGGCGCTTTTAGGTTAATTAGGTTGCAATAATGAATGAATTTTTAATTTTGAGAAAGTTTAACCTTTTTTTTTTTTTTTTTTTCTTATTTATTTTTTAAAATCAAACATTAAATTTGTAGAATGGATGAAAATGTGAATGCTACAAATTTTATGGTTGATTTTTAAAAAAGTTGAATGAAAACAGAATACGATTGAAAATGATAAATAGCCGTTGTCATGCATTAATTATAGACAAAGATAAATTGATTAATAACTAATGACTATTTAATTATATTTAGAGATCTCACATGTTGCAAAATCAATTAATATTTTTTTTTCAAATGATAGAAATGCTTTTTATCTCACAGTACTATCCTATATATAAATCCCCAAAAATTTTATATCTATGGTGTACGTGTATAACCTCAAATCTTCTCTTTTAAACAAAAAAATAATCATTAACTTACAAAATGATATTGACAAATTTTAGAACACATTCGTTTGTTTAAGTAATATGTAGGTTGATAATATAAGAATGGCATGGGAATATTTAAAAAATGCAGGTGAAAATCACCTTTTTTTTTATTTTTTTTATTTTTTTTGAGGATAGATATTAATTTAATAAATTAATAAAATGTTCTCTAATCTAACTTAGATAAAAACTTTGTCCCGTGGACTTACTGTTTTAAATGTTTTGGGAACTAGAACTTCATATCACAAGCCATTGTTAGCAATTTTCAAAAACAAAAAGAAAGGGAGAATATGTTTTAAAAGGTGCTTTAAATTTAAAGCTAGCTACGAGATGATTAATCAGAGTAATGAAATCAGCTTGGGAAAATGCGGTAAGCAGGACTAAGTTTTCCTTCAAGCTGAGTTGGAGGAATTTTCTTCAATATAGTCTACAAAAGTGACATGTGTTCCTTGAACATGTGAGATGCACATGTTTTTTTAATAGCAGGGACACAGTTGGAATAAATTTTATTAAAAACTAATGTGCATCTCACATGCTATTAAAAAGAGAGTCATATGTCACTTTTATAGACTAGGTTGAAGAAAATTCCTTCAACCCAGTTTGAAGGAAAACTTTCTCCGTATAATAATATCCGACCCATATGGTGTAATAAGGACAAAGTTTTCCTCCAAACTGGGTTGGAAGAATTTTCTTCAACCTAGTATATAAAAGTGACATGTGTCCCATGAACATGTGAGATGCACTTATTTTTTTAATAGTAGATACAAAATTAGAATAAATTTTATTAAAAACTCATATGCATCTCACATGTTATTAAAAAAAATGACATGTCACTTTTATAGACTAAGTTAAAGAAAATTCTTTCAACACAGTTTGAAGGAAAACTTTGTCCATGCAATAATATCAAGGCAAGTTCTATTTTTTTTTATTTTTTGGCAGGAGATGTGGTACAACAATGTCGGACCTGTAATAATTAATAATAGCACATGTTTGTCCTAACAATGTCCCACATAATCTAATAATAGAGAAATGGTTGATTTCCTTTTTCCGTCTTTTTTATTTTTAAAATTATTAATGATTATGTCAGGTTAGGTATATGTCTCATATAGCCCGGCTCCCACAAATTTAATAATAACCTAAGGTGCAATAACATCAACGCTATGTAAATCCAAAAAAATAGATATAAGCTGAAAAAGTGTTAGTATGCATGTGTTTGTTCATTCTCTTTCTTTTTTATATCTTTTTATTAAAAAAAATTGTTCGAGTTATTTCATATCGGTTGTGAAAGAGGTTGGACGTTACTTTATAAGTGTGAAGGAAAGCCTCACTTCTTGAGCTAGCTTTTGAAATTAAGAGAGGCCCAAGACCTCTCAACAAAAATCAACTTTAAAAGATTCTTATTATTATTTTTTTAATATCAAATTAATAACTTTTTATTATTATTTAAACAAAAAATTCACTACAATACATAATTTTTTTTCACTTTTTCTTAAAAAAAATTCAAAACTTATTTCTTGTTTATATCATATCAATAGCTTCTTATTACTATTCAAATAAAAAATTCATTGAATCCTTTGGATACTCTAAGTGGACTCCATTATGATCATGATTTCTGATAGTCAGGGCTCCACTATCATGCCCTTGTCTTTTGATTAAGGAAATCTTGGCATCTTTTACTTTCTTTTTTATTTTTTATTTTTTATTTTATTTTTTATTTTTTTATTTTTTTGAGTAGGAGACAACAAGACGAAGCTACAAGGATCCTTTGCTCCGCTAGGAGGGGGCGAGACAAGATTGCTTATGGAGAATTTATAATTAAGCCCCTGCCATATTAGAATCAACGCTTACATTTTGAGGTATGTTTTTGCAATTATTCCATTCATTAAGCAGTATCAGTTAGTCAGGGCCCGCTCAATGTTTTTTGAAGCCTTAGGCGAAACTTTTAAATGGAGCATTTTTTTTTTAATATTTATATATTAATTAAATAATATTTATTTTAATATTATTATTATATTTAGAGTTCTCATTTTTATTAATCCTTACAAAAATAAACACAACAATAAAAAAATCATTTTTTTTTCTATGAATCAATCCAAGAACTGCACCAAATCTTTGCTAAGTACATGTTCCAAAACTGAAGCACACAAAAACAAACTAACCAAAAAAAAATCCACCAGAGATATTATCAAGAACCCATACAAAATTATATAAAAAAAAATATCTATACTGTGGCATAACTTCGTCACTTGATTCTTTGATACACCTATATTTCAAACAAAACCCACAAAATTTTTTTTTTTCAAAAACCAATACAAAACCCACCAGAAAAATCAAGCACAGAAATAAACATTACAAAAAAAAAATAAAAAATCTTTTTTTTTAAAAAAAAATTTTTTAATGAATCCTTACCTCTTTAATACACCTGTTTCAAACAAAACCCACCAAAAAAATTGCCAAAAACTCATAGAAAACCCACAAGAAAAATCAAGCACAGAAATAAACATTTAAAAAAAAAAAATCAATTATTTTTATGAATCCTTACCTCATTGATACACATGTTTCTCTCTCTCTCGCCTAGCCTCTCTGATCTCTCTCTCTCTCTCTCTTAATCTCTGTGAAACTAAGGAAAGAGAAAAAAGAAGATAAGAGATCGAGGAGGCTGTCAGCAGTGGAGAAGAAACGAGAGAAAGAAAAAGAAAGGAAGGAAAGTGTGTGGTTAGGTAGGATTAAAATGATCTTTTAATATCAAATAATTTCGGATGCATAGATAGGTATGCTCTTTTTAAGTATAAGGATATTTGCTTTTCTGAGTTAATTGGTCTTATTTTACCATGAACTTATTATATTGGGGCCTTATTAAATTGAAGCATTTTTTAAATTACTTACTTATCATGATTAGATGCCTTAATTAAGTTTTTATGAAAATAAAATTTTAGGCCTAATTTAAAAATAAAAAATAAAAAATTGGGCCTTAAATTACAAAAAAAAAAAAAAAAAATTATTAAAAAATTGTTTTGGGCAATTTTTTTTTTTTTTTGGGCCTTATTAATCCGGGGGCCTTAGGCGAGCCCCTCACTCGCTTAGTGGTCTAGCCGGCTCTGCAGTTAGTGTACCACATTGTTATATTCAATAAAATTATGACCCATAACATTTTATTTTTGAACTTTGAAAAGCACAAATTGAATTGAAATGTCTTTTAGTGTCATTCTCTTGTATATTTTTTATCCATCTCTTTTTTAAACCTACCATTGAATCTGTCAGATTTATAAGACAGATAAATTCAATAATGAATTATCTATCTCTTATACCAAAATAAACAAAAGATGTAGAATAAAGATATTTAGTAGACTTTCATATTTCTTTTATACAATTATGATGATGTAGATCTAAAAAATTAGATTTTGGATCAACAGGGACTTATAATAATAAAAAATTAACGGTTAACTTTGATGGTCATTTAGCAGTTGTATGAAAATCTACTACATATGTGAAAGCAAACGGGTCACGCATTCCTCAATAGAAAGTCAACAGAAACACAATCAACACTGAAAAGACCCAAATTGAAACATCAAAGCACCTTTCTTTTTATTCTGCTCATCATCTCGAATTGTTCTTATCATTTAGTATTTCATCATTTCAATCCATATTTCACTAAGATATTCATCACAACCATACACCCATAACACAATATCAACCAGAACCCATAAAACTTCTTACATTCATTCGACCCACGATTTAAACCAACAATTGAAACGGTTTCTTGCTTGCCGCCATCTAAGTGACTTGGAGTGGTTGTGACTTGAACACAAACATGTGGTAACGGGCGGAGTCACAATTTGGTGCGAAGGCTGGTGGAGGCACAGACTCGGGTGAGGAAGATGAAGATGAACGGTGTGCGTGAAGAACAATGATAGGATCCCAACATATCCTGAAATATTTGATATTTCCATTTTGATGTAGGACGATCGATATTTACCTATATTTTTGGTAAAAAAGAAAATAAGAAAAATATCAAAAATAATATTGGAACAGCGCCTCTTGATCAGAATTTTATCCGTTCTTAGATAATGGAAGTACAAAAGAAAGATTGTCACGATTCTCGCTAATTGTTAATTTTATATTAGGATTTTATTTTATTTTATTATGACTTTATTTCATTTCCTTAATAGGGTTAGATTTGGTTTAATTATTTTCCTTTCCTTATTAGGATTAGGTTTACTATTGCTATTAGAATTAGGTTTACTACTGTTACTAGGATTATGTTTACTTTATGTACAAGTATTTCTCTTCTATAAATAGGCTAGCTTATTATGTAAAACTCATTCATTAAATCATTAAAAAATTAGAGAATTTTCTCTTAAATACTCTGTTAGCCTACATATTTGTTTTATCTTTTGGGTAGAAGACGAAGATACTTCTTCTTACAGAATCAAAGACGCTAGCTGCTATTTGATTAGTAAACTTAGTTTTCCGCTACCTCACATTTACTTGGGGATATGCTTATTCATTCTATAGACAATTATTTGTGTGTTATGCTTATTTTCATATTATGTTTTATTTACGTCTATAAATAATGTAGAATATGTACGTCTAATGACTGAGAATCAATCCATCAATAAAAAATATCAATTGCTTTAAGCAGTAAGTGGAGGTTGATCCTCTCAAAGTGATCAATTGAAAGTTCATGATTAATTGGAAGTTTGATCCATTCGAGGTGATCGTTATCCCTTTTGTTTTATGCAAACTAGTGTTGAGTGCTTCAATATATCAAATTTGGAGGGAAAGGAACAATATCCACTACTAAAATTCAATTTTTTCGTAACGGACCGTTAGTGACGTGTCAAGGCTGTTGACACGTTACTAAAGGTTAGTAACGTGTCATTAGTAACGTGTTTGGGGCGTTTCCAAATTGGTCGTAACTATTAGGGATTTAGTAACGTGTCAATTTCTGACACGTTACTAAATGGTAACGTGTCAGTTTCTGACGCGTTACTAAATGGTAACGTGTCAGTTTCTGACGCGTTACTAAACTTTTAGTAACGTGTCAGATTGACACGTTACTAAAGTTTAAAAAATTATTAAAAAAAAAAATTCCGGACAAAAATTTGAATTTTTTTTTTTCAATTTTTTTTTTTTTGGAATTTTTTTTTTCAAATAATATTATGGAATCTGATTTTCAAAAATCTATACCCAGCACAGTTGATATCATGGAATCTGATTTTTTTTTTTTTCAAAAAATATTATGGAATCAGATTTAATAAACCATCAAATAATATCATAGAACTCAGACTGCCTGGAATCAGTTTAAACAACATATAAAAACATCTGCAACTTTCCTCTAGAACTCGAGCTCCATTTATGCCCGATATTCAGCTATCTCCTTTTTAGCCTCTTCTTTGGCTTGTTTTGACCTAGCCATTTTTTCTAACAATAGAAAGACAAGTTATATATATTAAACCCCAATATATTCATGCAAAACACAAGCTATATATATAATGAGGAATATATATACCTGAGGAGATGGACGGAGAGAGGCCAGACCTGCCTGAGAGAGAGAGAGAGAGTACTGTGAGAGACCTGCCCGATATTCAGCTATCTCCAGACCTGCCGGAGAGGAAATTCCCTCTTCTTCGAAGAAGAGAAAGGAAAAGATAGAGAGAAAAAGAGAAGAAGGCCTGTGCGGGGGGAGGTAGAAAAAAAATAGGAGGGAAGAAAGAAAGAAAAGGGGGGAAAAAAATATTGGAAACCAGCTGGTCGCAGGTTCCCAATGCCCTATTGTAACGTGTTGTTAATTTGGACACGTTACCAATTTGGTAACGTGTCATAATGGCACGTTACCATTTTGGTAACGTGCCATTATGACACGTTACCAATTAATTACGTGTCATAATGACACGTTACCAAAATGGTAACGTGCCATAATGGCACGTTACCAATTTGGTAACGTGCCATAATGGCACGTTACCATTTTGGAAACGTGCCATAATGGCACGTTACCATTTTGGTAACGTGCCATAATGGCACGTTACCATTTTGGTAACGTTCCATTATGGCACGTTACCAATTGGTAACGTGTCATGACACGTTACCAATTTGGTAACGTGTTATATATGACACGTTACTAAATATTTTAGTAACGTGTAATTAACTGCCACGTCACTAAATGGTGACGTGGCAGATATTAATGAATAGTATATACCTTACTAATACTCCTTTTTTTTGTAGTGATCAGGCACGGTAATTAAGTGCATACTGAGAAGCGAATTATATATTTACCGGGTTTCTTGGGAAGTTCCTTCCAGAATCTTGTCTAGAAGAGGATTTCTGAGAAACACTGAAAATGTAGAGCAGTGTAGTCGATGGAATATGCTGGACAGCATCTTTGGTGTTTGAGTACGTTTCTTGATGTTCAGTTGTTGTTTGCTGATTGCCTTACCAGAATGCTGTGTTCTGTTGCCTTGTACGTGTTGATTTTCGCTTGTATTGTTTTATGCTCTTTGCTTTTTCAGAATATTGTTTGTAGATTAGGAGGTTTGTGGGCCTCCTTGAGTTTGTTTTTCTAGTTAAATGCTAGAGGGTGTATGTTTCTTTGGTGTTTAATGAAATCATCATTCATCAAAAAAATAAAAAAAAACCGCATTTCATGCATGTTTCATGCATTATATTATGATTTTAAAATAAGTGTCGTACCATATATTTTTCATGTCAACCATCGTGCATATAGGATTATAGGGTTAACAAATCTGGCCTTCACGTTGTGGATATATAATTTGTTTGACGATAGCATGAAAGTTTCCATGCAACACAAAAGTTTTAATTATTATTATTGTTAGTTTTAATTGTTGGCTAAATATTCGGTGATCAAAATGGTGTTCAAAGTGCTAAATCCACATGGGCGTTCGGACATGATTCATAGCCGTCTGAACGGACATCAGTGCCGCAAAGTATTTTTTCAACCCGAGAACTTCGTCTGCAAGCCCGTTTGCATGGAGTCCGGACGAGCTAGGTAGATGAACAAGAAAAACCTGAGAGCCTCGTCTGCAGCCTCATTTGCAGGCCATTCGGACACGCAACACCAAAAGAACGCACGAAAGCGATGTTGCCCTAAAGCCTTGTCCAAACGGACATACTCCCTGTCCGGACAGCCACGTACGAGAACTTGGTTTCCCGTGTTTTAAGAGCCCCATCCGGATGAGTCCACTTACCGTCCGGATGACCAATAGTTTCTAGGTCTTTTTTACAATGTAATTGAGTTCTAACTAGACAAGGGGTCTTTAGGCTTTATATATAGATCTCTACAAATCTGTATAGGTACGAATATTCACCGGAGAGTTCGTGAGAGGCTGTGATAAGAGAGAGTTTAGGTTGTGAGATAAATCGTTCCTCTTAGAGTATTTGTTAGTTTGAATTATGTGCTTCATTGAGAAGTCTATCGGAATGATCCGATAAAAGGGAATCACGTGTGAAGAATATTGTGAGTAAGGAGACAAGTTGGAGGTTTGTCAATATTATAAAGCCAAGGACTTGCAAAGGGTTGTAAGTGTTCCCCGTATCTGTAATCTCAGAATATTTATAGTGATTTCCTGGGTTTAACTGCCTGATGCAGCGTGACTTGGTGGGCTGCAGCGAAGAAGATCAATAAGGAACTAGATAAATAATTCTAGATCTTGAGTCTATTAATGATCTAAGAACTCTTTTCAAAACTATAGAGTCTATCTATATACCAAGGAAAAATATGAAGAAAACTCACCTATGAGTAATTCTTATTTAAGAGAAAACTGATAAATCAATATAAACTTATAAACTAGAGGCTATAAGCATGTATTTATAGCCCCAAGACTCCTAAACCTAATAAAATATTGCATAAATACCTTCAAAACCTTAAACTTAATAAAATAACGAAATAAATACTCTCAAAACCCTAACCCTAACCCTAACCCTAATAAAGTAACAACATAAAGTCGGTTTAAATAATAAAAAAAATGAAAATAACATATTGACTCCCCGTGTGCGCTCGATCGCAGGCACGCGGGCAATCAATCACATTTCCAAGAACCTGTGCGATCGATCATGCGCTTGATCGCACGATTGAGTGCAGTTGTAGAACGTATGTTCTGCGATCTGCATCATTCTCCCCTTGTTGGAGAGAATTCGCCAACGAATTCGGCCGGTTCTTTCCACGGTCCTTTGGATGTCCGGTGAACTCATTCCACTCACCCTTCCTCAAGATCAAGACAAAACACCACCCCACATTAAATGCGATGCTCTTCATCATCGGTATACCTCGATGTTTGTCTTGAAAGCCCCACACACCACTTGGCAATACTTCAGATTTGCCGTTCTTCTCTCGTTCCTTCTCCCTTCCACATGCCATGAAAATACCCAAGAATGGGTCAGCCATTGTTTCCCTTGTGAACATATAATTTTTCTCATCCACATAAAACTCACCATAATCTTCGTTAGGAGAATTTAAAATATCTTCAACACCAAGGAAATCAACATAATCAACATCTTCATCATTAAAATTAGGCATTTCACCTTAAAGGTCTTCACCACCCTCTTCATAATCGGCGATGTCTTCCGTGGGCTCTTCCTCTTCCAATTGATCATCTTCTTCGAGGTAGAGGCCATCAAACATGTGATAAAATCCATCTCCTTCGTGCTCCTCCGGGGTTATTTTTTCTCTTCCCATGAATCATCTTCTTCGGGCTCCTCATCATAGGTTGGTGGGAATCCCAAGCCACGAATCCTTACGAAGGATCTTCAACATCTTCACGTCAGAACTCGTCATCATTGAATTCGGATTCCTAAAACTCTCAATCCACAGATTCTTTTTCCTCCTCCACAGAATATGGATTCGGTTTATAGATTTGTGGTTGGCAAGTAGGGGTTCAATTGGCCGGTCGTGGACTCTTCGCCTCACCCCATGTTTCCCTAAATACCGGTTTTTTTTTTTTTTTTTTTAATAGGAATTTTCTATTTTATTTGTCACAGCCATAAACCTGTGTCTCCAATTTTGTGACTTCTGGCTTATGGTATAATTATAGGGCAAGAAAGCAACTCGCATGTATTTCAATAGTTTCTCCCAACTATTGATCTTCAATTTGCCTTGCCACATCCTAGTTTTCTTCAGTTGTTGCCACCACGCACCAACTCTTCCCCAGAATGTGCGTATCACCAAAAAGACTCATCGTTCATCGGGCACCCCGTTGAATTCAAGAATCTCTTCAACAGCCATCACCCAATCCAGAAATTCTTCACGTTCTAGATTCCCGTCGAATTCCAGAATATTGAGTTCGAATCTACTCATTCGCCAATTGGCTTGAGTTTGCGCAAGGTGCTGACATCCGTGCGTTCGGTGCTCCGCAAACGGGTTTCTAGATCTGTTCCCATGTTGACGACACCGGTCAGATACTTGGGTAGTGAGGTCTTTAATTTGATCCCGTATAGCCCTGAGTCGATCCTCCATGTGTTGCCCACATTCAGCGATAGATTTGCCTTCCACCCCTACGAATCGCGGTCTTAGTTGGCGACGATGACCGTTCGGCCCACCACTCATGTGCTGCAAGCAAATTGCTGGTTGCTCCTTACATGCTATCTTCGTGCGCACGTACACCTAGTTCATGTTTACACAATAGTCACTCCTGCCCATTCATGGAAAGTAATTGAGCTTTAATACCAACTGATGCAGTGTGACTTTGTGAGCTGTAGCGAAGAACACCAATAAGAAACGGGATAAATAATTCAAGACCTTGAGTCTATAAATGATCTAAGAACTCTTCTCAAAACTATAGAGTCTATCTATAGCCGAAGGAAAAATATGAAGAAAACTCATCTATGAGTAATTCTTATTTAAGAGAAAACTGATAAATCAATATAAACTGATAAACTAGAGGCTATAAGCACGTATTTATAGCCCCAAGACTCCTAAACCTAATAAAATATTACATAAATAACCTCAAAACCTTAAACTTAATAAAATAATGAAATAAATACTCTCAAAACCCTAACCCTAATAAAGTAACAACATAAAGTCGGTTTAAATAATAAAAAAATGAAAATAACATATTGACTCCTCTCGTGCGCTTGATCGTAGGCATGCGGGCAATCAATCGCATTTTCAGGAACCTGTGCAATCGATCATGCGCTCGATCGCACGATTGAGTGCAGTAGCAGAACGTATGTTCTGCGATCTGCATCATTCTACCCTTGTTGGAGAGAATTCGCCAACGAATTTGGCCGGTTCTTTCCACGGTCCTTTGGATGTCCAGTGAACTCATTCCACTCACCCTTCCTCAAGATCAAGACAAAACACCACCCCACATTAAATGTGATGCTCTTCATCATCGGTATACCTCGATGTTTGTCTTGAAAGCCCCACACACCACTTGGCAATACTTCAGATTTGCCGTTCTTCTCTCGTTCCTTCTCCCTTCCACATGCCATGAAAATACCCAAGAATGGGTCAGCCATTGTTTCCCTTGTGAACATATAATTTTTCTCATCCACATAAAACTCACCATAATCTTCGTTAGGAGAATTTAAAATATCTTCAACACCAAGGAAATCAACATAATCAACCTCTTCACCATTAAAATTAGGCATTTCACCTTAAAGGTCTTCACCATCCTCTTCATAATCGGCGATGTCTTCCGTGGGCTCTTCCTCTTCCAATTGATCATCTTCTTCGGGGTAGAGGCCTCCAAACATAGGATAAAATCCATCTCCTTCGTGCTCCTCTAGGGGGGTTTTTTTTTTTCTCTTCCCATGAATCGTCTTCTTCGGGCTCCTCATCATAGGTTGGTGGGAATCCCAAGCCACGAATCCTTACGAAGGATCTTCAACATCTTCACATCGGAACTCGTCATCATTGAATTCGGATTCCTAAAACTCTCAATCCACAGATTCTTTCCCTCCTCCACAGAATATGGATTCGGTTTATAGATTTATGGTTGGCAAGTAGGGGTCCAATTGGCCGGTCGTGGACTCTTCGCCTCACTCCATGTTTCCCTAAATACCTTTTTTTTTTTTTTAGTAATTTTTTATTTTCTTTGTCACAGCCATAGACCCTTGTCTCCAATTTTGTGACTTCTGGCTCATGGTATAACTATGGGGCAAGAAAGCAACTCGCATGTATTTCAATAGTTTCTCCCAACTATTGATCTTCAATTTGCCTTGTCACATCCTAGTTTTCTTCAGTTGTTGCCACCACGCACCAACTCTTCCCCAGAATGTGCGTATCACCAAAGAGACTCATCGTTCATTGGGCACCGCGTTGAATTCAAGAACCTCTTCAACAGCCATCACCCAATCCAGAAATTCTTCACGTTCTAGATTCCCGTCGAATTCCAGAATATTGAGTTCGAATCTACTCACTCGCCGATTGGCATGAGTTTGCGCAAGGTGCTGACATCCGTGCGTTCGGCGCTCCGCAAACGGGTTTCTAGATCTGTTCCCATGTTGACGACACCGGTCAGATACTTGGGTAGTGAGGTCTTTAATTTGATCCCGCATAGCCCTGAGTCGATCCTCCATGTGTTGCCCACATTCAGCGATAGATTTGCCTTTCGCCCCTACGAATCGCGGTCTTAGTTGGCGACGATGACTGTTCGGCCCACCACTCATGTGCTGCAAGCAAATTGCTGGTTGCTCCTTACGTGCTATCTCCGTGTGCACGTACACCTTGTTCATGTTTACACAACGGTCACTCCTCCCCATTCATGGAAAGTAATTGAGCTTTGATACCAACTGATGCAGCGTGACTTTGTGGGCTGTAGCGAAGAACACCAATAAGAAACTGGATAAATAATTCTAGACCTTGAGTCTATAAATAATCTAAGAACTCTTCTCAAAACTATAGAGTCTATCTATAGCCCAAGGAAAAATTTGAAGAAAACTCATCTATGAGTAATTCTTATTTAAGAGAAAACTGAAAAATCATCATAAACTGATAAACTAGAGGCTATAAGAATGTATTTATAGCCCCAAGACTCCTAAACCTAATAAAATATGACATAAATACCTCAAAAACCCTAACCTAATAAAATAACAAAATAAAGACCCTCAAAATCCTAATAAAGTAACAACATAAAGTCGGTTTAAATAATAAAAAAATGAAAAGAACATATTGACTCCCCGCGTGCCCTCGATCGCAGGCACGCGGGTGATCGATCGCACTTCTAGAAACTTGTGCGATTGATCATGCGATTGAGCGCAGTAACAGAACGTATGTTCGACGATCTGCATCACTGCCTCGGAGAGGTTTTACTTTAGAACGATTTTTAAAAGGTTTCCTCTTTGTTACTAAAATCATTGTGTCTGATTGATTTACTGTTTTGATTATTTTGGTGATTAATTGTTTATAGATTGCTATCTGTTAATTCCGCATATTGTGTGATATACATTTGCATAGCGTTTTACAATTATTATTATTTTGTTCCCTTACATTAATTTCAAACATAAACAACATCAAAGGCTATAAACCAAGTCAACAAAGAAAAGTTACACTATTACACATTAAAAAAAAAAAAAAAATACCACAAATCTCTTAATGCAGAGGTAAAGGAGAGCGCAGTATTGGTACAAGCCAAAGAGGAATTTTCTTTGTCACAGTGAGCCCATTAGCTTCACTCATGTCCAAGTCCTCCCCCTGAACATTATCACCAGGCAGATTCCAGTCAAACCAATATAAGATGTTGGCAACCACATATTCAACTGAAGCAACACCAAATGTCAATCCCGGACATCCCCTTCTCCCACCTCCAAATGGAATGAATTCAAAATCTTGGCCTCTGAAATCAACCGAGGTGCCTTCGAATCTCTCCGGGAGAAACTCTTCTGGCCTCTCCCATACTTTAGGGTCCATTTGAATTGCCCATGCATTGGTAACTACTCTTGTTTTCGGCGGAATATCATAGCCTCCAATTTTCACGCTTGTTATTGTTTCCCGGGGTACCAAAAGAGGAACTGGTGGATGCAGTCGTAGAGTTTCTTTGAGGACACATTTCAAGTAATCCATTTTGTTGATGTCATTCACGTCTATCTTTGACTTCTTGCCCACCACTCTTCTCACTTCTTCTTGTGCTCTCTTCATGATACCTGGATTTTTTATGAGCTCAGCCATTAACCATTCCGAAACTGTTGAACTTGTATTAGTTCCAGCCACAAACATGTCCTGAAATTGTGGAAAAAAGAAAACTTTAGATGTCCGGCTGTCTGTGCATGCTTGTGTGTGTGTGTGTGTGTGTGTGAGAGAGAGAGAGAGAGAGAGAAACCAGTAGAATTGCTTTGAGGTTGTTTTTAGTGAGCTCAAAGTCGATCATGCTATTTTTTTGAAGTTGGAGGAGAATCGCCACGAAATCAAGCCTATTAGGCCGGTCATCATCAATTTTCTTTGTCTCGTATTCTTCAATCACTTGGTCAAAAATAGCATCTAAACCTCCAAAAGTGGATTTTAGACTTGGAATTACTCCAGTAAGAACATCAATCCATCCCAAAAAAGGAAAAAAATCTCCAAAACAGAATGCTACAAATAGCACCAATACTCTTCTTGATAGCTCCCCGAACTTGCTTTTACCATTTTCTTCTTCGAACTTCCTTCCAAGTACACATCTAGAGGTTATGCTGTTTGTGGTGGCTATAAGCATCTCACTTAGATTAACAGAACCCTCTTTGAGATACGTGCCACGTATCTTGTTGATCAGTGCTTCAACTTCTTCTTCCCTTACATACTTGAAGGATTGCACACTTTTAAGGCTCAAAAGTTCGAGGACACAAATTTTTCGAGCTTGTCTCCAATACTCTCCATAGGGTGAGAAGGCTACGTCTTTGTATCCATAGAATAAGATATCGGCAGCTATGGATTTGGGCCGGTTTGAGAAAATGATATCATGTGTTTTCATAATTTCTTTGGCCATATCTGCAGATGACACCACAAGGGTTGGAACATTGCCCAAGTACAAGAACATTAGAGGGCCATACTTGTTAGAAAGGGCTTGAAGAGAACGGTGTGGGAGTGTGCCAAGCTGGTGAAGGTTGCCAATGATTGGTATCTTTGGTGGGGATGGAGGTAAATTGGGCTTGCCATTTCTAATACGCTTGAAAACATAGAGAAAAGGGATGAGAAAAACAAGTGAGAGGAGTGGATTGAAAGGTATTTTGAGCAGATCTTGCCATGATTGTTGCGCCATTTCCTCTCTCAAAGTGTTGACAACAAGGTGTGTGAAGCTTAACAACCCAAATGCTTTTCAAGTTTCACGACCCAATATGTATTAAATAATATGGAGGTACAATAATTTCCCACCCGTAAGGTGCAATAATATCATGGCAATTAAGTTCTATTTGGAGGTACAATAATTGTCCCAATAATGTCCCAATAATGTCCCACATGTAATAAATAGATAATGATTTACTTCCTTTTTTGGTTTTGTTTTCTTCTTTTTTTCAACTTCTAAAATTATTATTAAATCTGAGAGTTTAGGTAAAAAAATAAATAAGCGGGAAAATTACAGTTTACCCTCCTAAAGTTGACAGCATTTTTCAATTCGAACACTAAAGTTTCAATTTTTGCAAACCACCTCCCAAAGTTCCAAATTTTTGCAATTTGACCAATTGTACCCAAAACTTCTCATATTGCCCCTAATTTTTTTTTTTTTTTTTTTTTTTTTATAAAAATTTTAAAAAAAATTCGGGGTGGCCGTAGCCACCCCTTTGGCCATTTTTGCATCCTCCAATTTTTTTTTTTTAAAAAAATAAAAATTAGGGGCAATATGGGAATTTTGAGATAATATTGGTCAAATTGAAAAAAATTGAAACTTTGTGGGGGTGGATTGCAAAAATTGAAATTTTGGTATTCGAATTGAAAAACGCTGTCAACTTTGGAGGGGTAAACTGTAATTTTTCCTAAATAATCATAAAAAGTCTTAGTGCTTGTTTGGTTCGTTGAATAAACCCCTGGAAAAGAATAGCTAATCATACAATATATCTATTCCATTGTTTGGTTCCACACTATTCTTGGGAATAGTTTATTCCCATGAGACTACGAATCTCATACACACAAGATTAGCTAAACCACTAAAAAATGAGTAGATTAGCTAATCCTTAAGGAATGTAATACATTTTTCAAAAGTACCCATATAATTTTTTTTTTTTAATTTTTTTATTTTAAACTTAAAACAAAATAAAATAATTAAAAATAAAGTGGGTGCCTTGACCACCCATTGGGGTGGTCGGCCACCCACAGAAGAGGTTAGGGGTGGTGCGACCACCCCCGTAGCATTTGGGGGTGGCTACGGCCAACCTTGATTTGCATCAGGGGTGGCCGCTTCTATGGGTGGTCAGCCACCCATTTTATTTGAGTTTGAAAAAAAAAAAAAAATGAGGTTTTTTGCAGTTTTGATTCAATTCCAATTTTTGCATGTGTGTTGTTAGCAAACTAAGGAATAGAAATAGCTATTATATTCCACACTCTTCTATTCCTAATAATAACTATTCATTTTCCAATGGACTAAACATTCCGCAAATCAAACAAGGCCTTAGTCTGTGTTTGTTAATCATCTTCTTTTCTATATTAGTAAAAAGAAAAAGAAAAAAAAAGGGGGGGGGGGGTCAAAATATTAACAAATACCTCTTAATTACATAAACACTAAAAAAACAAAGAAACAGAACAAACTTTAATTTTTATGTTCAATTAATTTTTTTTTTTTTTGTAACACAATATATGTTAAAAAGCTTATCAAACACCTTTTGAAACCTAAGGATGAGAAATAACCCGAGGAATGCTGGAAGCACTGAAATTAAAGAAGTTATCATTTTGAATCTTTGATTATATATAATTTCTAACCATGCATGAAGATAAAATCAATTTGGTCTTGTATTCAGGACTCCTTTTATAATTTACTATGGGCTCTGTTTAACAATCAATTCAATTTTTTTTTTTTTTTAAAAAAAAATTAACTTCAAAATATTTGTACTTTTTATATTAGATCAATAACTTTGTATTATTATTTAAATAAAAAAATCAATACAAAATATAACTTTTTAATTTTTTTATAAAATAAAATTCATTTTTTTTTTTTTACTTTATATCACATCAATAATTTTTTATTACTATTTAAACAAAAAATTCACCGCATTAGATGCTCTTAGTCAAAACTCCATTATGATCATGCTCTTATCTTTTGATGTAGGAGGAAATCTTGGAATCTTTTTTCTCTTTTATTTGTATTTATATATATTTATATGAGGTGTGATACAACCACAACTTAAACCTAATTTTGGCCCAACTTCTACACCAAATTTCTCTCGCTCTCTAGTTTAAGGCTCTCTCTCTCCTCCACAAGAAGCTTTTTTTTTTTTTTAAAAAAAAAAAGTACTTAAAGATAAAAATTGGACTAAAATTGAATTTAAGTTGTGCCTTTTATCATTTTCCTATTTATATTTACATTTTTGAGTGAGAAACAACAAGACAAACCGACAAGGATCCTTTGCTCCACTAGGAGGGGGAGAGAGAAGACTGCTTGCGGACAAAAAGTGGAAACAGCTCCCCCTCCCACGTTTTTTTGTTGTTGTTTTGGAAAATGTAAAACCAATTTATATAATTTATCTTAATCTGATAATTAAATCCGTGCGTATTAGAATGAACTCATAAATTTTGAGATATGTTTTCGCAATTACACTATCGATTAGTGTACCACATCACATTATTATGACACGCGACGTTTTATTTTTGACCTTTAAAAAGAACAAATCAATTGAATTAAAATGTGTTTGGTGTCATTCGCTGGTACATTTCTTGTCCATCTATTTTGTAATAACCTACCATTGCATCTATCAGATCTATAAGACACATAAATTCACTAACGAATTTGTCTATTTCTTATACGAAAATAAACAAAAGTTGTACAATAAATCTCCAAAACAAAATGCTGTGTTATGTTGCCTTGTGTTGATTTTGGCTTGTATTGCTTTTTGCTCGTTGCTTTTTCTATTTGTTTGTAGTTTATGAGGTTTGTGGGCTTCAATGAGGTTTGTGGGCTTCGCTCAATGAGTTTGAAAGTTTTAATTATTATTATTATTATGGTTGAAGTCACCTTCGGTTACATTAATTTCAAACATAAACAACATCAAATGCTAAAACAGGCCAAGTGAAAGAAGAAAAGTTACATTATTAGCACATTATATATATATATATATATATATATATATATAAAACCACAAATCTCTTAATGCATAGATCAAGGTGAGTACAGTGTTGGTACCAGATGAAGAGGAATTTTCATCGTCACAGTGAGCCCATTAACTTCACTCAAGTCCAAGTCTTCCCCATGTACATTATCACCAGGTAGCTTCCAGTCAAACCAATATAAGATGTTGGCAATCACATATTCAACTGAAGTAACACCAAATGCCAATCCTGGACATCCCCTTCTCCCACCTCCGAATGGGATGAATTCAAAGTCTTGGCCTTTGAAATCAATGGGATTGTCTTTAAATCTATCCGGGAGGAACTCTTCTGGCCTCTCCCATACAGTAGGGTCCCTTTGGATTGCCCATGAATTGACAAATACTCTTGTTTTTGGCGGAATATCATAACCTTCAAATTTCACATTTGCTGATGTTTCTCGAGGTACCAAGAGAGGAGCTGGTGGATGTACTCTTAGAGTTTCTTTGAGGACACGCTTCAAGTAATCCATTTGGTTGATGTCATTCTCATCTATCTTTGATTTCTTTCCCACCACCCTTCTCACCTCTTCTTGTGCTTTCTTCATAATATTTGGATTTTTTATAAGCTCCGCCATTAACCATTCCAAAGTTGTTGAAGTTGTATCAGTTCCTCCCACAAACATATCCTGAAATTATGGAAACACAAAACTTTAAGACATGAGTTTGCGTGTGTGTGTGTGTGGGTGTGTTATAGAGAGAGAGAGAGAGAGAGAGAGAGAGAGAGAGAGAGACCATTAGAATTGCTTTGAGGTTGTCTTTGGTGAGCTCAAAGTCGAGCATGCTATTCTTTTGAAGTCGGAGGAGAATCTCCACGAAATCAAGCTTATTAGGCTGGTCATCATCACTATTCCCTTTCTTATGTTCTTCAATCACTTGATCAAACAAAGCATCTAATTCTCTAGAAATGGCTTTCAGGCTTGGAGTTAATCCCGTAAGAACATCAACCCATCCAAAAAAAGGGAAAAAATCTCCAAAACAAAATGCTACAAATAGCACCATTACTCTCCTTGATAGCTCTCCAAACCTGCTCTTACCATTTTCTTCTTCAAACTTCCGTCCAAGTATACATCTAGAGGCTATGTTGTTCGAGGTTGTAATGAACATCTCGCTTAGATTAACAGAACCCCCTTTGAGACACGTGTCATGTATCTTGTTGATCAACGCTTCAACTTCTTCTTCCTTTACATACTGGAACGATTGCACACTTTTGATGCTCAAAAGTTCGAGGACACTAATTTTCCTTGCTTGTCTCCAGTACTCACCATAGGGTGAGAACCCTACATCTTTGCATCCATAGAGTAAGATTTTGGCAGCTGTGGTTTGGGGCCGGTTTGAGAAAATGATATCATGTGTCTTCATCATTTCTCTGGCCATGTCGGCAGATGACACAACAAGGGTTGGAACACTGCCTATGTATAAGAATATTAGAGGGCCGTACTTGTTAGAAAGGGCTTGAAGAGAACGGTGTGGAAGTGTGCCAAGCTGGTGCAGGTTGCCGATAATTGGTAGCTTTGGTGGCGATGGAGGTAAATTGGGTTTGACACTTTTAAAACACTTGAAAACATAGAGAAAAGGGATGAGAAAAACAAGTGAGAGGAGTGGATTGAAGGGTAGTATTTGGTGCAGCTCTTGCCATGATTGTTGCAGCAATGATAGTAGAGCCATGGCCATTTCCTCTTTCAAGTGTTTAGCACAACGCAACTCTCAGTTATTATATATAAAAGATTTTGGTCAAGATATTTACAATCTTGATGTAAGAATAGTTAATTTGTAAACAACCAAGGGAACAATTGACGTCGATTAGTGCAAAAAATCAAGACGCAATCTAGCTAGGCTTCTTTTTCTTGTGCTTTTGGAAATGTAGAAAACTAGCACTTGGTCTGATCTTGACTCTCAGCCAATTCTTATCGGAGAAACAAAGAGAAAGAGACAAATACATGGACAAAAAATTCTTTTATTGGAGAGCAACTAGCTCCCAACCTTTACACAAAATTCCAAAATTTCAAGGAGCGAAATGGGTGTGCGTTTGAAACCTGTCTGTCAAGGTGTCGGGCAAATTGAAGCTTTGGGTGTCACACGCATGCATTTTTCACATCACATGGTTGGCTTTAAGACTTTAAGGAGTGTTAATCTTATCTTCCAACACATCATCTGCCCATTTATTCGTTGCTGTACTTGTCAGCCACTGAGCATTCACATTAAATTCTTTATTTTGACTTAGTAATTGACGTCAATTTTTCCATTGGTTGTTTTACAAATTAACTATTCTTACATCAAGATTGTAAATATCTTGACAAAAATCTTTTATATACAATAACTGTTTTAACACGTGTATAAACTAAATAAACTAGCTCTTTTGTTGAGTAAGTTAGTTAATTTTTAAGTTCAAGTTGTTAAACTGTTTTTACAGTTTCAGTTGCTTCATTGGAAGCTTGTATATAAGCTTTCTTGCTTCTGCTTGTAATTCATGCGAGTTTATTATGCTAATGAAAATCTTCTCTCCTTCTTTGCTCCATCTACTTGCTTCTTCTCCTTCTGTTCTTCTTCCACATAGCACATGCTCTGTTTTCCTTGATTCTATTCATTCTTGAATAGTTTTGATATGGTATCAGAGCCATAATCACAAACTGTGATTTCTCTGCATTTTTTTTTGGTCCATCTTCAATGGCAGATTGTTCACCATCTTCCGCTCATGCAAACATTCCACCTGAATTTTCACCAAACATTTCCCCAGTTTTCTCTGCTTCAATGGCAGAAACTCAACCACACAATCATAATCTTTCTAACAATCCTTTCTTTGATCCTTTCGAAAATACCCGTCCCATTGATCCATCTAGCCCACTCTTTCTTCAAAGTGGTGATAATCCTGGACTTTTATTGGTTCCTCAACCACTCACAGGAGAGAATTATAGCACTTGGAGCCGTGCTATGCTTGTTGCTTTGAGTGCAAAGAACAAGTTGTGTTTCATTGATGGTTCACTGCCAAAACCATCCATTTTTTAGAGTTATTACCATGCATGGGTTCGTTGTAATGATCTTGTAGTTTTATGGATCTTGAACTCAGTTTCCAAAGAAATCTATCTTACTGTGATTTACATCACTTCTTCTGAAGATATGTGGTTGGATCTCAAAGATAGATATTCTCAAAGGAATGGTCCTCAGATTTTTCAGTTGCAGAAAGCTATTTCAGTGGTTTCTCAGAAGAATTCCACTGTAAGTCAGTACTATACTCGCATCAAAACTCTTTGGGAAGAATTAAATAATTACAGGCCTATCTCTATGTGCAATTGCTGCCATTGTGGTTATATGCAATCTATTCTTGAACTCTTTAATCAAGAACGTGTCTTACAGTTTTTGATGGGTTTGAATGATTCTTTTTCTACTGTTAGAGCTCAGATTCTATTAACATCACCTCTTCCCTCGATTAATAAGGTTTTTTCTCTTATCATTCAAGAAGAAAAACAAAGGGAAATATGTGTGAGTTCCATTAGTCATGATACTTCCTCTGCCTTCATGACTAAATCAGCCTTGTCCAAATCTTCTCCTTCAATTCATCCTGAACCTGTTGCATATATGACCAAAACTTCACCAGGACCTAGGTTTTTTAAGCAAAACTATAAGAGAGATTGTCCCATGTGTTCACACTGTGGAGTAGCTGGTCATACTATTGAAAAATGCTATAAAATTCATGGTTATCCACCTGGTTTTAAGCTCACTTGAACTAGACCAGTGTCACATTCAGCCAATCAAGTGCAATTGCAAGGAACCGACCTTAGTGGTCCTATTTCTCATGCTCCTCAGTTGAGTAATTCCATTCAGTTGAATAATTCTTCTCAGTTGAGCAGTCCTCAGTTGAGTAGTGATCAGTTGTCCATGATTTCTGCTCAATGTCAACAACTGATGAATCTACTGAATCAGCATCAATACCCTCAATCATCTGCCAACTCTGTTGTTGGTACTTCAGGTATACTCAATCCTAAGTATTCTGTTTTTTCTGCATATGTTAATATAGCTTCTCATTCAAAACAGAAAAATCACTCTTGGATTATCGATACTGGAGCAACTGATCACATGATCAGTTGTTCATCTATGTTTACCACCATCACTGCTACTGTATCCACTCATGTTAAACTACCTAATGGTTCAATAGCCACTGTCACACACATTGGTACTGTTGCAATCTCAGAAACTCTTATACTAACTGGAGTTTTGTGTGTTCCTTCTTTCACTTTCAATTTGATTTCAGCTAGTAAGCTCATAAAGTCTTTACACTGCTGCCTTATATTTCTTGCTGGATATTGTTTTATACAGAGTTTACACAATTGGAGAACGATTGGGGTGGGTGAAGAAGTTGCTGGTTTGTTCTATTTGATGCAAGCAAAGAAGGTTTCAGTCAATGCATCTGTTTCAGTTCCTTGTATTCCTTCTTTTGTCAAATATTTGTCTTTTAATTCAATAAAGGACCCCTCATATGATCTGTGGCATTACAGATTGGAGCATCCTTCTCAGTCTAGAATAAGGTTGATACAACTATTGTTCCTTCTATTTCTTGTAAACAAGATTCGGTTTGTCCAATTTGTCCATTGGCTAAACAACACAAATTACCATTTCCTGTTAGTAGTTCTTTTTTCAAGTCTGCTTTTGATTTACTTCATTGTGATGTATGGGGTCCTATGGCCACCAATTCCCTTAATGGATCCAAATTTTTTCTCACCATTGTAGATGATTACACACGGTTCACTTGGGTTCATTTGATGCAACATAAGTCTCAAACTTCTTCAATCATACAATCCTTTTCTAATATGGTTCAAACTCAGTTTCAAACTAAAATCAAATGCATCAGATCAGATAATGGTACTGAATTTCACATGAGAGACTTCTTTTCTGCCCAAGGCATTATTCATCAACTAAGTTGTGTAGAAACCCCACAACAAAATTCTGTGGTTGAAAGAAAACATCAACACCTTTTGAATGTAGCTAGATCCTTAAGATTTCAGTCCAACCTTCCTTTACCTTTTTGGGCAGATTGTGTTTTAACTACAGCTCATATTATCAATAGAATTCCAACACTTCTTCTATCCAATAAATCTTCACATGAACTATTATTTTCTGTTGTGCCATCTTATTCACACCTCAAAGTGTTTGGATGTTTAGCTTATGTTTCAACTTTGTCTAGAAATAGAACAAAGTTTGATCCAAGAGCTACACCTTGCATTTTCATAGGTTATCCGTATGGCATGAAAAGACATAAGTTTTATAATCTTCATACTCATTCTGTTTTCATTTCTCGAAATGCCATATTTCATGAAACCATATTTCCTTATGCTTCTTCTCTAGGTCATTCCTCACCTTCAATGCATATGCATGATACTGTTTCCCCTTCTATTTCTTTTCCAATGCCTCTTGACACAGAATTTTTTGATTTCATACCATCAAACATCCAACCACCTACTATTGTTCCATCACCAAACCACAATTCTGCAGATACATTATCTTCTCCTTCTGCAGACATCATTTTACCTATTCATTCTAAATCTGCAGAAATTTTCACTTCTCCTTCTGCAGACACAACTTCACATTCTGATTCTGCAAACAACTCATTTTCTCCTTCTGCAAACACCATTTTCCAGGTTCCTAGTTCTGCACCTTCTCCTATTCTTAGAAGGTCAGATAGGATCAAACACAAACCTAGTTACTTGCAAGATTATCATTGTAAACTGGTTTCTACTTGTTCACCTCAATCGGCTTCAAATGTTGACAACTCAGGTAAACCTTATCCATTGTCCAATTTCATTTCTTATGATAACCTGTCTTCTTCTCATAAGCATTTCTGTCTTTCCATTTCATCTTAACCTGAGCCTAAATTTTATCATCAAGCTGTTAAGAATCCACTTTGGTGTGAGGCTATGAAAGCTGAGATTAAGGCTTTGGAGGAAAATAAAACTTGGGTAGTCACTGATTTGCCTTCTAATAAACATCCCATTGGTTGCAAATGGGTTTATAAAGTGAAGTACAAATCTGATGGAAGCATTGAAAGATACAAGGCTAGGTTGGTAGCCAAAGGGTATACTCAATGTGAAGGGTTGGATTTTCATGAGACCTTTTCACCTGTTGCTAAGATGACTACGGTTAGATGTTTTCTGGCACTTGCAGCAGCAAAGGATTGGGTTTTACATCAATTAGATGTAAACAATGCATTTTTGCATGGGGATTTAGATGAAGAAGTGTACATGTCTATGCCTCCTGGTTTTGGCACTAAGGGGGAGACAAAGGTTTGTAGGTTAACTAAATCCTTGTATGGATTGAAGCAGGCCTCTAGACAGTGATTTTCAAAATTTTCCACTGCATTGATTCAGCTTGGTTTTACACAGTCCAAGGCAGATTACTCCCTGTTCACTCAACTCAAAGGATCTTCCTTTATTGCTTTGTTAGTTTATGTTGATGATGTAGCTATTGCAAGCAATGATCCACAGGTAGTGTCCTCTTTCATCTCTCTTTTGAATGAGAGATTTAAGTTGAAGGATTTAGGGCCTTTAAAATACTTTCTCGGTCTTGAAATAGCTAGGTCTATAGAAGGACTTTCTCTTTGCCAACGAGAGTATGCTCTTGAAATCCTAGAGGATTCAGGTTTATTGGCTGCTAAACCTGTTAAATTTCCTATGGAACAAAATTTGAAACTCTCAAAGGATGAAGGTGATCTCCTTTCAGATTCCACAAGCTACAAAAGGTTAGTTGGCAGGCTACTTTATTTGACAATTACAAGACCAGACTTAGCTTTCTCAGTTCAGATATTGAGTCAGTTTATGGACAAACCACGGCAACCTCATCTAGATGCTGCTCATCGAGTCCTGAGATACTTGAAAAATTCTCCTGCTCAAGGCCTTCTTTTCACTGCCAAATTAGATTTTCACCTAAGGCTTTTTCAGATTCAGATTGGGCAGGTTGTTTAGATACTAGAAGGTCTATCACTGGTTTTTGTGTGTTTATTGGTGATTCACTTGTGTCTTGGAAGTCAAAGAAACAGCATACAGTGTCAAGATCATCTGCTGAGGCAGAATATCGAGCTCTTGCTTCCACATGTTGTGAGTTGATGTGGCTGACTACTCTTCTCAAAGGTTTCAGAATTCCTCATCCATAGGCTGCTCTTTTGTTTTGTGACAGTCAATCAGCTCTTCATATTGCTGCAAATCCGATTTATCATGAAAGGACCAAGCACATCGAAATTGACTGCCATCTAGTTCGTGAGCAAATACAACTTGGACTCATTCGCACTCTTCATGTTAATTCCCATAATCAATTAGCTGATATCTTTACTAAAAGCCTTGGTTTCAAGGACTTTTACAGATTATTGTCCAAGATGTTTGTAAAGGATATTTATCATCCTTCACATCCATCTTGAGGGGGAGTTTTAACACGTGTATAAACTAAATAAACTAGCTCTTTTATTGAGTAAGTTAGTTAGTTTTTAAGTTCAAGTTGTTAAACTGTTTTTACAGTTTCAGTTGCTTCATTGGAAGCTTGTATATAAGCTTTCTTGCTTCTGCTTGTAATTCATGCGAGTTTATTATGCTAATGAAAATCTTCTCTCCTTCTTTGCTCCATCTACTTGCTTCTTCTCCTTCTGTTCTTCTTCCACATAGCACATGCTCTGTTTTCCTTAATTCTATTCATTCTTGAATAGTTTTGACAAACTGAGAGTCGCGTTGTGCTAAACACTTGAGAGAGGAAATGGCCATGGCTCTAGTATCATTGCTGCAACAATCATGGCAAGAGCTGCACCAAATACCATTGAAGCTTTGGGTGTCAAACATGCATGCATTTTTCACATCACATGGTTGGCTTTAAGACTTTAAGGAGTGTTGATTAACCAAATGATTCTCTCTCTGTCTATAATTAGTACTTAATCTTACCTTCCAACACCTCATCTGCCCATTTCTTCGTTGTTGTACTTGTCAGCCACTGAGCATTGACATTAAATTTTTTATTTTGACTTAGTACGTACTTGGCGATTTACATAATTTTATTTTTTTTTCACTTACGGTTCAAATCCTATCGTAAAAGGTACTAGCCCTTGCTATGATCTTGACTCTCAGCCAATTCTTATCGGAGACACAAAGACAAAGAGACAAATACATGGATACAAAATTCTTTCATTGGAGAGCGAATCGAGCAACTAGCTCCCAACCTTTACACAAAATTCCAAGAATTAAAAATGTGTCAATCCAAGAAGCCAAATGGGTGCGCGTTTGAAACCTCAGTCTGTCAAGGTGTCGGGCAAATTGAAGCTTTGGGTGTCAATCAGTGTTACGTCAAACATGCATGCAATTTTCACGTACCTCACATGGTTGGCTTTAAGACTTTGAGTGTTGAGTAACCAAATTAGTACTTAATCTTATCTTCCAACACCTCATCTGCCCATTTCTATGTCTATAATTAGTACTTAATCTTATCTTCCGACACCTCATCTGCCCATTTCTATGTCTATAATTAGTACTTAATCTTATCTTCCAACACCTCATCTGCCCATTTCTTTGTTGCTGTACTTGTCAGCCACAGAGCATTCGCATTAAATTCTTTATTTTGACGTTTATTTAAAATTTGGGTTAAATACTTTATTAGTACTTAAGTTTACAGATTTTTATTTTTTTTTCATTTACGGTTCAAATTCTATCGTAAAAGGTATCTAATTTACGAGAAAAGACCAACTTAATACCTCCGTTAAGTTTCGTCATACATGTCGTCACATAGAAATGACACGTGTCCTAAAAATTAAAAATTAAAAAAATAATAAAAAACTAAACCCTAAAAAAAAAAAAAAAAAAAAAAAAAATTGAAAAATTATGATAGAATTTGAACCCCAAGTACTAATAAAGTATTTAACCCCTAAATTTTAACAAAACTCACAAAAACTCTAAATTTAACTTTATGCTTTCATACTCTTCAAATACAAAGATCCCAAAAGTGAAAATAATTTATTTTTAAATGTTATTTTCTCTCTCAGCTCCCACCACTCAACCTGGTTTCAGCATTTTCTACATCGCTGATACCCGGAGAGCAAGCTCTCGCAATTTCATGGAGTTTGTTAGAATATATTATTTCCATTGTTAGAATATTTTATATTTCCGTTATTTAATTTGTAATGTAGGGTTTATTTCTTTCCTTATATATTTTAGGGTTTAATTTGGGTTTCTTCGTCACTACTCATTGTCTCTCTATAAATAGAGAGTTATGTAATATTGATTGATACAATGAATATACAAGTTGTAGCCCATATGTCTCTATCCGCTTCCGCTATCTTTTCTTTCTTTTTCTTTTATTTTAGTATTTTATATTTTATATATATTTCAACATGGTATCAGAGCCACGTTTCTGTTTCTGTGGCTTTCAATAAAAGTCTTATGATGTTTCTATGGTGTTTTCTAGCATTCTCTTCTGATGATCTCTTAATTTTGTTGTGATTCACGGCTTTATTCATTGGCGAATCTTGGCACAATGCGGTTTTGGCCCTTCACGGGAATTTTAACTGCTAGTTTTTGTTCTTCTGCCTCATTGTCAGTTGCGGCTTGGCCCTTCACCGGATTCTTTTAGTGGCTTGTCTACGTTCTCCGGTATTTCTCCGGCCGTCACTTTAAGCCTTTCTCGTCTTTGTTATTGGCGAACCCTAGCACAATGTGGTTTGGCCCTTCAAGGGATTTAATGACTAGTTTTCGTTCTTCGACCGTCATTGTCAGTTGCGGCTTGGCCCTTAACCGGATTCTTTTAGCAGCTTGTCTCTATTCTCTGGTATTTCTCCGGCCGTCACTTTCAGCCTTTCTCACCGGCATTGTCTTGATCCAACCATCGACTTTAGATGCCTTCAATTTATTCTCTTTTCCAAACTCAAGCTTACACCTTGAGTTTGAGGGGAGATGTTAGAATATATTATTTCCTTTGTTAGAATATTTTATATTTCCGTTATTTAATTTGTAATGTAGAGTTTATTTCTTTCCTTATATATTTTAGGGTTTAATTTGGGTTTCTTGGTCACTACTCATTGTCTCTCTATAAATAGAGAGTTATGTAATATTGATTGATACGGTGAATATATAAGATGTAGCCCATACATCTCTCTCTGCTTCCGCTATCTTTTCTTTCTCTTTTATATTTTAGTATGAGTTGATTTATTTCTCGAGAAATATGTTAGGGAAATGAAGAAAAAATGGTTGCTAATGGTAGAAAGCGGTAAGAGCACAACAAGATCTGAAGGGAGCAAACAAGGCATGAGATTCTGGTCAGTTAAAAGTAGAGAAGAATATATTTTTAAAATAAAGAAGCATTTAGAGAGTTTAATGTTTGGTAGTTTTAAAAAGGCGCTAACTAAATTAACTAAAATAAATTTTTAGAGAAATTTTTAGCTCAATTTTGAAGAGCTAAATGTGAATCCTGTTAAGGAAGAAGAAGAGTCCCACAAGAACTAGAGTCCCACAAGAACTCCTCTGTTCTAAGTCCAATAAACAGAGGTTAAATAGGAATCAACTTCTTCAAGCTATCAACTCAAGGCTTTACGGCAAGATGTATGTATCATGAATGTAATTAGAATTCACGTGTAGTTAGTAATTAGAGTTAGTATTCAAATTTGCTTCTCTCTTGTAATTGGCTATATATACGTTGATATCGGAATAAGCAATTCATTCTGCCAAAGACACTTTTGTGTAATTTCTTTCATAGTATCAGAATCAACCACAAAATGAATAGGGCCCACACTACTTACCCTATGACAAAGACCATAAAAAATACTAGCCATGCTGAATATTGTACCTAGTAGTTTATTTGCTGGCATGGGTTCATCCGCACCATGGGTGTTTCCATTTCCTAGGAGGTTGGATCACACAACCTCATATATACGAGGTGTAAATAAGTAACAAGTGAAAAGAGAACATTTTCCTTGTTCACAAATTGTGATTTAAGTCAAATTTAATGAAAGAAAGGTGATTTATAAAATCTTTTTGTCAATTTATGTTTTTTTAAGAAAGATTAAGCAAAATCTTTGGAATTCAGCAACAATAGTTTAGGTTAGAACATTTTACTTGTCGAGCCTTTTGCTCCTGTTTTGTTTTGGACAGCAATTTCCTCCAAATCGGTATGGACGAAATATCCTCAAACCCAGTTTGGAGGAAAACTGTCTGTAAAATAGTGTCAAGTGTCTATAAACATTTAAAAAGCACATTAAATTTAGTTTAAATTAGTAAACTGCTATTAATGAGGTTAAGAATTTAATTTTTTTTTTTTTAATATTTATAGACACTTGGCACTATTTTACATGGGTTGGAAGATATTTCTTCCATACTGGTTTGAAGGAAATTTATGTCCGTTTGTTTTTACCAATTTCAAGTTTTGAGGCTAACAAGAAAGGGGTGGCTGGGATGCTTAGGCTTTATTGGGGAAACTGTATTGCATGTTATGTTTCATTATGTTGTGATTTTAAAATAAGTATCATAGGGCACGAATAGAAATAGGGTAATGCTAGAAACCATTATTTTATCTTTTTTTATCCTCTTAAAGTTAATGTGACTTTTAAAATCACCATTAAATTTTAGATAAATCATATTTGGATTTTGATCTAATGGTGATTTTGAAAGCCACATCAACTTTAGAAGGATAAAAAAAAGATAAAAAGATGGTTCCTAGTATTACTCATAGAAATCAATTTCAATATTTAAGTTTTTATTTTGACAATTTAATGTGTTTTGGCCTTATGCTTCCATATACATCTATTTCATGTTATGCATATATTGTAGTGATTTGTAAGTGCTCCATCGGAGTTTTCAGGGTTAAGAAATGTTGGCTTCACAGGCAGGGGTACAATATGAGTATGCAAAATTTATTGTGTACAATCTATTTACGGATAGCATGAAAGTTTCCATGGAACATTGAAGTTTTAATTATTATTACCATTATTAAGGTTGAAGTCACCTTCCCTTACATTAACTTCGAACAGAATCAACATCAAATGCTAAAACAGACCAAGTGAATGAAGAAAAGTTACATTATTAGCATAGTAAGAAAAAAAACCACAAATCTCTTAATGCATAGATCAAGGGAAGTGCAGTATTGGTACAAGATGAAGAGGAACTTTCTTCGTCACAGTGAGACCGTCAACTTCACTCATGTCCAAGCCCTCCCCCTGTACAATATCACTGGGCAATCTCCAGTCAAACCAGCATAAGATCTTGGCAATAACATATTCAACTGCAGTAACACCGAATGTCAAACCTGGACATCCCCTTCTCCCACCTCCAAATGGGATGAATTCAAAGTCTTGGCCTTTGAAATCAACAGGATTGTCTTTGAATCTCTCCGGGAGGAACTCTTCTGCCCTCTCCCATATAGTAGGATCCCTTTGGATTGCCCATGTATTGATAAATACTCTTGTTTTTGGTGGAATATCATAGCCTCCAAACTTCACACTTGCTGATGTTTCTCGAGGTGCTGAGAGAGGAGCTGGTGGATGTAGTCTTAGAGTTTCTTTGAGGATACACTTCAAGTAATCCATTTGGTTGATGTCATTCACATCTATCTTTGATTTCTTTCCCACCACCCTTCTCACCTCTTCTTGTGCTCTCTTCATAATATTTGGATTTTTTATGAGCTCAGCCATTAACCATTCCAAAGTTGTTGAAGTCGTATCACTTCCTCCCACAAACATGTCCTGAAATTATGGAAACACAAAACTTTAGAGATTGGTTTGTATGTGTGTGAGAGAGAGAGAGAAAGAAAGAGAGAGAGAGAGAGAGAGAGAGAGAGAGAGAGAGAGAGAGAGAGAGAGAGAGAGAGAGACCAGAAGGATTGCTTTGAGGTTATCTTGAGTGAGCTCAATCTCAAGCATGCCTCTCTTTTGAAGTTTGAGGAGAATATCAACTAAATCTTTCCTATTAGGCTCGTCATCCTCAGTTTTCATTGTTTTGTGCTCTTCGACTATCTGATCAAATAAAACATCTAATTCTCTGAAAGTGGCGTTCAGACTCGGGATGAATCCCGTAAGAAAATCAATCCATCCCAAAAAAGGGAAAAAATCTCCGAAGCAGAATGCTCCAAGTAGCACCATTACCCTTCTTGACAGGTGTCCGAATCTACTTTTACCATCTTCTTCTTCTTCAAACTTCTGTCCAAGTACACATCTAGACACTATATTGTTGGAGGTTGCAATCAACATCTCACTTAAATTAACAGAAGCCCCATTGTGACACGAGTCACTTATCTTATTGATCAATACTTCAACTTCTTCTTCCCTTACAAACTCGAGGGATTGTACACTTTTGAGGCTCAAAAGTTCGAGGACACAAATTTTCCTTGCTTGTCTCCAATGCTCACCATATGGTGAGAAGGCTACGTCTTTGCATCCATAGAGTAACATATTGGCAGCTGTGGTTTTGGGCCGGTTTGAGAAAACGATATCATGTGTTTTCATAATCTCTCTAGCCATATCTGCAGATGACACTACAAGGGTTGGAGCATTACCCAAGTACAAGAACATGAGAGGGCCATACTTGTTAGAAAGGGCTTGAAGTGAACGGTGTGGGAGTGTGCCAAGCTGGTGAAGGTTGCCTATGATTTGTAGCTTTGGTGGAGATGGAGGTAAATTGGGTTTGACACTTGTAATACGCTTGAAGACATAGAGAAAAGGGATGAGAAACACCAGCGAGAGGAGTGGATTGAATGGTATTTTGTGCAGCTCTTGCCATGATTGTTGCAGCAATGACTGTAGTGCCATCTCTGATCTCTCAAGTGTTTTGCACGACTCGACTTGCAACTCAATATCCCTTGACTTATATATAAAAGATTTTAAAGTTAGTCTTTACGTAATAATAGTTATTTTGTAAAACAACGAATGGAATAATTGACTTCTATTAGTGCATAAAATCAAGCGGGATTGTAGGCATCTTTTGCTTGAGCATTTGGAAATGGCTGTCACTTTTACCTGGATACTTGAGATTACATATTTAAAATTCTTTCATTGGAAAGCGACATGTGACATGTCCTAACTATTAGAATATATGGAAAATATATTATATTTTTCATATATTTCATAATTATGCTGATATTTAAATATTCTCTATTTATGAGTTGATTGTAATCATATATTGAGATTGTAATCAAATCAAGGGGATTTGATTACCAAACTTGTATTTAGACATTACCCTATAAATAGAGACCTTTGTATTGTAGACAAATCAAGTTAATGAGCACAATGTAGCCCTTAGGGGTATTCCGAGTGGTGGACGTAGGTGTCTAACACCGAACCACCCGTAAGTTTTTTGTGTTCATTCTCTCTCTTGCTTAATTCTGCTATAATTTTCGCATTATCATTATTTCAACATGGTATCAAAGCCACTTTCTTGTGGGCTCCAATTATTTCTCCTCTTTTTATTGTTCAATTTAATTATCAACATATTTCTTTTTTTTTCTGCAAAAAAAAAAAAAATGGTCTCCTTCCATCGTTACCGGCTAGCCACTCTAGGAGCAGCCACGGTCACTACAATCGTGTTGTTCCAGCCAGATCCATGTCCCCGTCAGGCACCACGGCTCCACCTTGATGGTTGCTCAACACCGCCTCCGTACTGCTCGTGACAGCCAACACTAGCTTCAGGCGAACCACCATGGCTCCAGTTTTATCCAGTCCTCGCCGTTGTTGTCAGATGACTCCAAGCACCGGCCTCCTCCTCGCAACCACTGCCGCAATCCTCAATTGAGCCGCCATGGCTCCGGCCAGATCTGGCCACCGTAGCCAGCCACTCCGTTCAATCTTTGTCCATTGCCGTCACCCACGGCAACAGCCAGCTTCTCCAGCCGCTCAATCGGACGTCATCCTTGCCACCAATACTTCCGCGCCGTCTGGATCTTCTTCTCCGGTTATGCCAGCATCCTTTCCTCTAGTCATGCATGGCCATTTCTGTTGCAGCAAAATATGCAGAGAAAGAGGAAGAAAGAAGGGGATAGACAAGCATGGAGAAAATGGTAAAACAAGGAAAGAGAAAGAAAAGAAAGAAGGGACAAGAGGCGCGAAAAAAAAAAAAAAAAAAAAAAAAAAAAAAAAAAGGTGCTGCTTGTGGTGTACGCGTGGAGTGAGGAGAGAGAAAAGAAAGAAAAGAAAAGGGAGAAAAGAGAAGGTTTCAGCCAAGTGAAAAAAAAAAAAAAAAAAAAAAAAAGAAGATGCGGTCCAAGTGGACCATATCACGCGCGCCACGCGCCGATTGGGTTTGGTGCGCCGATCTGATAACCGCCCAAGTGGGCTTATTTTCTTTTTATTTTTGGCCCAAGTCGGCCCTTTTTATTTTTGGCCTATAATCAGCCCTGGCCTGTAGTCGGCCCATTTCTATTTTTGGCTCATTGTCAGCCCTGGCCCGTTGTATGCCCTTTTTGGATTTTGGCTCGTTGTCGGCCCCTTTTGAAGTTTGGCTCGTTGTCAGCCCTAGCCCGTTATCGGCCCTTTTTTGGAGTTTGGCCCATTGTCGACCCCTTTTGAAGTTTGGCTCGTTGTCAACCCTAGCCCGTTATCGGCCCTTTTTTGAAGTTTGGCCCGTTGTCGGCCCTTTTGAATCTGCATTCACCAGTCACCTGCCGTTGTCACTGGTTGCCCACCAGCCTCTATCTCCTCCGGCAGTCGTCATCATCTGCAGCCCGTTCCCCACCTCCACCACCGCCATCATCATTGTTTCGGATTTCAAACTCAAGGTTCCAAAATATTCTACCTTGAGTTTGAGGGGGGATATTAGAATATATCATATATTCCATAATTATGCTGATATTTAAATATTCTCTATTTATGGGTTGATTGTAATCATATATTGAGATCGTAATCAAATCAATGGGATTTGATTACCAAACTTGTATTTAGACATTACCCTATAAATAGAGACCTTTGTATTGTAGACAAATCAAGTTAATGAGCACAATGTAGCCCTTAGGGGTATTCCGAGTGGTGGACATAGGTGTCTAATACCGAACCACCCGTAAATTTTTTATGTTCATTCTCTCTCTTGCTTCCGCTATAATTTCCACATTATCATTATTTCAACACCAACCTTTACACAAAATCCCAAGAATTAAAAAGGTGTCAATCTAAGGAGCCAAATGGGTGTGTGTTTGAAACCTTAGTCTGTCAAGGTGTCGCGCAAATTGAAGCTTTATCCTTTGGGTGTCAGTCAGTCTTCTGTCATACATGCATTTTTCACATCACATGCTTGGCTTTATGACTTTAAGGAGTGTTAACCAAATGAGTCTCTCTGTCTATAATTAGATTAGTTTCAATTTGTCCTTTGGGTGTCAATCAGTCTTCTGTCATACATGCATTTTTCACATCACATGCTTGGCTTTATGACTTTAAGGAGTGTTAAGCAAATGAGTCTCTCTGTCTATAATTAGAATTAGTTTCAATTTGTCCTTTGGGTGTCAATCAGTCCTCTGTCATACATGCATTTCTCACATCACATGCTTGGCTTTATGACTTTAAGGAGTGTTAACCAAATGAGTCTCTCTGTCTATAATTAGAATTAGTTAATCTTATCATCTGCACCTCAGCTACCCATTTCATCTGTGCTGTACACGTCAGCCAGCTTACAAAGTCTACCGAGCATTCACAATAATGAAACATTTAGAGAGTTTTAATGTATTTTAGTTTTAAAAAGTGGCTAGCTAAATTAATTAAAATAGATTTTTAAATTTAATTTTTTAAAGAAATTTGGGAGAGCTCAATATGAATGTTGTTAAGGAAGAAGAAGAGTCCCACAAGAACTCCTCTTCCCACAAGAACTAGAGTCCCACAAGAACTCCTCCTCTGTTCTAACTCCAATAAACAGAGGTTAAATAGGAATCAACTTCTTCAAGCTATCAACTCAAGGCTTCACCGCAAGATGTGTTAGATTCCTAGAGGAATTAGTATTAATGTATTTAATTAGAATTCACGTGTAGTTAGTAATTAGAGTTAGTATTCAGATTCGCTTCTCTCTTATAATTAGCTATATATACGTTCATATTGGAATAAACAATTCATTCTGCCAAAGACACTTTTATGTACTTTCTTTTACGACATTAGAGTCTACCACAACATAAATGAGACCTACACTAAAAAAATTAAAAAAATTAAAAAATAAAATAAAAAAAGCGGTTCACTTGTTTGTCAATATTTGTGGAGTTCTCATCACTACACTCAACAAAATATATATATATATATCCAAGTAACAAAACCTAATAATCTTTGAATCAATCATTAGTTTTTTTTAGAAAAATATTAATTATTAAAACATATATATGGTGAACCCTCTTACTTGCCTATGATTGGTAGCTTTGGTGGAGATGGAGGTACATTGGAGTTGCCATTTCTAGTACGCTTGTTAGCATACAGAAAAAAGAAGAATAAAAGAAGAAGAGATAGGAGGGACTGAAGGGTATTTTGTGTAGCTCTTGCCAAGATTGTTGCAGCAATGATAGTAGAGCCATCTCCTCTCTCAAGTGTTTAGCAGTACTACTCGACTTGCAACTCAATATCCCTTGACTTAATATATATATATATATAAGATTTTCATGCTACAATCTTTACGTAATAATAGTTAATTTGTAAAACAACCAATGGAATAATTGACTTCTATTAGTGCATAAAATCAAACGGGAATCTAGGCATCTTTTGCTTGTGCATTTGAAAATGGCTGTCACTTTTACCTGGAAACTTGAGATAACATATTTAAAAAGGATGAAAGAAATTAATTTTGACATTTAGGTTGTCTCATGTCTGGCATGCACTATATATGGTCTCACCCAATATATTGGTTGACAATGCCGGATTAAACACAATTACTTCCTCAAAGTTCAAAAAATTAGGTTTCAAAATGCTATATTTTGACAATGCATTTCAAAATTACATTTCAAAATGCGACATTTTGACAATGCGTTTCAACATTACTTCCTCAAAGTTCAAAAAATCTCAATTTAGGCTATCAAACTTTAAACATTTTTTGCAATGTATCCACTACTTAATTAGGATTTTTCATTAAATCTTGTCAAAAATTTCAAAATACCATTTTTTATTATAAAAATAAAATAAAAAACTTTAAAGATTCATGGTTATATATATAAAATAAAATTAAACAACCTCCAGCCTGGCTGGGGGCCGATGGCTTGTTGCCACCCCTGGCCACCTCTAGGGTGGTTCTCACGCCAACCCCAACCAAATTTGGAGATGGCCTATGAATCAACCCCTTGCACCTCCAAAACCAAAACGGTCAGAGTCCCAATCAAAGGGCTCCAGTCTCTTGGCGCCAATGCTTGGTAGAAGACTCCTAGCAATCTAGTCGAGAGGTTTCGACCTCTCGGTGCACAACCTTGAACATTGCCCAGAGATGAAGAAGCAAGTCAAGAAGGCCAGCATTAATCAACAAGGCAAGCAGGCTTTCAAGCTTTTGCTCACAACAATCAACAAGCTAATTGGGAGTTGTTGTGGCCATCCTTATGCGCCATTGAGAGTGGCTAGTACAACCATTAGAGGTCGTAGCCAGGGCCGGCTCAACGTATTTTGGGGCCTTAGGCAAAACTTAGAAATTAGGCCTAAATTTTATTTTATTTTTAAGTAACAAATTTTTTTTTTTAAGTAACAAATATATATATATATATATAACATTTTCATTATCTTCTAATTCTTTTTGATGAGTTTCTTGTTCATTTATGAGTTTTTAACCTAAATTATCCTCAATATTTTGTTTATTGCTAATAACAAATTTATTTAGAGCTCCTCTAACATTTTCATTATCTTCTAATTCTTTTTGATGAGTTTCTTGTTCATTTATGAGTTTTTAACCTAAATTATCCTCAATATTTTGTTTATTGCTAATAACAAATTTATTTAGAGCTCCTCTTTGAGATTCAATCAATTTGTCTACTTTTCTCTTCTTCTTTTTTTAAAGTTTTTCATATCCAGATGCATATTTTCTAATAGACATGTTTAATTAAAAGTACGAACAAATTAAACAAACACGATTTATCAAAAAAAAATTATGACTATAATAAAATAAATGACAAAAATAAAACAATAAAACCCGATTTGGCAAAGGAATTATGAAGCAGTTCTTGGAGATAAGACAAGAGACTCAGTCACTCGGAGTCGGAGAGGAAGAGAAAATGATGAGATAGGCAGACAAGAAAAACTCATAAAAGAGCAAGCAAAGAGGAGAGGTAAAGTGGCAAATATAGAGACTCTGATATTTAAAATGCCCATGGTAGGCTTACTAGGCTGACAGCAGTTTATATTTTTGGCTCTTGGCTTTCCCTAGATGGCTAAATAATAAATAGAAAATAAAAGGTAATATTTTATTTCTAACGAATATATTATCTCATCAAAAACAAAAAAATTTTAGAAAGAGGCTAAGAGGATGACTGCATGATGTAGGTGTGTACTGTAGCGTTAAGTGTGTAGAGCTCTAGGGAATTGGCATGTAATGATGTAAGGCTTTAATGCTTTGTCCTTTTTTAATTTATTTTTTGAATTATTTTAAAAATTTATAGTGGGCTTATTAAATTGAGGCCTTAAATTTTGATAAAAAAAAAGGGAAAATTACAGTTTACCCCCCCAATGTTGTCAGCGATTTGCAATTCGACCTTCAAAGTTTCAATTTTTGCAATCCACCCCCCTAAAGTTTCAATTTTTTTCAATTTAGCCATTCCGTCAGTCAAAGCGGCTTTGACTGACGGAACAGTGATCACGTGCGACGCACGTGATCACTGTTGGCATTTTGGGGACCAAAATGCCCCCCATCCCCTGTTCTCTCTCTCCCTCTCTCTCTAATTCGTCAATCATCATCCACATAAATCACACCTTCTAATTCGTCAATCAAAACTAAACATTCAAGAAGCATCAAAATTGAATTAAAAAAACAACATCAAATCGGAGCAAAAGTTGTGTCGTCATATATCCAATTTAATTAACGCATTGCGAGACAAAAAAAATAAAAATAAAAAAACTCTATGACAATCAATCGGCGTCGACGTTCTCGTCTGCGTCGGCGTCGGAGTTCTCGTCCGCGTCGATGTTCTCGAAGGCCCATGCATTTTTGTCGTGGAGAGCCTTCTCCTCTTCCGGCGTGAAGTCGTTCTTGACCCCGAAGAAGCGACGCACGTACTTCACGCTCTTGTTCTTGATCCGATCGGCGGCGGCCTGCAAGAGAAAAGAGAGCATGTCTTTGATGTTGAGATAATTAGCAGCGAGAATCAACTCCTTGAGACACTAACTTCGCTTCGAACGCCTCCCTCTCCTTCTCCACCTCCTTCCTGCCCTCCTCGTCGCTCGCCGCCAATTTGGCGCTGAGCTGGACGGCGCCCCGGCAGTACTGGATAACCTTGGCGAGTGCGGATGACGACACGTTCAGGAGAGGAAAGACGGTGTCGTACGAAACGCCGTCTTCCTCGAATAACGCCTTGACGGTCTGTAGCTCCATTGCCACGGCCTCCTCCACCTCGAAGAAATCGCCGTCGGAGGTCCTCAGCTTCACCGTCTTCCGGTCGACGACTTTGGGGCTTGGGTTTGGGTTTTCGCGGTTGTCGGCCATCGGGAAACTTTGAAAAGTTGAAACTGAGAGAGAACCGCTGGCCATCGGGAAACTTTGAAAATTTGAAACTGATCACAGAGAGAGGGAGAGAGAGAGAGAGAGAGAGCGGTAGGTTGAATTGCCGTGAAAGTGATGAAAATTTGAGGAAAGGGGACGCGATTTTATAGTGGATGAAGAATTCTGATCGCTTTGGGCTTGGGATGTGTTTTCACTGGTGTGATTTATGTGGACCAATATGTACACTCAAAGGTGATCTCCGTCGTCGTTCTCGGCAAACACAGGAGTGAGAGTCTGTGGGATGGGGGGCATTTTGGGTAGAAAAATGTTAGAAGTGATGGGGGCATTTTCGGGAGAAAAAGGTCAGAAGTGATCACGTGCGTGGCACGTGATCACTGTTCCGTCAGTCAAAGCGGCTCTGACTGACGGAATGGCTGAATTGAAAAAAATTGAAACTTTAGGGGGGTGGATTGCAAAAATTGAAACTTTGGAGGTCGAATTGCAAATCGCTGACAACTTTGGGGGGGTAAACTGTAATTTTCCCAAAAAAAAATTTTAGGCCCTATTAAAAAAAATTTGGGCCTTCAATTTTTTTTTTTTTTTGTCCAATATATATATATATATATATATATATATATATATATATATATATATATATATATTTTTCATATTTTTTTTTTAACTCAAATTTTTTTTTTTTTTGGGGCCTCATTAAATTGGGGGCCCTAGGCGAGGGCCTACTCGCCTAGGGCCTAAGCCGGCCCTGGTCGCAGCAGCCCTTTTGGTGCATCAGGGGTAATAAATAAACTATTCAAGCATGGAAATACTATGTTTATAACGTGCATTTTTTTCATAACTGTCATAAAACATGGTCTCACGGTATGAATTATCTATTGTTGCTGATTTTACTTACTAAGTCGTGGACTTATATGTTTTCTTTTCCACCTGTAAAACATTTTTATTTTACAGAGTAGCTAGTGCTTTAGATGAGGCCTATATAGTGGCAGATCTAATTGTCCTTGGGAGATTCATTTGGTCATTCCAAGTGTTGTTTATTAAGGGTTCTTAGCGCTTTGACTGTATACTTGTAATGTCATTTTTGTACACACGCACAAACAAAAAAAAAAGCTGTAATTCAGACTTACTTTCCACTACAAATTTTTTATCTGATAAAAGAGGAGTTAGAGGTAACTCTTCAAATTGTTTTTCATTAGATAATGTGGGGGTGTTACAACAATAAAGGTATTCAATCTTGCTACATTTATTCATGATGAAAGAACATTTGTAGACTTGTATTACTTTACCTTCACTAAAGAGGCCATAAGAGTGCTATCCATTAGCTTGCATCAAACTGAAGTTATAATTGCGTGATGGCGAAGCTAGTTCATTATGTTTGCCATGTTGATTGTACCTAGCACAAAAATGACATTACAAATACACAGTCAAATCGCACCCCGCAAGGCATGTTCTAAGAGCCGTCAAAGTGAACAAAGTTACATTGTTGCACCTCAACAATCCTTCCCTCAACATGACACTCCTGCGACTCGAACCTATGATCCTAGCTCAGATACCATTTGTTAGATTGGGTCTTTGACCAACTTATCTAAAAACCAATTGTATAAAATTTCAACTTGCAAAACGTTTTTTTATTTTTAGAAAAACAAAAATCAGGGATATTTTGGTCTTTTTGTATTTTTAACGGCTAAAATTGACGGAGGGGTCCAAATCGAGAGCAATTGAAAGTTCAGGGGACTAAATTGAGAAATTTTAAAGTTTAGGGGGGGTATTTCAAAACAGGTGCAAGTTCGAGGGTCTTCAGTGAAGTTTCCCTTAAATATTATATATGTCATGTGAACTCCCAATTCTTTGCTTTAAATGATTTTCTAAACATACCATTTTAAATCGGCAGAGAATATTACTTGTCGATCCTTTCTCTCCTATTTTGTTTTTACCAATTTCAAGTTTTGAGGCTAACGAGAAAGTGGGTGGCCATGCTTATGCTTTACTGGGGAAACTGCATTGCATGTTGTGTTTCATTATGTTGTGATTTAAATATAAGTGTCACAGGGCACGAATAGAAATCAATTTCAAGTCCCCAAGAGGTAACTCAATCGGCTAGGATCACACCTCATGAAGCAGAGGTCACTAGTTCGAATCTCTCTCTCCCCTCTTGTCCGGACATGTAAAAAAAAAAAATCAATCAATTTCAATATTTAAGATTTTTTTTTTTTTTTGACAATTTAATGTGCTTTGGCCTTATGCTTCCATGTTACATCTTTTTCATGTTACGCATTGTAGTGATTGATAAGTGCTCGGAGTTTCCTAATATAAAACCTTGGCGCATTTGAGAGTTTAAGGTTAAGAAATGTTTGCTTCACAGGCTGAGGTACAATCCATTTACGGATAGCATGAAAGTTTCCATGGAACAGTGTTAAGAAATGCTTGCTTCACAGGCTCGGTTTTCGGTGGCTGTAAATAGTACTTTGATTGGTTATTTTGAGGGGAAGAAAGGTTTTAGGCAAGGAAGAGTCAAAGGTTTTGTAATTCTTCTTGTATTCCTTATTCTTCTTATAGCGGATTGATTTTTTGGGTTTGGCTGCCCGGGAGAGGTTTTACATTTAGAGAGTTCTCCAAATGGTTTCCTCTTCGTAACCAAATATCTGTGTTCTTGAATGTTTATTTCATATTTGTATTTGGTTGATTTTTAACTGTTATGTTAGATCTTATTTTGCATAATTTTTGTTAAACACCTAGACAGTTGATTAGGTGTTGTTTGGAGTCGGTTTTAGAATTTTCACACTTCAAGTAATCCATTTGGTTGATGTCATTCGCATCTATCTTTGATTTCTTTCCCACCACCCTTGTCACCTCTTCTTGTGCTCTCTTCATAATATTTGGATTTTTTATGATCTCTGCCATTAACCATTCCAAAGCTGTTGAAGTCGTATCACTTCCTCCCACAAACATGTCCAGAAATTATGGAAACACAAGACTTTAGAGATTGCTTTGTGTGTGTGTGAGAGAGAGAGAGAGAGAGAGAGACCATAAGGATTGCTTTGAGGTTGTCTTGAGTGAGCTCAATGTCAAGCATGCCTATCTTTTGAAGTTTGAGGAGAATATCAACTAAATCTTTCCTATTGGGCTTGTCATCTTCAGATTTCTTTGTTTTGTGTTCTTCGACCATCTGATCAAACAAAGCATCAAATTCTCTGAAAGTGGCTTTCAGACTCGGGATAAATCCCATAAGAACATCAATCCATCCCAAAGAAGGAAAAAAATCTCCAAAACAGAATGCTACAAGTAGCACCATTACTTTTCTTGATAGTTCTCCGAGCCTGCTCTTGCCATTTTTGTCTTCAAACTTCTGTCCAACGATACATCTGGAGACTATGTTGTTTGAGGTTGCAGTCAACATCTCACTTAGATTAACAGAAGCCCCATTTAGACATGAGTTGCGTATCTTGTTGATCAATGCTTCAACTTCTTCTTCCCTTACATACTGTAGCGATTGTACACTTTTCAGGCTCAAAAGTTCGAGCGCACTAATTTTCCTAGCTTGTCTCCAATAATCACCATAGGGTGAGAACGGAACGTCTTTGCATCCATAGGAGAAGATATTGGCAGCTGTGGTTTAGGGCCGGTTTGAGAAGATGACATCATGTGTCTTCATCATTTCTCTGGCTATATCTGCAGATGACACCACAAGGGTTGGAGCATTGCCCAAGCACAAGAACATTAGAGGGCCATACTTGTTAGAAAGGGCTTGAAGTGAACGGTGTGGGAGCGTGCCAAGCTGGTGTAGGTTGCCAATGATTGGAAGCTTTGGTGGGGATGGAGGTAAATTGGGTTTGCCGCTTGTAATATGCTTGAAAACATAGAGAAAAAGGATGAGAAAGACAAGTGAGAGGAGTGGATTGAAGAGTATTTTTTGCAGCTCTTGCGGCCATGATTGTTGCGCCATTTACTCTCTCAAATTAAGTGTTTAGAACAGTTGATAATGGCTCAAATTGTCAACAAGTGTGAAGATAATTGCTGAAAAATATTAATATTCAAGTTGGTGGGCTCAAGTCCTATTTATCTATAAGAAGATAATGTTAATTTTAAAATGAGTCCAAGAACAACTTGGAATTGGATTTTTTTCGAGAAAATGTGTGTGGATAAACATGTGGGCAACAATGCTTATCTTCATCATGGAAAAGACTTTGTATTTATGATAATTTCGTTTTTCCAGCAACAATTAGATTAAAATTATTCTCCTATTTTTCGTGATTATGTAGTCCTTGGTTGAGATTATCTGAAAAATCTAAATTGGTGAGAGCACTTTGTGGCATTTACAAAGTGTAGAGAATTTTTCTTTACTGGGTATTTGAGAGGGACAGTTGAGTGGGGTGTATATGGGGTTAAGGGCTTGGGTTTAGGATATTAAACTTGAGTGGTTCAGGTTTGTACCATTGTACTTAATATTTCTCAATAATAAAGAAAGAGACTGGATCACATCCCATGGATGTAGGCATATTGCCAAACTACGTAAACTCTTTGTGTACGTGTGTGATTGGTGTGTGTTCTCATGTATTTTCTTTCAAAACTTGTCTTTCGCATAAAGGGCTGATAAAAAATTAGTTACCAATTAATTATCAATTTTCTCAACAACAAACCAGATCTTTAGTAATAAAAATGCTTTTCAAGTTTCAATACCCAATGGGTATTAAATATATAAATGAGAAATGTTACCTACGGAAAAAAAAAAATCAAAAACAAAAACAAAACAAAAAAGAAACAAAATGTCACATATTTCTCACTTGTTTGTGTGGTGTATATAACACTTCTCTTTATAAATATTTATATATAGTACAAATAATGATGATCAAGATAAAAATTAATTTTGCCTTGTAGTCCGGACTCCATTAATTATGATTTGTGACAACAGTAACAACAGGATGCTCATTATCTTTTCCTTTTGCACAATGAATTATATGACATCTTTTCATGTATCTGCTGTTGATGAAACATTGAGATTTTTTGCTTTTCTTTGAGTGACAGACAACGACGGGAGAGGACAAGGGATCCTTTGTTGTATTCGATCGGAGTGGGAGATTCTTACTTAAACGAGAAACTAATAAAGTTGAAGTGAAAAAATCTGTGAACGCGTATGCACGAACACTGCCGACACCCGACCAGATCCAACCAAGACCCAATGGTGGAGCCACGTTGTGGTCTGTGGGGGCCACAAGCTTTTTAAAAATATTTTTTTTTATAAGAAAATTTTTCAAAATTGCCCTTATATATTTTTCATTAGAAAAAATAAAATAAAATAAAAAATAACAGAGAGGCTTGCTTGCTATTTTGAAAATCAGTGTCTGTTTTTTTTTTTAATCATTCTAAAGCTTTTTATTGAATTATTGGTAACCATTTTCTTTTTTCTATAGAGTAAATAAGGCAAAAATTTGTTTTGGTTGCATTAGCTGTCAAGCATTATTTACTTTTTAGAGAATATTACCAGATTTATATAAAATTAGCTTGTAGCAAATTTCGAGAGATATATGTTTAAAAAAAAGGTTGAGAAGTGTTCCTAATCAAAGCAAAAAATTAAACAAATATTTATATATATATGAACACTTTATTAGTGTTCATATATATATATATATGTGTGTGTGTGTGTGTGTGTGGTCATAATGATAATCTCAAATTTAACTATAATTTAAAAAATCACATTACAGTTGGGAGGACATCATAAAAACACTAGAAGAACCCATAATATTTCTCATATATACATGTGTGTGTGTGTGTGTTTGTTTCTACTCTATGATTGTTTATCAATTTGGTTCTCTTATGTAATTATAATTTAACTTCAAAAATTTAAGTTCATGAATCACAACGTTAAAATTGAAAACTATTTATTTAAAAGAAAAGAAGTTAACATTCCAAAAAGTAATACACCATTAGATTTGAATGACGAAACTTCAAATCTCAAAGAGTAACATCTTAAATCTCTAAGCTAGGGTTGCAGCTAAATAACATCATTCTAAGATTTTAGTTGTTGGAACCTAAGGGTTGCAAGTGAAAAACATTTATTTTCTATTTTAAGTTGTATTTGATATATTTTTAATTTGGCCACCCCAACTGTAAATTTGTCTCCGCCATTGCCAAGACCCAACTGGGATCCTGCCGAACTTGACTAGAACACTATCGAGAATCGATCAAGACCTCATAGAACTCCCCGGGACCCAATCGTGCCACCCCTAGGACCCAATCAAAACCCCACCCCGACTTACTCAAGACCTCGCCGGAACACATTCAGGATCGGGACCTCGCCAAAACACGACCAGGACTGGACTTCATTGGAATCCGGTCGAAACATCGTCTGGACCCAACCAAGCCTATGTCAGGACTCGCTAGGACCCAACTCATATTCCAGTTAGTGGTTATTGGCAAAAAACATCAATCCATTCCCAAAAAAAAAAAAAAAAAAAAAAACATCTCCAAAACAGAATGATGTGGTTCTGTACTTAAAACTCATACACATTTCAGCTCATAATTGGTTTTCTATTTTGGCCCATAGTTGGCCTAATTTTATTGAAGGCGCATCTCATATCACCGTCGCCAAGCACCTCCAACCAATACAGTCGAAGAATATCAAACTCAAGGTTTCAGCATCTTCCACTTTGAGTTTGAGGGTGAATGTTAGAATATAATATATATTGTGTGATATTTGAGATTATGAGAATATATTTGTATTGATTGTATTGTAAAATTATCAAGCAATAAGAGCATAATGTAGCCCGTTGAGCTTTATCTATGGACGTAGGTCATAGACTGAACCACGTAAAATATTGTCTCTTGTCTATTTTAGTATTCCGCATTTGACATTCATAGCATTATGAATTTCTTCATGGTACCACAAGGCCGAAGAGAAATAGGCCAACTATAGGCCAAAAATGAAAGCTAACTGTGGACTGAAATAGGCCAAGATTTTAAACAATACCACAAAGACCGGAGACATTGGGCCAACAAATGGCCAAAAATGGGACTAGGCCAAAAGATTGGCAACTTAGCCTCTTTTGATTTATTTTATTTTTTTCATTCTTTTTCTTTTCTTTCTTTTTATTTTTTTAACAAAATAAGGAGCCAACAGTATTCTCTTACAAAGCTGACGGTTCAAATGAAATTCCCAAAAGTATATTGGACTGAAAATAGAAATACCAAAAAAAAAAAAAATACACATTGCCGCAAATTATGCAAAGAATCTCTCTTTTTGCTTTAAGTAATTGCTTTCCGCAACGTTCTTGTTGTGATCTTATTCTTGAATGTTAGACTATGCCCAGTACAATCGAAAGCCTCAGCGATCACTGCAAGAAAGAGACGACACCGTTCATGGCAGATCCAAGGGCGATGGCACGGAGATACACGATGTTGTGTTCGTCGGAGACTTGGAGGACGCTGCCTGCCAGAGAAGTAAGAGACGAGGCCTGCCGGTTGAGAAGTATTTGGCGAAGAGGATGCCCGAGAAGACGCTGGAAATTGTGCAGATAGATCTTGGTGATAATCAAAGAGCGTCTTATAGATGTAATAAACCGGTTCTTCAAGTGTTGAAGGTGCAACAGACAATGCACTAAGCACAAAACTATGACAAACCCAAAAGGAAAATAATACAAGTGACGAGACACGTGTGGGTCTGCTTGTCATGTGGGGTAGCCAAGGAGAATGCCGAAGGCAAATATGGTTTACATAAGAAACTGAGATTTTTGTGGCTCTAACGGAGAAGACTTGCGATACAAGAAACAACAATAAAAACGATGAGTAGAGAGGCCAAATTTCAAGAGATCGAAATCTGGCATTAGCCTGTAGCTCTGATTGAAGAAATTCATAATGCTATAAATATCAAATGCGAAATCATAAAATAGACTAGAGAGAAAATATTTGTTGATAATGGCTCAAATTGTCAACAAGTGTGAAGATAATTACTGAAAAAATATCAATATTCAAGTTGGTGGGCTCAAGTCATATTCATCTATAAGAAGATAATGTTAGTTTTAAAAGGAGTCCAAGAACAACTGGAATTCGATTTTTTGGCGAAAACGTGAGTGGATAAACATGTGGGCTGCAATGCTTATCTTCATCATGGAAAAAACTTTGTGTTGTTTGTTTAGGTTTTGGCACATTCGGTTTGCATGTACGTTGTTGAAAATGATCACCTTAACATGTTTCAGGAAGCAGATTCTAGAGGCATGTCCGGACCTCCAGAAGCAGGGTCCGGACACAAAAACCAGCAAGCTTGTTTTGAAGAGCAGGTCCGGACCGCCAGAAGCTGGGTCCGGACCGCCAGAAGCTGGGTCCAGACTGCCAGAAGCTGGGTCCGGACCTGATTTCCAGAAACTGGTATTTGATGAGGAGGTCCGAACCGCCAGAAGCTGGGTCCGGACCCCATTTCTAGAAACTGGATTTTAAAGGAGAGGTCCGGACCGCCAGAAGCTGGGTCCGGACCCCATTTCCAGAAAGCCCGTGTTTTATGAGATGTCCGGACACAAGAGTTGGAGGTCCGGACATCACTAGGTTACACATATGTAACCCTAGCCATGTCCAGACCCCAGATTAGTCCTGTCCGGACATGGCTGCTGATGGATTGTTTATTCTCTATTTAAACACTTTATTTTGCTTAGGAAAGGTACGTATTTAGTGAGCAAAATTAGAGTGCTTAGAGTGAGAGATATTGTTCAAGATTATTTGTGAAAAGAAAATACGTGAAGCCAATCGGAGTTAGGGTGAAAGGAAATCTTTTAGAAGAATTGTGCCAGATATTCTGGAAATGGCTACTGAGGTAGAAGTCAAGTGGGTCACTTGTCGTGTGCAAGGAAGAGTCAAAGGTTTTGTAATTCTTCTTGTATTCCTTATTCTTTTTATAGTGGATTGATTTCCTGAGTTTGGCTGCCCCGAAGAGGTTTTACATTTAGAGAGTTCTCTAAATGGTTTCCTCTTCGTAACCAAATATCTGTGTTCTTGATTGCTTATTTCATATCTTTATTTGGTTGATATTTTAACTGCTAGGTTAGATCTTTCTTTGTGAAACACCTAGACATTTGGATAGGTGTTGATTGGAATCGTTTTAGAATTTTCAACTTTGTATTCATGATGGTTTCGCTTTCTCAGCAGCAATTGGATTAGAATTGTTTCTTCTCTTTTTTCGTGATTAAGCCTCTATAAAAGGACATGCAGTCCTTGGTTAAGTGGGGATCCAGAAAATTCAAATTTGTGAGAGCGCTTTGTGGCATTTACAAAGTGTAGAGAGTTTTTCTTTACTGGGTATTTGAGATGGACAGTTGAATGGGGTATACAAGGGGTTAAGGGCTTGGGTTTGGGATATTAAACTTGAGCGGTTCAGGCTTGTACCATTGTACTCAATATTTCACACTAGTAAAGAAGGAGACCGGATCTCCTCCCGTGGACGTAGGCATATTGCTGAACCACATAAACGCTTTGTGTACATGTGTGATTGGTGTGTATTCTCGTGTGTTTTCTTTCCAAACTTGTCTTTCGCATAAAGGACTGGTGAGAAATTGGTTGTCAATTAATTATCAATCTTTCCAACAATTGGTATCAGAGCTTGGTTGCCGATTTCTACTTGTTAAGAAGAAATGCAATCCTTGAAGTTTGGGATTGAAAGGTTCGACGGGAGAATGAACTTTGGCTTGTGGCAAATACAAGTCAAGGACTTCCTAATCCAATCTGGGCTACACAAAAGGTTGAAAGGTATACCCGTCTCTAGTTCCAGTGATGGTGCCGAAAAATCAGGTACTAGCGACGTGGATTGGGAAGATTTGGATCTGAGGGCTGCGAGTTCCATTCGGTTGTGTCTGGCTAAGAACGTTCTTGCTAATGTGCAAGGGACGTCAATGGCAAAGGAGCTTTGGGAGAAGCTCGAGGAGATGTATCAGACGAAGGGAACGTCTAATCAGGTGTACCTGAAGGAGCAGTTTCATACACTGCGAATGGCTGAGGGTGCGACTATTTCAGACCATTTGAGTGTTCTCAATGGAATTGTTTCTAGACTCGAAGCTCTGGGAGTTAAAATGGACGATGAAGATAAGGCCTTGAGGCTTATCTTGTCTCTTCCGTCTTCCTATGAACATATGAAACCAATTTTGATTCATGGGAAGGAGAAGATTTTCTTCTCAGAAGTTACCAGCAAACTTTTGTTAGAGGAAAGAAGACTGAGTGGTGGACAGAATTCTACACCTGAGAACTCAGCGTCAGTAGTTGCAAACTGGAAGAAAAAGAACCCTATGAAGGGAAATCTTGTATGCTGGGGTTGCGGGAAATCTGGACACCTTAAAAGAAATTGCCCAAAAAGAGGAACAGGTTCGGCAGAGTGCTCCAAAAACACTAATATTATTTCTCTCGTTATAGAGAGAGATGATGATGTTCTTTGATAAGGGCATGTACATCCTCTGGCATGACCTCTAAAAATGTCAGGATAATGGATATGTTCTATTAGCGGGTCCACATTTGCATACAAGACATTGGTTTGGTTTTTTTATGTCGGGTATGTGGTGGAAAAGGGTGTCGATGGCTGATGAACTTCCAAGGGAACCAAACATGGAAGTTGCACCATATTTTTTAGCAGGATTTTTTCGACATGTGCCAAAAATGAAAATTCTTGGAATGGTTTAATTCTAAGTGCATGTGCTCTTTATGGTAGAGCATGATAATTCTTGTAAAGTTATTACCGTTGGTGTAGACAGTGTTTTGTACGACATCCCAGGGCGTGGGGATGGGCATCGGTCAAGATGCGGACCTGAGGTCTCAGGTGGAGGTTGCCAAATTTTCGCCAAGGTGGAGATTGTTGATAATGGCTCAAATTGTCAACAATTGTGAAGATAATTGCTGAAAAATATCAATATTCAAGTTGGTGGGCTCAAGTCATATTTATCTATAAGAAGATAATGTTAGTTTTAAAATGAGTCTAAGAACAACTAAAATTGGATTTTTTGGAGAAAACGTGTGTGGATAAACATGTGGGCTGCAATGCTTATCTTCATCATGAAAAAGACTTTGTATTCATGATGGTTTCGTTTTCCCAGTAGCAATTGGATTAGAATTGTTTCTCCTCTTTTTTCGTGATTAAGCCTCTATAAAAGGACATGCAGTTCTTGGTTAAGTGGGGATCAGGAAAATTCAAATTGGTGAGAGCACTTTGTGGCATTTACAAAGTGTAGAGAGTTTTTCTTTACTGGGTATTTGAGATGGACAGTTGAATGGGGTGTACAAGGGGTTAAGGGCTTGGGTTTGGGATATTAAACTTGAGCGGTTCAAACTTGTACCATTGTACTCAATATTTCTCACTAGTAAAGAATGAGACCGGATCACGCCCCGTGGATGTAGGCATATTGCTGAACCACGTAAACTCTTTGTGTACGTGTGTGATTGGTGTGTGTTCTCGTGTGTTTTCTTTCCAAACTTGTCTTTCGGATAAAGAACTGGTGGGAAATTGGTTGTCAATTAATTATCAATTTTCCCAACAATATTTTACGTCCACAATTGAAGTCCTAAGGGCACATTATGCTCTTATTACTTGATAATTTTACAATACAAATTATCCCTATTTATAGAGATGTAAAGAGAATACAAAAAAAATATGATTGATAAAATCAAATCAGCATGGAATGTTTCTGATTTGATTTTATCAATTACAATTAATACAAATATATTCTCATAATCTCAAACCTCACACCATATATATTATATTCTAACAACCAAGTAGCACCATTACTCTTCTTAATAGTTGTCCGAACCTTCTCTTACCATTTTCTTCTTCAAACTTTTGTCCAACGATACATCTAGAGACTATGTTATTGGAGGTTGCAATCAACATCTCACTTAGATTAAGAGAAGCTCCATTGATTTCCTTTGAGGAAAACTGCTCTAAGCAAGTTCTTAGAAAGATGACATGTTGATCGTGTAGGCTAATATTTTGTCTGGCAAATTCTATTACATTCTCCAACTAAATGCAATAGGAACCCATTGAGTTTTGTAACATATATATATATATATATATATAGAGAGAGAGAGAGAGAGAGAGAGAGTATGTGCCTGAATTACATTGTTGTGTCATATTATTTTCTGAAATAAATTACTTTAAGAAGTGACGAGCAAATCTTTGTCCAAATTTCATCGATTTGCATAATTAGTTTAGTGTTTTTTTCTTTGGTTTGAAGAATGCTAAGCTTCCTTGACGCCAGATATAATTAGAATTGTTCAGACATCTTACGACACTAAATAAAAACTCATTGAAGCTAGGCTATAAAGGAAACTTAGAAAGATAAAATACAACGTTTAGGAAAGAGAAATGTCATAGTCGTCCCAAATACATGGACAACTGTTAGTTTTTGTGTTGGCTTAATTCAGTTCCAAAATGCAGATGCTACTGTTCACGGCTCAAACACTGATATAGAATACTCAGAATCCAATCTCCACCGTTCATAATGTAGATTCATGTGTTATGAACGTCTCTGCAAACTTTCAGCTCAATCGGACCACAAACACCCATCGATCGGAGCTGTTGATCAAGATTGGACAAGCCGAGTCCGGACCGCAATTCCCCGGGTCCGGACCTCATTTCCAGAAACTAAAATCTTGCTCCGCGAAGCCGTGTCCGGACCGCCCATTAACATGTCCGGACACCCCGTAAGTTTTAGGCCCAAAAACATGATTTTAAGTGGGTTAGGTCTAGGGTTTTGTCGGGGGTATATATACATTATTATAGAAGAGAGAAGCACGAATTTTCACCCCCAGAGAGTTCGTGTGAGGCTGTGCTTGAGTGATTATTTTGTTGTGAGCCAAATTGATTCCTCTTAGAGGATTTTTGTTAGTATTGCTTGTGTGCTTAATTGAAGTCTATCGGAAGGGTTCGATAAAGGAGAATCACGTTGAAGAAGATTGTGAGCGTGGAGACAAGTTGGAGGCTTGTTGATCTTACAGAGTCAAGGTCTTGCAAAGGGTTGTAAGTGTTCCTAGTGTCTGTAATCTCTAGATAATCTTTTGATAGTGATTTCCTGGGTTTGGCTGCCCCGGAGAGGTTTTACTTTTAGAACGTTTTCTAAAAGGTTTCCTCTTCGTCACCAAAATCTTTGTGTGTGATTGTTCATATTTTGGTGATTGTTTGCTTTGATAAATATCCGTTAATTCCGCATAAAATTGTGATATTTATCTGTTTAGAGTTTTTCAACAACAATTTTTTTTATTGGAGTGAGACCCCAATCCTTACACTTGTAGAAATATATGATGAGAATAAAATATAAAAGGAAAAAGAGTGGAGGCAAAGAGAGAGCTATTGGCTATTATTGATCATATGTATTATAATAATCTCAATATAAAGACATTAAGGGCCTGTTTGGGATTGCATTTGAGGAGTCTAAAAGTGTTTTTAACACTCAAAAAGTCCGTTTGAAAAAAAAAAAAAAAATTCATTTGGTAAAAAAAATTAAAAGCGCTTTTAAGGGTCTAAATAGCCTAAAAATTGCCAAAAAGCACTTTTGGCAAAAGCTTACAAATGAAGCTTTTGCCCAAAGGCTCTTTTTGACTTAAAAGCTCTATTTTTCAAACGCAATCTCAAATATAATCTCAAATATACTCTAGATTGCGTTTGGAAAATAGAGCTTTTAAATTAAAAAGTGTTTTTGGCAAAAATTAAAAAATGAAGCTTTTACCAAAAGTGCGTTTTGACTATTTTAAAGTTTTTTGGACCCTTAAAAATGCTTTCAATTATTTTTACCAAACGGGTACTTTTTTTTTTTTTTTTTCAAACGGACTTTTTGAATGTTAAATGCACTTTTAGGAATTTCAAGTGCACACCCAAATAGGCCCTAAGTAAATCTTAAAATAATTAAATAAAGAAATAAACCCTACTATAAAAAATATTTTCTAAATATTTTAATAACAAGCAATCCCAAGATTTATAAAGGAGGTTGCACTCTTCTTCATGTGTGGAGCTGAAGCTTAAGCTAAATAGAAAATGAAGAATAACTTAAGTCCTCAATTTGTAGTGATGTCCAACATATATAATATTTAGTGATGCCATATTAAATCACAACTTTTTTAAAAACTTAATTAAGTAATAAAAAAAATATTTAATGAATACTTGATCAATAGCCCAATCATTAGAACATGTGAAATTTGTGACTGTTAAAATGCTCAAAATGCACCCAGCACCTTGGTGGTGGCCTTTTTTCTAAAAAAATAAAAAATTACAAACTAGTAACGCAAAACTTGATCTTGCTTTAATTCCCTAGCAATGTAATCTTTTTTTTTTTTTTTTTTCACGAAAATCTGAGAATTTTATTAATTAAAGATCACGAGCAAAAAGCTCTTACAGAGCATAAAAAAAAGCTCTTACAGTACAAAGGATAAAGGTCTGCAAAAGTCATAGCCACATGCTATGAGGTACAAAGTCATAGATATAAACAAAAATTCTTACAATAAGGTGCTATTTATTACTTCAATCTTCTGCTAACCTATGTACAAATACAGTTAAAGAGCAGATCTGCTTCGAGTATACTAAGATCTAAGACATTGGTAGCCAAATTTCTTAACAAAATTTATTTAAAATAGCCGTGGGAGATAATCCCTCACACGTAATTATTCATCCTCAATCATGAGGGCAGATCTAGAGAGATTAAACCTCTTATTCAAAACAAAAAAATACAAACAAACAACCAGCTAGCAGGCAGCGGCAGCAACGGTCGAGGAGGAGATAAACGGCACAACACGGTGGAAGGTGGACAGACACATAGCAGAGAGGTCAAAGTTGCTGATCTAGTCGAAAAATACCTACAAACATATAAAAATAAAAAAATAAAAAATAAAAAAACTAGAAGGGGAGGGGGAGGGTAGGGGCGGGGAGTAGAAGAGAAAGGGGAGAGGAGGAGGGAGCAGATCTGCTCCCTCCTTCTCTCAAAACTGTTTTCTGAGGAGAAGGCCAAGATACCCTAGCAGTGTAATCTTAAAATGGCAAGGAAGTAAAGCAAAGTTGAGTAGCGTCAAAATATCCAAAAAAATATTGATTAAGATCCCTTATATTTTTTAAGGTAACTGCACGTGGAGACGTTTTTAAAATCCTAATAATTAGTTTAAATTAAATTGTTTGAATAGCTCGGATACCATATGATAACCCATGAGTTTTTGGTAAATTAGCCCAATTAAATCTTTGGGTCTAGTTTCTATCTATAATCTATATATACAGTATTCATAACTTAATTACATTCAAATTAAGCTTAGTAATATTTTTGGCTTTTGGTTAGGAGTATAAATTCAGCCGGTTATAATTGGCCACCAACCGGTTATAACCGGCCATCAATCAATTACTAGCCATCAACCAATTATCGGCTACAAATCAATAACCGTCTAACCGCTTTTATCACTTTTAAAAGCGGCTAGAAATAATCAATTACCAATCGGTAACAACAACTTTTCCACTTTTATGGCTTTTAAAAGCAGTCGGAAATAACAGTTAACCCAATGTTTTTGCATTCTGTCATATTGGATTCGTGATCTTGGATTTTGCTTTTCAACTTGAAATGCATTCGTCATCTTGGCGAATTATTACCTGAAATTCATCTTGGGCAACAACTAACAACGCACCTGTTTTGAGGTGGTCAGTGGCCTGCAGAAAGCACGTTGGCGTTGCTATGAAAATATCTGTTGAGTAGGTGGCTAAATATAATTGAAAATAATCTATTTAAGTAGTTGCCGACATAAAGTGACAATAGCAAGAAATCTGTTGCTAGCATACATGTTCACAGATTTTTTCACTTCATCTTAATTAGTTTCTCGCTCAAGTAAGAATCTCCCACACTCCGAATACAACAAAGGATCCCTTGTGACTTGTCCTCTCCTCTCGTTGTCTCTCACTCAAAGAAAAGCCAAAAACCCTAGCTCAACGTTTAATCAACAGCAGACATATGAAAAGATTTCTCATAATTCATTGTACAAAAGGAAAAGATAGAGAGCATCCTATTGTTACTGTTGTCGAAAATCATAATGGAGTCCGGACTACAAGACAAGATTGATTTTTATCTTGATCATCATTATTTGTGCTATATTATATAAATATTTATAAAGAGAAGTGTTATATGCACCACACAAACAAGTGAGAAATATGTGACATGTTTTTCTTGTGCATTTCTCATTTATATATTTGATACCCACTGGGTAATGAAACTTGAAAAGCATTTTTATTACTGAAGATCTGGGTTGTTCTAAACACATTTGAGAGAGGAAATGGCACAACAATCATGGCCGCAAGAGCCGAAAAAAATACCCTTCAATCCACTCCTCTCACTTGTTTTTCTCATCCCTTTTCTCTATCTTTTCAAGCGTATTAGAAATGGCAAACCCAATTTACCTCCATCCCCACCAAAGCTTCCAATCATCGGCAACCTACACCAGCTTGGCACGCTCCCACACCGCTCTCTTCAAGCCCTTTCTAACAAGTACGGCCCTCTAATGTTCTTGTACTTGGGCAATGCTCCAACCCTTGTGGTGTCGTCTGCAGATATGGCCAGAGAAATGATGAAGACACATGATGTCATTTTCTCATACCAGCCCAAAAACACAGCTGCCAATATCTTACTCTATGGAAGCAAAGACGTAGCTTTTTCACCCTATGGTGAGTATTGGAGACAAGCTCGAAAAATTTGTGTGCTCGAACTTTTGAGCCTCAAAAGTGTGCAGTCGTTCCAGTATGTAAGGGAAGAAGAAGTTGAAGGGCTGATCAACAAGATACGTGACACATGTTTCAAAGGGGCTACTGTTAATCTAAGTGAGATGTTGATTGCAACCACCAACAACATAGTCTCTAGATGTATACTTGGACAGAAGTTTGAAGAAGAAGATGGTACATATAGATTCGGACATCTATCAAGAAGGGTAATGTTGCAACTTGGAGTGTTCTGCTTTGGAGATTTTTTTCCTTTTTTGGGATGGATTGATGTTCTTACGGGATTTATCCCGAGCCTGAAAGCGACTTTCAGAGAATTAGATGTTTTTTTTGATCAAGTGATTGAAGAACAAAAGACAAAGAGAAGTGATGTTGACCAGCCTTATAGGCTTGATTACGTGGATATTCTCCTCCGACTTCAAAAGAATGGCATGCTCGACTTTGATTTCACCGAAGACAACCTCAAAGCAATTCTAATGGTCTCTCTCTCTCTCTCTCTCTCTCTCTCTCTCTCTCTCTCTAACACACACATACAGACAAACCCATGTCTAAAGTTGTGTGTTTTCATAATTTGCAGGACATGTTTGTGGGAGGAACTGATACAACTTCAACAGTTTTGGAGTGGTTAATGGCAGAGCTCATAAAGAATCCAAGTAGCATGAAGAGAGCACAAGAAGAAGTGAGAAGAGTGGTGGGCAAGAAGTCAAAGATAGACGTGAATGACATCAACAAAATGGATTACTTGAAATGTGTCCTCAAAGAAACTCTACGACTGCATCCACCACTTCCTCTTTTGGTACCCCGGGAAACAACAAGAACTGTGAAAATTGGAGGCTATGATATTCCGCAAAAAACAAGAGTAGTTACCAATCCATGGGCAATGCACAGGGACCCTAACGTGTGGGAGAGGCCAGAAGAGTTCCTCCCGGCCGGAGAGATTCGAAGACAATCCGATTGATTTCAAAGGTCAAGACTTTGAATTCATCCCATTTGGAGGTGGGAGAAGGGGATGCCCGGGAATGACACTTGGTGTTGCATTAGTTGAATATGTGATTGTCAACATCTTATGTTGGTTTGACTGGAGATTGCCAAGTGATATTGTAAAGGAGGAAGACTTGGACATGAGTGAAGTCAACGGGCTCAATGTGACAAAGAAAATTCCTCTTAATCTTGTACCAATGCTGCACTTTCCTTGAATCTTCATCGATGCATCCTGAGATCCATGGTTAATGTGATGATAATGTAACTTTCTTTCTTTCCCTTGGTTTGTTTTAGCATTTGTTGTTTTTTCTGTTTGTTATTAATGTAAGGGAAGGTGGCTTCAACCTTAATATATATATATATAAACCGAACCCCTCATTAGAGATTAAAATTTCGTTGCTTGGACGTATTTTTATGTATAAATTTTTTGTAATTGTGAATTAATTATTTTTATATTTGTTTTTGGATAAAGTTTCTTTATGTTAGACAAATCTGAATCAAGAGCATCCATTACAAGTCTAGCAAAACAGGTACCTGATATAATCCGTTTATTTTATACATATTTTTTTGTAATAAGGTTCATCTAGGCGTCATAAAGAATAATTGCATGCATAGAATAAACATGTACCTATTTATATGTCAAGTAACTATTTTGCTAGCCCTTCCAACTAGACACCAATTGTAGAATCAAGAGCATCCAGCAACAACATTCATTCAATAGAGGAATTGAGAGTAAAGAATTTTTTTTTTTTTGTTTTTTTTTTTTTTTGTTTATGATATACTTTGCTTTTCTTTATTTTATTTTATTTTTATTTATTTATTTATTTTTTTGGGGGGTTTGAAGTTGACTTTTACTTTGATTCAGTTTAGGTTTCTATTTAATTCATCATTGCTTAGATGTATATTTATATTTTTATGTATGAATTTTTCACTCCAACTTTTGTGGAACCAAATCACTGTTTCGATAAAAGCTGTCTTTCTGTATCAAAGAAAGCGTTTTCTCCTCCACAAGCGACGTTTCTAATCCAACTCCCAAGCTAGGTATTCTCTATCATCAATTCAAAGTAATTTTATACTTCACTTTTTTATCCTCAGTAGTCTCTCACCAGGATCAGGATCCCCGGCACTTTTTCTAAAATCTTGGCCATTAATTTTCATCCAACAGCCACCAACCCGCCACATGTCCCATCTAATATAAAATAATAAAATATTATTTAAAATTAAAAAATAAATATAAATATAAAATAATAAAATAATTTAAAAAATACAATGAGGTGGCTTGGCGACCACCTAGAGCCCAACCCATAAATGAAAGTTTATGGGTTTAGCATGGGATGGTCGGCCATGGCCTGAGCTGGGGTGGCCAGCCATCCCCTAGGGAGAGAATGGAGTGGTCAAACTAACCCATTGTATTTTTAAAATTATTTTATTTTATATTTATTTTTAAATTTTAAATAATATTTTATTGTTTTATATTAGATAAGACACGTGGCGAGTTGGTGGTTATTGAATAGAAATCAATGGCCAAGATTTCAAAAAAAAATTCATGGGCAATTTTTTAAGAAGTGCCGGAATCCTGATCCCTCTCACTAACCCATCAATACTCGATGCAAGTCTGTTCCCTATGTGTAGGGAATATGTCGCAAAAAAAGTCTCACAGCAAATTGCCTAAATGGTTCTTTAAACCATTTGATCCTACATTGGGTTTCACTATAGTGATCCATATGATTATTACAATCATAAAAAAAAAAAAAACATTCTCCTCTCACATCTTTTTACGCACATCTCCATTATTTTTTTCCGTTCTTCTTCTCCGTCATCTTCTTCTTCTACACTCCATTTGGACACAAGCCATTTGAAGATTGCAAAAGAACCCAGTAGATTGCAAAAATCAACCATAGAAACCAAAAAAAGAAGACGGTAGGTAGCAAAAAATAAAAAATAAATAGAAACCAAAATCAACTATAGAAATAGAAACCCAGTAGATTGCTTGTTGGTTGTATAAATTTGGCCCCTGCCGCCCCCTGTCTCAGCTTTCACTAGCTCCAGATTTCAATTCCATGGCTTCCCATCTGAAGGAGAAGGGGTTGGAGAAGATGGAGGTGCAACTCCTTCCAAGTAAGGGTGCAAAGGCGGGCGGTTAAAAACCGCCCGCTAACCGCTAACCGCTATAACTGCCAACCGCTTAACCGCCTAACCGCATTAACCGCTAACCGCCTAACCGCTATAACCGCCTAGCGGTTAGCGGTTAGCGGTTATTAGGTCTACTAACCGTAACCGCTAACCGCTAACCGCTTTTTTATATAATATATTTTTATAATTATAATTATAAAAATATTTATACATATAACATAATCACTTGATCATTAAATCATAATTTTTTTTTTGAATAATTAAATCACAATTTGAGTATTAATATATTATCACTATAATTCATATGATTATATCATATAATCACTTGATCATTAAATTACAATTTTTTTAAAAAAATAATTAAATTACAATTTGAGTATTAATATATTATCACTATAATTTATATGATTATATCACATGCGATTGATCATTAAATCATTTGATTATATAATAACAAATTATACATATATAATATGACATAACTCATAAGTATATCAATTCATATTAATACAACAATTAAATATCTAGAGACTTATTTCCAATGTATATTATAAACTTATAAGTCTATATAAGTCTACATATGTATATGAATAATATAAACGTATAATATCAATGCTTAATCATATGATTCAATGACAATTCAAATATTTCATTCAAGACTTCAAGTGAATCATATTATTAATGTACAATGATGATATGATTCGTATAATATCAAATTAAGTAATTGACATTGGATTAAACAATGACCAATGCGTTACTTATAAACACAATTTAAGTATTAATGTATTATCATTGTAATTTTAGTAATTTATATATTATCACTATAATTGATATGATTAAATCACATGATGACTTGATCATTAAATCATATGATTATATAATAATAAATAATGCATATATAATATGACATAACTCATAAGTCATAAGTCTACAAGTTAATCATATGATTCATGTACAATGATAATCACAATTGATTCAATTGAATTAAATAATATATTACTTATAACTACAAGTCTACAATTTAATTAAAGCATTATTAGATACTTTAGGAATTTAGGATTTAGAAGATATTAAAAATACAAGAAAAAAAAATGAGGGTAAAAAAAAGCCCAAAAAAAAAAAGCTCAATTTTAAAAAAGCGGTTAGCGGGCGGTTATCTATTTCGCTAATCGCTAACCGGCGGTTAACCGCTAACCGTTAGGCGGTTAGCAGTTACGGTTAGTGAAATCTACTAACCGCTAAGGCGGTTACGGTTAGCGGTTATTGCCACTAACCGCTAACCGTAACCGCCTTTGCACCCCTACTTCCAAGAGCCATAACCAAGCAGAGAAGCGGCGCAAGGACAGGATTAATGCACAATTTTCAACTCTTAAGTAAACTAATTCCAGTAGATTGCAAAAATCAACCATAGAAACCAAAAAAGGTAGATTGCAAAATCAAAAAACATAGAAACCAAAAAAGGTAGATTGCAAAATCAAAAAACATAGAAACCAAAATCAAAATCAAAATCAAAACCCCTCAAGAAACCAAAATCATTATAGCTTGCTTGCTGATTGTTCCTCTTGATCTATGCTTGCTGGTCTTTGGTTGTTCCTCTTGCTTGCTGGTCTGTGGGAGGATGAGAGTGAGGCAGAGAGTGAGATCGAGAGAGGGAGAGAGGTGCGGCTGGGGCGAAAAGAAAAGGAGATGAGTGAAGAAGTTAGGTAGAGAAAGAAGACAGATGGAAAGAAAAAGAAAAATGTTTTTAAAATAAAAGAAAATATTATGTTAATGAAAAAAAAACAAATATTTTAATGTTATAAAAAATGATTATGGAAACTATTAAAGTATATTTTGACATGGAAAAAAATAATTTGAATGTATAAAAAATAACGAAGAAAGCTGCTAGAAATGAAAATGCCCTAAGACGTGCACCAGTTGGGAGGGGTCTTTGGATTAATCATGATTGCAATTGTGTTTGAAAAATAAAACTGTAAGAGTTAAAAAGCGTTTTTTTGCCAAAAGTTATATATTTAAACTTGTGTCAAAAATACATTTTAATAAATTATAGAGTAAAAACGCAATCCAAACAAACTTATAGTTTGGATTGGGAGCAGCACATAGACGACAGGTTGAATTCCAATTTCGATGCGTTCTGTTTGGCTGCCAAGAAAGTGTACGAAAAAGGAAAATAAAAGAGTGAAATTTATTTTTAGGTCTAGTGTGGTTATATGGGACATAGAATGAACTACTACACAAGACAATTACGAAGCACGTAACGCATCTCTTTTATGCTATTACGGTGACGTGTTGGACTCGCAACAATCAGAGATTAGTGGATATACATATATATCTAAAGAATTTACTGTTCAATTCTTCATTAAACTTTATGAGTGTACACTTCAGAAATCTTGTTGGCTAGCTCCAGACTACATACATTTCAGCATAAAATGGGGGGTAAAAAATGTCACAGCTAGAGAAAGGGGAGTTGTCGACTGTGGGAGGGAATCTATGCTTTTCTGCCAATATGATATTCACATCGCACAGAAACACCGACCACACCATGTAAAGCCAGGGAGCATGACCTCAATCACTCATCTCCTCTGATGGTCCCTACTAAAGAAAGGATGCCTAAGGGCTTCACGAGCTGTTAGCCTATCTGTTGGATCATATCTAAGCAATCCCTGCAATAGATGTATGAGATCCCCAGCAGAATGATCAACATTCTGCATTATTAAGTTCTGCAAGAATTCAAAGGGTGAATGAATAGCACAGTTAGTAAACAAGACACTAGAGAGTGATCATTTTACGAGGTACTTGATTGTACAAACCTGCAGACGGGGAAGCTTCATCGCAGCTTTAATACTCTCTCTTGAGGTTGCACCATCTGGCCAATCCAATCTACCCTTTCTAACATACTTCTCTGCATGTCGACTGGAAAGAACAAGAAGAAGAAAGACCATTAGTCATTAACTAGCTTCTGCAAAACTATAATCACTACGGAGGATCATCACACTATAACTTACTCTACTCTCTTCAGCATGTGCAGCGGCAATGGACCAAGAACCCTTTCCATCATTGCTAGGTGCTCCAAATTCTCATGTGTTTGAAACAACGCCTCACCCTATACCAAGTTCATACGTAAGCATAACTATTAATTATCCATTCACCAATCGTATCATCATAACCGGTAAAGATTGGTAAACATACTGTGCATAACTCCACTATGATGCAACCAACACTCCATATATCACAAGGGTAACTCCATCCAAGTCCTAAAAATTGATTGAAAGATTTTAGCTCATCTGCTGAGACATGGCATTATCAACAAAAAAATACAAAAACTTACCAAGAATAACCTCAGGTGCACGATAATGTCTTGTAGACACAATGTAATTCTGATCTTGACGCTCATAGGTTGTACTACCAAAATCAATCACCTTAACAGCACTCGACTTAGGCAACCTTTTGAAGTAGGAGCCATCCTTTGGTGATCGAGAAGAACTCTACATATAGCAGCATATTGAAAGGATTCAACTCGAAAGACCAATTTGATAAAAAGAAACATACAATCAAATCATTGGAAATAGGAAAAAGACAAATGAAGTTGCCAGACTTAATAGAGCAACCCCCAATGCCATGGCCTAGTAAAGCAGCTGCTACCTTCTAAAAGATAATCTTCTAAGTGACAAAGTGAGAGCAAATACACCCACAAGAATATACCTTATAATCCTTGTAATCAGGAACTTTAACATAATCTGAAGATACTAGAAGTATGTTCTCTGGCTTCAAGTCGGTATGTATCAGACGCAAGTCATGCATAACTGCAAATGCAATTTAACATAATCATCAGAAAACAAGGCCACAGGAAAAAAAAAGACACCTGACTAGGAAATTCAAAGCAATAAAATATTACTCCACACATACTACTGCCACATTTTAACATATATTGATAGATGACAAAACACCAAGATGATTTGACCATCACTAAACAGTATTAAGAAAATTATTCTATATCTAAAACTAATATAACCAGCAGATCAAACAGGAAATAGCAAGGCAGAAAAACAAAGGAAAGATTGAAAATAACTAGCTTAGGAATTTACTACACACATGCTACACATTCCAATAGTTGTCGGCCAATCTCACGGACAAGATCAATGGGAAATGGGCGATAATTGTTTTTCCGTAGAAAATCGTATAAGCTTGGTCCAAGCTTCTCAAACACCTGTTGAAACCATTTAAATTCACCCACAAGTCTTAACCCCAAAATTATTTGTGAATTGGGGAAATTAATCCATTACAAAATCAATCATATACTTACAATACAGATATGGTTACGATAGTCAAACCAGTTCCGTATTTGCACACAACTGCAAGGAATAAACCCATTTAACAATTGCCAAAGAGCTCATAAAAGCTTCTTAACAGTAACCATTAAGGACAGTAAAAGTAGTTCAATAAGAAACAGAACACTCACCGGTTGCCACCTTTATCATGTTTACCAAGCTGTTGTAGCATTTCAATTTCTATCATAGCTGCATCACGATACTTCTTGATTCCACGGACAATTTTGACAGCAACCATTTCCTTCTTTTCTCTATCCCAGCACTCCAAAACCTGACCAAAGGTACCTTCACCCATTTTGCTGTGGATCTTATCTGCAAAAATGAATATCCACAAACAATCAGAAACAAGAAATACAGGACGGCTTTATCATGTTTTTAGAATACACAAATAAACCAACAACAATTGAATACCTATTTTCCTGCATGGGAGATTAAACCCAGGACATTATTAAATCAAACAAAAAATTGAGAGAACTAAGATTTAAAAAACAGAGTTTCTTCTTACTTTGTAAACTGTGCATACTATTTCAAAAAAAGTTAGTAGTGCAAAACATAAACAAAACAAAATTTGAGCACATTTAATGGCTTAAATCAAACAGACAATGAACATAAGTTTTTAATGATGGTAAAGTGAAATTACAGCGAGAAGTTAAATTTTCTCCAAGCTCAAACATGTAATGCCCATCTTTGTCATCATCTCGCCTTGGGGGTGAACCATTTCGAGCCACTCCCTTTTCAAACAGAGAGGAATTAGTGGTAAGGTCTGAGGATGCTCTTGAAGGTGCATAGCTTGTCAGATTCCCAACCTCTTGTCCACAAAACATTCCTACCTGAGCCTACACACAGCCATGCATTCATGTACCGCTCAAGAAAATGAATAAATTTTCTGCCCTCGCAATACCTAATACCCTTTCCTTTCCCCCTTTCCTGATTGTATTGAGTCCCAAAGATAATAATGAAACCAAAACATATTAATTAAACAAAGAACCACCAAATCAGATTTTTTTTTTTTGGAAAAAAAAAAGTAGCAGATTTTACACGATAAAAATAGAAAATACGGCATCTCAAGCAAACTAACTTTGGCTCAATCAAAACTTAAAGAAAAAAAGAATCCAAAAACTTTTTCAAAAAATTATGAATGATGGAGTACTCTGATAATAATTACGGTAATTGTTTCTTAAATAAAATTCGAAACATCTTTGAAAAAAAAAGGATCCAAACAGATATACAAATTAAAAATCTACGCCGAATCAAACATCTTTCTTGACAAATAAACCTATCAAATTCAGCAAATGTAACAAAATAATATAAGGCAAGAATAAAGTATAAATTTTTTCATCGGCTTGAAAATATCCTATGCGAAACAAGTATCAAGGCAAGAAGAAAGTATAAATTTTTTTCATCGGCTTGAAAATATCCTATGCGAAACAAGTATTAAGGCAAGAAGAAAGTACAAATTTTTTTCATCGGCTTGAAAATATCCTATGCGAAACAAGTATACGTATGTGTTTGCGGATATGCATAGCGTTATCCGATCCAGATCTTTGGGTTGAGGTAATCAATTTTCAGCTGAATAAACCGAAATTTTACACAAATTATGATCTTAAAATCTAGAAAAAGAAAAACCGAAGAATCCAATATACCGAATAACAGATCTGGCCAAATAAAATGAAAATTTGTAACAAAACACAAGCTAATAGAGAGAAATCAAACCAGATCTAGATCTAGCAAAAAGACGAAACGGCCATCAAGGAAACGAGGTGGATCTGAAAGATCTATAAGGTGGGAGGGGAAAGATTATACCTTTGGGATCTGAGGAAGAACGTCCCAACCCATACGCGCCCTCTTCGCGGGTCGCCGATCCATGTGCGTGTGAGGAAACTCGGTCACGCGCTCCATCTCCATGATCGGAAAGTACAAGACGATAAGATTTTTCAGAGAAAGTTGAGGTGTTTGACGAGAAACAAACAGGAAGCGAGCACAAATAAGTCTCTTTCGCACAGGAAGGTTGTGTGGTTCGTGAGAATAACGCTAAACCTAACCCTAATTTTAACCTCACGGAAAGGCTTGAGTCGGTTTTTGAGGCGAAATCTGGCCGTCCACGTGCTAGCTATCTAGCCGTGGATTTTACTGGTCAATTATTTCTAATTTTAACGTCACAGGGAAAGCACAAAGAAGCGTGAAACCTTTACAATTAGCACACGCCATCTATTTCTGAGGCCCAAGTGGCGTATTGTTTAAAGGACGCGAGTGAATGAAACTTCTCGACCCTTGTGGGTTGGGCCCGGGTGTTTTACAGTTTTAGTGACTATAATTTTTATTTTTATTTTTTTTAATATATATATATATATATATATATATATATATATATAAGTAGTTTTGGATTTAAGTGATTAAGGGTGTGTTTTGAATTGCGATTTTATAAGAATTATATACGTTTTTAAAAGATATCGTAAAATGTAAGACATTTGGCATTGCGATTTAAAAAGCACTTAATTTAAAATAGGAAAAAATTCTGTGATTTATCTAAGCAGGTTAGGGGGTGCTTATTTGAAAAAATGTGAATTTAAACCAAAATTATGACTTTGCATAACAAATATTTAATAAAAAAATATTTTTTAACATGTTTTACCAAACGCTTTTGCGATTTTAAAAACGCAATTTTTAAAATCGCACTTATTAAAATCACAATCCCAAACAGACCCTAAGTTAAAAGAACATTATTCCAAATACTATAAAATTTATAAACCTTTTTTACAAAATATTTGTATATAAATTTGGTTTTACTAGTGTGGTAAAGGATACGACAGGCGTAATCCTTTACTAACTTTAACTATGTTTTATCTCAGATTCAATGAACTCTCTATTCTTTAATTAAAATTTGGCTAAAAATTGTACTTTTTTTTTTTATTTTAACTAACAGCTATGAAAAAGTATCAAATAATAAACTCTCTAAATTTTACTATATTCTATTTAAATATAATTTTTATTCTATCTTCATTCATTTTTTTTTATTCTCAAAAGCACCCCCACAAGCAAATAAAGGAAGAGAGAGAATGTGTGAGGAGAAAATATAAAAATATAAAAAATGAGTAGAGAAATGATTTTGTTTTCTAAATGTGTGGAGACATGAGAGGTTTGACGAGCCCTAAAATGAAGAGGGAAATAGATAATTTGATGAAACTTACTTTTTATAAAATTTAACCAAATTTTGGCTAAAAGTGAATTATAGAGGGTGCTCTCATATTCAAATTTGTTTGCCTTAAGATATACGTGAGAGTGTGAGACTTGACGATCAATGAGAATTTTACATTGCTCGTCATAGGGTAATGTCTCCAAATAGTTTAGGTTTTTTTTAATGATATTTTAATTGCCTTGAGGTGTACGCTGGCTACTTGCCTTCTTGCATCAGCACATGTCTCAATCATTTCCGGAATACATTCGTATAATACCACATACCCAACTGACTCTGACCCTGTGGGTAGTGTGAGAATTTGATGTAGCGTGACTTAGTAAGCTACTGCGAATAATACCAACAAGAAATGGATATGTATTTTTAAATATTGATTTTATCAAAAGGATCTAAGAAATGTACTTTAAAACGCTAGATACTCTCTAGGTTTTGAAAGAAAACAGAATAACGTTCAACTCTGGGGCTTCTTATTGAATAAAACTCATACATAATTAGCAACTCCATTTCTGAAGGCTATAAGCATGTATTTATAGGCCTCCAAACCCTACTTAGTATGCCTAACCTACGGCGCCTGTCTAGACGAAACTTAAGGCCATTCGGACAGCTACGAATATAAAGCATAAAACACAAAAATACTATGGAGCTTGTCCAGGCGGAATTGAAGCTCGTCCGGACAGCCACATACATAAAATCTAAAAAGCATGAAAATCACATAGGCGTTCGGATGGTCTCCGAACGAGGACTTCAGACGGGGCTCTCAGGTTTAGGCCCGTTCGGACGGGCTGCAGACGAGACTTGCCAATTTATATCAAAATTCATGCGGTCACCAATCTACATTTGAGCTCTTGAAGCTCGCTTCACATTCCTGACGACAAATATAATGAGCTTTCTTCCTCATTAGAGCAATTAAAGGTCTCGAAAGTGTGGAGAACTCCTATAAGAATCTCTGATAATAACCAGTTAGGCGCAAGATGTAACACCATGTCCCCATATTAAGAAGATGCGTAGCTTAGCACTTTATAAGAGATGTTCATAGGTGTTACGTTATACATTGCCTACTTACTAGTTGAAACTGTGTTTTATAAGTGACAAGCGCCGAATGTTGCACATTCAAGCCCCTTAACTCGCATATGTTAATTCATTAACATTATTATTTGTTTGATTTTGTGTTGTTTTAGTGTTTTCATGTTTCTAATAAAGATACAATAAATTTTATCGATTTTGGGCTTAAAACACAATTTGAGAAGACCTATCATACGTCTCAGTATTTTGACCACAACTTTTTATTCGAATATCAGATTGACATGAAACCAGCGGCAGTGGAAAGTTAACTCAAAATACTACAAATCATTGTGAAATAAAATGTCCTAATTTGGACGTTTGTTATGCTAAAATCATCATGTAATATAAAGATCGCAAATCAACCCACGTGCATAAGTGCCCTCAAGCGCACCACAAGTGGGCTCGAGCGTACTCTTGCTAAAAAGTCCAAAAAATGCTAAAATTGATAAGGAAGTCCACAAATAATATCTTTGGCGAAATAAATTGTTTATTCCATACCCACTGTATATACATATAGAGGTTACAAATAAGAAGATCAGAGATTGAATATAATCTCTCCTATATATATAAACAACTACACGTGAAGGCTAAAGGAAAAACAAATCCAAGTCTGATTTAATCTTTATTTTACAGAGATTAAATTAGACTTTGATTTGGACTTGTAATACTATTCTAATTATCTAACATAATTATCTAACAACACTAGCTAGCACCTGATTGGAGAAGACAATAATATTGATTTGGTCTCTTTTTCTTGGTGTAGAACAGAGCAAGTCCAAGTTTTTTTTTTTGAAAGTTCATTATATTAATATCTCAATCTTCATGGAAGCATCCAAGATCACATTGATGTAGCCATTGGATTGATGATTTTGGGGTGTTTACCTTGTTTTGTCTGAGAGTGAGTCACTTGTGGCTATTATTTAACCAATTATATTCAACCATGGGATGGCCCTTATCCTTTTTTTTTTTTTTTTTTTTATTAATATCACAATCCCATGTATAGTTGACTAACTTCGTGATGTTATTATCTTAAAAGCTTGCGATTGAAGCAAATTTAGATAAGATAAAGGAAGAAGAAAGACCACAAAATATTATTACACTACTCTAGCAGATGATCATGAAGAACATTATCATCTTCGCCATTTTTCCCTCTCTTCTCTTTATTCATCTTCTCATCAAATGGCTCTGCAAAACCACGCACAAAAAATTACCGCCTTCACCACCAAAGCTTCCCGTCCTTGGAAACCTCCACCAACTCGGCCTCTTTCCCCACCGCTCCCTCTGCTCACTTGCTCAGCGCTACGGCCCGCTCATGCTGCTCCGATTCGGAAGCCGGCCAACGCTAATCGTCTCGTCTCCGGATGCCGCTTCCGAAATCATGAAAACCCATGACATCATCTTCTCCAACCGACCAAGAATGAGCATCGCCGACAGACTTCTCTACGAGGGGAAAGATGTGTCGACAGCTCCTTACGGCGAGTACTGGAGGCAAATGAAAAGCATTTGCGTGGTGCATCTTCTGAGCAACAAGAGAGTTCGCTCTTTCGGAGCTGAGAGAGAAGAAGAAGTCGCCATGTTCATCGGGAAGATCAGAGAATCTTGCTCGTTTTCGTTGCCGGTGAATTTGAGCGAAATGCTTGCCACCCTTACAAACGATGTGACATGCAGGGTGGCTTTTGGGAAGAAGTATAGCGCCGGCAGTGAAGGTGGGAGGGAATTTCAAGGATTGCTGGGAGAGCTTATGAGCCTTCTGGGTGTTTTCAATGTGGGGGACTTCATCCCATGGCTGGCTTGGGTGAATCGAATCAATGGCTTGGAGGCTCGAGTGAAGAAAGTCGCTAAAGAGTTTGATAAATTTCTGGATGCCATCGTGGAACAGCACATTTGCAGCCTGAAAAGAGAGAGCAATGGGGATGGAAGTGTTAGAGGGGAAGATCATAAAAACAATTTAGTTGACGTTTTGCTTGCGATTCAAAAGGATAACGTGACTGGCGTTGCCATTGACAGAGAAAGCATCAAAGCTCTAATCTTGGTACGCTCTTTCTCTCTCTCTCTCTCTCTCTCTCTCTCTTAATTATATTCTGAAAATTTTTTCAATGTAAAAATGTGATTACATATTTAAAAAATTTCATAAGAAAGAGAAATTGTTTGTAATAACGTGGTGGATGTATAGCAAAGACATGAATTACCTAGGGGTGGCAATTCATATTCACATGTCCGGTTTGGATTGTATCAAGGTATATATGTGTTACATAAGACTATATAAAACAACATTAATCCAACCCATTTAATTAAACGGGGCAAATTTCTTAACCCTAACCTTCTAATTTTGTATTGGGTTTATATCGAGTTTGCAGGTCATGTCAAAAATTGTTTGTTATTATGTCGTGTGTCGGATTTATATCGTGTCGAAGTATGAATATAAGACTATATATATATAAGTCAACTATAACCCGACACATCTAATTAAACAGGTCAAACTTTTTATCTCTAGCCATTTAATCTCTTGTTGAGTTCATATAAAAAATTAGCAACCCTAATTGACCCCACTGTGATTTAAAATGAGGATATTATTGCTCCCATTCGGTCATATATATATATATATATATATATATAATATAATAGCTTAGGGGCAATTATTTTGATGGGTGGGCAATAGGATAAGTACAGCTAACATTTACATGCATGGTATAAACAAAATTTTAGGCAATTTGATCCCTCTCGCCTCCTCTGTCTCTGCCTATGATTGAAGTTACATGTACAGAGTTTCTCATAATATTTTACTCCATAAGCTAATTATAACAATGTCCCGTAGTTCTTTTGTGGTTTTTAGATGGGAGAAAAAAAAAAAAAAAAAAAAAAAACTTGTATTTTAGTTAATTAGTGAGGTTGACGGTTGAATGGCAGTTGACTAGGAATTGAGGACAGGTAGCTAGCTAGCTCACCAGAAATGCATTAGTCATTAGGGCATTTGTTATACCTATCTTTGTATAAAAAAGATTATTTGTGCCCATACCTCCTCAGACTGCAGCATCCCAGTCAACGGGCACAAATAATCTTTTTTGTACAAAGATAGGTATAACAAATTAATGCCCTAAATGATTCGTTGGGATCTAGATCTAATGCCAGTATATGTGTTACCAAAAAAAAAAAATCCTATACAAAGATTAGACTATATTTGCGAATGTATTTGGATAAGTATTTTTAACTTCTAATTTGAATATATATATTGAAAAAGCGTTTTTAAAAGTATTTGGGGTAACTTCACTTTAAACCCTTGAACTACCATGCAATTTGACATACGTATCCCGAATTTTGAAACCTCTTAATTTGAATACTTGAACTTTCAATTGCACTCAATTTATCTTCGGTCAATTTTTGCAGTTAAAACCCCTAAAAAGACAAAATTACCATTCAATTTTCTTTTTATTAAAAAAAATTGAAAAAAATGGAAAAAAAAATTGAAAAAAAGGGTCACAAGCTGGTGGCCCAAGGGTCACCTTGTGATTTTTTTTTAATAGTTTTTTTTTTAATTTTTAATTTGAAATTAAGGGTAAATTTGAAATTTTATAAAAAAATCAGGGGTATAAACATTATTATCTCACTTTTTAACGTTTAAAATTTGATGAAGGTTCAAATTGACTGCAATGAAAAGTTCAAGAGTCCAAATTGAGAGGTTTCAAAGTTTGAAGATATATCAAATCGCATGATAATTTAGAAATTTAAAGTGAAATTACCCTAAAAATATTTTATTGAGTAGACTTGCTTACTTTGAGAAGATCAAATAAATATAAAGCTCACTCTTAATTTTTTTTAAAAGAAAAAAAAGAGAGAGAGAATGTTTGTGTGACATGACATGACAATCTACCAAACAATCATTTTAGAACACAAAACACACCAACAATTTACCAAACACGGCTTTGTTTGGTAAAGGGGATAGGGTTGACCCAAACACTGTTCATCACCATTTTCTAAAAAAATCAACATAAAAATATTCTAACTTTTTCACTTTTTATATCAAATCATTCACTTTTTATTATTATTCAAATAAAAAAATCACTACAAAACAAAACTTTTTCACTTTTTCATACCACTTTTTCATTTTTTTTTTATACCAAACATTCTTACTTTTTTTGACATCAATCTACATCAACTACAGTGTCTAGGCCAACCCATTTGTCAAACACCACCGAAAACACCGAATCCTTTGACCTCGCCAATTGTCTTCCCAATTCAATACCCTAAACCCCTTTAAAGAAACTACCGGAGCCACTGGCTCGAGGTTGATTTACTCAGAATTTCTTCTTCATACGGCTTTTCCCCCTACGTCTATCAATTTTGAGGAAGAATCGCTATTACAACAACCAAATAGATAGAAAACTACCATCAGCTAGTCTCTGGGTCTTCGAATTGAAATAGAGCCACAAAAAAGAAGTGTAGATGCATGCTTTTTGCCTTTGTTTTGCTGTTGGAAAGTTTTGTGTTTGATATGTTCATGTCAAAGAAATACTGGATGGTGTACAAGTTTGGTCTTCTTTCTTCTTTTGGGCTCTGTGTTCTTGTTGAAATAGCTACACTACACAACTGGGGAAGAAAGACTGGAATTGCAGTTGACAGTTTTGTTGTACAATGGCCTCTCATTTGAATGTGGCGTACATGGGCCTTTTTTTTAAAAATGTTTTCTACAATGAGATTAAATTTTTATAGCTTTTTATTATTATTATTATTATTATCAAAATCGATCCATCTCTTACATTTACATAAATTTACATTTGAATTCGGTTCTTGCAGGATGTGTTTGCTGCTGGAACTGATACAACTTACAGAGTCCTAGAATGGGCAATGTCAGAACTCTTAAGGAACCCTAGAGTGATGAAGAAGTTACAAAATGAGGCAAGGGGAATCGCACGAGGCAAAACCAGCATATCTGAGGCTGATTTACAGGAAATGCATTATCTAAAAGCCTTGATCAAAGAGACCCTTCGCTTATATCCTCCATTCCCATTACTAGTTCCCAGAGAATCCACCCAAGATGTTAACATAAAGGGCTATGACATTGCTGCAGGAACTCTAGTTTTCACTAATGCATGGGCAATTGGAAGAGACCCATCGATGTGGGACGAACCAGAAGAGTTCCGGCCAGAAAGGTTCTTGAATTCTTCTATAGATTTCAAAGGACAAGATTTCCAACTGATCCCATTTGGAGCTGGAAGGAGGGGATGCCCAGGAATTCAATTTGCCATCACTACCAATGAGCTTGTGTTGGCAAATCTAGTGCACAAGTTTGATTGGGCATTGCCTGGTGGAGCAAGAGCTGAAGATTTGGATATGAGCCAATCAACTACCATCCTCAGAAAAGTTCCCCTCCTCGCTGTTGCAATTCCAAATTCTTAAATTAAAAGTTAATAATGATTCATCACAAATCTAATAATGATTTAAAATTACATCAATAAAACAATTGTGTATAATATCACTAACTAGGTGTTATGTGTAGGTGTTATGTGAAGATTCTCTATTTGTACTTTAATCTTCTTAAATTTGGAAATATTATAATAGACCTGTCATATTTAATTTGGAATCATCATGAATTGATTATGTTTAGTGAACCAATCAATGGTCATTACCTAAGTTTAACTGTTGGAAATAATTTTAAATGGTTTAAATTTTTTTGTTGAAATCAAATAATACTAATTCGAAAATTAACATTAGGATAAGTAATTTTTTTTTTTTTCTATTCGAAAATTAAAAATTAACAAAAATTTGTGGAAACAGTAAGAAAAATTTGGTTTCACAAGAATAGGTGGATTCATGAAGGCTTGTTCCCTCCTCCCAATGAAGTGGGCAGGTTGGCGTCTGTGACAGTGGAGGATTTCAATAGGTGTAATGCACCACAAATTGAGGAAGACGACAGCAAGGAGATGGAGATCAAGAAGTGGACGAGACCCCCGCCAAAGTGGTATAAAATCACTATGATGCAGCTGTTGACACAAAAAATGGAAGGATGGGAGTGGGTTTAATTCTCAAAGATCATGATGGAAGGATATTTGCAGCTTGGAGCTTCACGTGAATGGGCTGGTTAGATCCGACTATTGCAGAGAGGCGATGGCCACAGCCCAAGCAGCCCAGTTTTGCACAGAAATGGATGTGAGTAACATAATTATAGAAGGAGATGCAGAGACAATTATATTGGTGCTACAGACTGAGGCACAAAATGGTAGGAGGTATATATGGTCAGCTAGTAGAGGATGCAAAATTGTTTTTGAATTCTTTGCCGAATTGGAAACCCAACCATGTACGCCTGAACATAAATGGTGCAGTCCATATGCTAGCTAAATTAGCTACTAGAAATGTCATAGATCGAGTATAGAGGGATGAGATATACTATTGTATCTGTAATATTGTTCAAGGGAGCAAATTGCTTCGGCCTGAGTTTGATATAATGAGAAGTGAACTATTTATAAAAAATAAAATTAAAAAAAAAGAAAAAGAAAAAAAAGAATGACCCTTTATATGAATCCATCAAATGAACTGGAAGTGAGAGGTGCTAATGAAAAAAAAAAAATCTTTGCTCCTTACGGATTCCACAGAGAGAGAGAGAGAGAGTAGGACAAAAATAAAACCTTTGGAAAAAGGTAAGTTTTGTAAAACCAAAGAAGAACGATATTTTATAACACATGGCAATAAATATCTTTCATTTTCTTTTATTAAAAAAAAAAATTATAATGGAGTTAAATTTTGTAGGCGTTAAGTAGCTTAATTAGGTTGATGATCTCCCGGAAGAAATTAATACTAAACATGCACGAAAGATTAGACATTGCATTATATATGTTAGAACTTTAAACTTTTGGGATAAATGCAAAATTAGTCTTTGTGATTGGTCTAAATTACAAATCACTCAATATGATATAAAAAATAATTTATAGGTCTATATGTAGTTGGCTTAAATTACAAATTACTCCATGTGGTATAAAAAATAATTTATAGATCCTCAAGATATGCCAAAATAACAGTTTACTCTCTGACATCAATTTAATACTTTTTAATCTTAGAGATCACCCTTATAATTAAGTTAATGCATGTCATGATGTTCTGCATTAACCATTTACAGATAGAAACAGATATTCACTTAGGTGCATCCAACTTGGGCTTCAGTGGAAGGACGTACGGAACGAAATCATTCACATCCAAATGCGCCAAACAGATTCCTGTTGATTAAGGAAACCAAAATTCAAAAATTAATCAATGCAAAACCAGGAAAAAAGAACCCCATTTGCGACCTTTATTCACATTCATGCATGTTCCCAATAATTTCCATTTCGAAGGAACATGATTATTCAAACAGATGAAAATTAATAAGTCACCCTGTGCGTCAATACCAACATAAATATTCAGCATACTTGCTTTTACAATGGAGAAGAAAATGTCCAACTTCCTGCAAATATTGCTAGGCCAAATTGCAACTTTCTTCTTTCTCCATCCCTTTGTCTTAACCATCTTGGCCTTCATCGTAATATTCCTATTCAAATGGTCCTCCACCCTTCCGACCACCAAAAAAAACTTACCACCTTCACCACCAAAGCTCCCTATCGTCGGGAACTTCCACCAACTCGGCTCGCAGCCTCACCGTTCACTCGGGTCCTTAGCTCGTCGCCATGGCCCCCTCATGCTGCTTCACTTTGGCAACGCACCAACCCTTGTTGCCTCGTCTGCTGATGCTGCTCGCGAGATCATGAAGACTCATGACCTCATCTTTGCAAACCGGCCCAAATCAAGCATGTTCGAGAAACTACTATACAATAACAAAGATGTGGCATCGGCCCCCTATGGCGAGTACTGGAGGCAGATGAAAAGCATATCAGTACTACATCTTTTGAGTAACAAAAGGGTTCAATCCTTTCGTGCTGTGAGAGAGGAGGAAACTTTTCTTGTGATTGAGAAAATCAAACAGTCTTGTTCTTCAACATATGTGAATTTAAGCGAAGTGCTTGCAAACCTTACTAATGATGTAGTATGTAGGGTGGCTTTGGGGAGGAAGTATGGCGTAGGGGAAGGTGGAAGGAAGTTTAAGGAGATTTTGAGCGAGTTCACAGAGTTGTTGGGTGCTCTAAGCGTGGGGGATTATATTCCATGGCTTGCTTGGGTGAGCCGTGTCAATGGCTTGGATGCTAGAGCGGAGAAAGTTTCTAAAAAGTTCGATGATTTTATAGAAGGAGTAATTGAAGAGCACATAGATTGTCAGAGGAGAGAGGGCAAGGGCAATGTGATTCTAGAAAATGAACAAAAGGACTTTGTGGATGTTTTGCTTCAAATTCAAAAGGAAAACGTTATTGGTTTTCCTATTGATAGAGTTAGCATCAAGGCTCTAATTCTGGTAAGCAAATATTTTTCCATGCATGGGATGGTCATGGAGGGAGATAAATATAATATTAGTTAGTATTGACTGCAAAAGAGTTTGTTTTACTTTACAAGGTATATTTTATTTTACCCTCTTATCTCATGCATATTTACCATTGTTTTTTAGGACGTATTTGTTGCCGGTACGGACACTACATACACAGTCTTAGAGTGGGCAATGACAGAGCTCCTAAGGCACCCCAAGGCTATGAAGAAGGTGCAGAGTGAGGTAAGAGGGATCAGTGGCAACAAAAATGAAATAATAGAGGATGATTTCGATAATATGCATTACTTGAAAGCAGTGATCAAAGAGGCACTTCGCTTCCATCCTCCTAATGCATTGTTAATTCCCCGAGAATCGACTCAAAATGTCAAAATACAGGGCTATGACATTGCAGTTGGAACACAAGTTATTATCAATGCATGGGCAATTGGACGAGACCCTACGTCTTGGGACGAACCAGAGAAGTTTAAGCCAGAAAGATTCTTGAAATCTTCTATGGATTTTAGAGGACATGACTTCCAGTTCATTCCATTTGGTGCTGGAAGGAGGGGTTGCCCCGGAATTTCCTTTGCTATGACCACTATTGAGCTTGTTTTGGCAAATTTGCTGCACAACTTTGATTGGACATGGCCCGGTGGAGCAAGAGGAGAGGATATTGACATGTCTGAATCAACTGGCATAACCATTCATAAAAAATTTCCCCTTACAGCGGTTGCAACTCCTTACTGTGGCTAGCATATATTATATATGAGTAATAGAAGAATCCCCAGGTTCAGTTTGGCTAGAAAGAGTCACAACCGGTACCTCTATGAGCAATAAATTAAGGAGTTTGAAAATAAAATATAAACGTCCTCATCTCTATCGTGTGAGAAGGTGTACCAAGGAAACCTAGAACACAACGATCTTTATATTCATCTGCTTTTAGTTTTATCTGGAGGTTGATCACAATCATCATTATCTTTATCTTTTGTACTACTCATTAACAAGGAGAATAACCATTTTACTCTGACAATGAGACGCCATCTGAAAGCTGATTCTTCGTTGCTTTCCATATAGACAGTACTTGCAGAAACCCAATTTACATGACTTCGCACCTTTCAACAAATTTCTCTTGTGAAGCTCAAACATATTATGCTCGCCTAAATGACCAAGCCGTATATGCCACAAATCTGTGTTATCATTATATGGTTATGCCAAGGTGGACACTACAGCTCCACCTGTAACTGTGTCCTCGAGTAACTTATACAAACTGCTAATTTTCTTATCCTTCATTATTACCATAGCATCTTTAGTTATTTTCATAACTCCATTTTTTGTTTGAATAACCATAGCCCAAAGAGTCCAATGTGTCTAATGAGATCAAATTTTCTTAAGGTCAGGAACATATCTAACATCAGTGAGTATCTTGACAATCCTATCAAACATCTTGACTTTTATGGTACCTAGTCCATGTTATGCGTGCCTTGAATCTAGGGGTGGGACCCAACCAATTTTGTTGTGTGATACAAGGATTGGAATTCCCTTTCATGGTTGGAGTTGGAGTTTTTGTCCTACACGAAAGTGGGTTTCCTTGTTGGACTTTTAGTAGGAAAAAAGCACCGACTATGTGCTCCTATATAAAGACAAGTGCTGTGCAGCAATTAGGTGTGCAAAAATAAAAATAATATTTGCTTTGGTGTGCCAAAAGCAATTGAGAGAAAGAAAAGGTGAGAGCAAGAAAAAGAGAGAGTTTGTTTTTTTCCCTTTTTTGTTATTATTCTCCTTTGGGCAAAGTGAGAATTGGGTGTATTTGGGGCTTTGGGTTTGAGTGGTTTTCTCACCCTGTTACTCTCTTGTACTCATCTTTTGATAGTGAATTTTCTCTGGGTCGTCTCCGCCAGTGGATGTAGGCTTGTTAAGCCGAACCACTTAAATCTTTGTGTCGTGTGTGATTGCTTATCTTTATTATTCCAAATTATTTTATTTTTCGCATCTCACGGGTCTTGGGAAATAGGATTTATTTCCTAACAACTGGTATCAGAGCTGTTGGTTCGAGTGGGAGCGATGGCAGGTGAAGAAGGAAAGATGGGAATCGAAAAATTCGACGGCAAAGATTTTGGGTATTGGAAGGTACAGATTGAAGACATTCTTTATGGGAAGGATCTTCATCAACCTCTTTTGGAAGAACAACCCGATGACATGTATGATAGCGAGTGGGCTCTGCTTGATCGTAAAGCCCTAGCAGTTATCAGGTTATCACTGTCAAAATCAGTTGCACACAACTTTGTAAAGGAAAAGACCACAACAGGTCTAATGAAGGCTTTGTTAAGTATGTACGAGAAGCTGTCGGCTAACAACAAGGTGCATCTGATGAAGAAATTGTTCAACCTAAGGATGGCGGAAGGAGCTTCGGTGGCACTTCATCTCAATGAGTTCAACACCATCACAAATCAATTATCCTCGGTGGAAATTAATTTTGATGATGAGATTCGTGCGTTGATTGTCTTGGCATCTTTGCCAAATAGCTGGGAAGCAGTGAGGATGGCTGTGAGTAACTCTGTAGGAAAGAGTAAACTGAGCTATGAAGACGTCAGGGTTTGATTCTCAGTGAAGAGGTTCGCAAAAGAGATGCGGGTGAAGCCTCTTGTTCTGGTGCTGCTTTAAACCTCGAGACTCGGGGTAGAGGACAAGACAGAAACTCTGTGAGGGGCAGATCTAAGTCTAGGAAGGGTAGGAGCAAATCCAGATTTGGACGACAACCTGAGTGTTGGAACTGTGGCAAGACAGGCCACTTCAAGAGGAACTGCAGAGAGCTGAAGAAGAAGACCGAAAATGACGCCGCAAATGTCGTGGCAACAGAAGAAGTGCACGATGCCCTACTTCTATCTGTTGACAGTTCTCTTGATTCTTGGGTATTGGACTCAGGAGCTTCTTTTCACACTACACCGATCCGTGAAGTTCTCGAAAATTATGTTGCTGGAGATTTCGGGAAGGTGTACTTGGCTAACGGAACGGCGCTGGATGTTGTGGGTATAGGCAATGTCCGCATTAGAGTCCACAGTGACTCGGTATGGAAGCTGCAAAATGTCAGGCATATCCCAGAGCTGAAAAAGAACCTGATTTCAGTAGGACAGCTTGATGATGAAGGGCATTCAATTCATTTCCACGGTGGAAAGTGGAAGGTCAGCAAGGGAGTCAGGATTTTGGCTCGTGGTCATAAGACGGGTACTCTCTATATGACGACGAATAGCAGGGATACAATTGCTGTTACAGATACGGGTGCTGACTCAAAATTATGGCATCTAAGGCTTGGGCACATGAGTGAGAAATGGATGAAGGTACTTCTGTCAAAGGGGAAACTACCGGAGCTGAAGTCAGTTAAGTCTGATTTGTGTGAAGGCTGCATCCTAGGAAAGCAGAAGAAGGTGAGTTTCGCGAAGGTTGGCAGAACACCAAAGCCGGGAAAGCTGGAGTTGGTACACACAGATTTGTGGGGGTCCCGCACCAGTGGCATCTCTTGGAGGCTCGCGGTATTATATCACATTTATTGATGACTCAAGCAGGAAGGTATGAGTTTACTTCTTAAAGCTTAAATCTGATGTATTTGAAGTTTTTAAGAAGTGGAAGGTCATGGTAGAGATAGAAACTGGTCTGAAATTGAAATGTCTAAGATCAGACAATGGGGGAAAATACGAAGACGGGGGTTTCAAACAGTTTTGTGCAGTGAATGCGATTAGAATGGAAAAGACTATCCCAGGGACACCACAACAGAATGGCGTGGCTGAGCGCATGAACAGGACCCTCAATAAGCGTGCAAGAAGTATGAGGTTGCATGCTGGATTACCGAAAACTTTATGGGCGGATGCAATAAGCACTGCTGCTTACTTGATAAACAGAGGACCATCAGTTCCTTTGGGCCATAGACTACCTGAAGAAGTCTGGAGTGGAAAGGAGGTAAATCTTTCTCACTTGAAAGTTTTTGGTTGTGTTTCGTATGTCTATATTGAATCTGATGCTCGTAGCAAGCTAGATGCTAAATCTAGAAAATGTTATTTCATTGGCTATGGGGATGAGGCATTTGGGTATAGGTTTTGGGATGATCAAAACCGGAAGATCATTAGAAGTAGAAATGTTACTTTTAATGAGATGGTTGTGTATAAGAATAATTCAAGTGCAGAACCAGTAAGTACAGAGTCAGAGGCTGAGAAGCCTGAATTTATCAACCTAGATGGAATTTCTAAAGGTGCAGCTCAGAAAAGGAATTCAAAAGTTGATAAGGATTCAGAAACTGAAGATGGTCTAGAAGTTGAAGAAACAGTAGATCAAGAAACTAAACAGGGTACACCGACAGTGGCTGTCCGTAGATCTACTAGAACCATTAGATCTCCACAGCGTTTTTCACCCTCCCTATTTCATATTTTGTTAACGGATGGCGGTGAGCCAGAGACGTTTGTTGAAGCCTTGAAGGTTGAAAATTCAATCAAGTGGGAGTTAGCCATGAAGGATGAGATGGACTCATTATTGACTAACCAGACCTGGGAGCTGACTGAGTTGCCAGCAGGTAAAAAGGCTTTGCACAACAAATGGGTGTTCAGAATAAAGGGTGAACATGATGGTAGCAAACGCTACAAGGCAAGATTGGTAGTCAAGGGATTCCAGCAGAAAGAAGGAATTGACTACACAGACATATTCTCTCCGGTAGTGAAGATGACAACCATCAGAATTGTGCTGAGTATTGTGGCGGCGGAGGACTTACATCTAGAGCAGTTAGATGTGAAGACGGCGTTCCTTCATGGTGAATTGGAGGAAGAAATTTATATGCAACAGCCACAGGGATTCGCAGTGCAGGGGAAAGAGAGTTTAGTATGCAAACTGAGAAAAAGCTTGTATGGCCTAAAACAAGCTCCAAGACAATGGTATAAGAAGTTTGACAGTTTCATGTGCAGCACTGGGTTCACAAGATGCAATGCAGATCATTGCTGCTATGTCAAGAGTTTTAAGAACTCTTACATTATTCTACTCCTGTACGTAGATGATATGCTCATTGCAGGGGCCAGTATGGAAGACATCAACAAATTGAAGAACCAGCTGTCAAAGCAGTTTGCAATGAAGGATTTGGGTGTTGCTAAACAAATCCTTGGGATGAGAATCATCAGGGACAGGACCAATAGTACACTGAAGATTTCACAGACAGAATATGTGAAGAAGATTCTCAGCAGATTTAACATGAATGAAGCTAAGTCAGTGAGCACACCCTTGGGGAGTCACTTTAGACTAACCAAGGATCAGTCACCGAAGACAGATCAAGAGAAAGCATACATGAGCAAGGTACCTTATGCCTCAGCTATTGGAAGTCTGATGTATGCAATGGTCTGTACTAGACCGGATATTGCACATGCAGTGGGAGTTGTGAGCAGGTACATGGGTAATCCAGGGAAGCAGCATTGGGAGGCAGTCAAGTGGATTCTGCGATATCTTAGAGGAATTTCAGATATGTCCCTTTGCTTCACAGGTGCAGAATTGAAGCTGCAGGGCTACGTGGATGCTGATCTAGCGGGTGATGTTGATAGCAAGAAAAGTACTACAGGGTTTGTATATACTCTAGGAGGTACTGCTGTGTGTTGGACCTCAAGGTTACAGAAAATTGTAGCCCTTTCCACTACAGAGGCGGAGTATGTAGCCGTGACAGAAGCTGGAAAGGAGATGGTTTGGCTACAAGGTTTTTTGAATGAGTTGGGAAAGAAGAACGAGAAAGGCGTTCTACACAGTGATAGTCAGAGTGCAATTTTTCTTGCGAAGAACCCAGCGTATCATTCAAGAACAAAGCATATACAGTTGAGGTATCACTTCATTCGATCTCTTCTTGAAAGTGAACAATTGCTACTTGAGAAGATTCGTGGAACTGAGAATCCGGCAGACATGCTGACAAAAGGAGTGACTATTGAGAAACTGAAGCTGTGCGCAGCTTCAGTTGGTCTTCGAGCTTGAAGATAGGCGGAGGAGACATCCGAAGGAGATTCACTATGTTGCGACTTGGTAGGATTCAAGTCAAGTGGGAGATTGTTATGCGTGCCTTGAATCTAGGGGTGGGACCCAACCAATTTTGTTGTGTTATATAAGGATTGGAATTCCCTTTCATGGTTGGAGTTGGAGTTTTTGTCCTACACGAAAGTGGGTTTCCTTGTTGGACTTTTAGTAGGAAAAAAGCACCGACTATGTGCTCATATATAAAGACAAGTGCTGTGCAACAATTAGGTGTGCAAAAATAAAAATAATATTTGCTTTGGTGTGCCAAAAGCAATTGAGAGAAAGAAAAGGTGAGAGCAAGAAAAAGAGAGAGTTTGTTTTTTTCCCTTTTTTGTTATTATTCTCCTTTGGGCAAAGTGAGAATTGGGTGTATTTGGGGCTTTGGGTTTGAGTGGTTTTCTCACCCTGTTACTCTCTTGTACTCATCTTTTGATAGTGAATTTTCTCTGGGTCGTCTCCGCCAGTGGATGTAGGCTTGTTAAGCCGAACCACTTAAATCTTTGTGTCGTGTGTGATTGCTTATCTTTATTATTCCGCATTATTTTATTTTTCGCATCTCACGGGTCTTGGGAAATATGATTTATTTCCTAACAATCCAATGACCTTACACCTAGTATCATTGCCCATTAGTACTGTACCCGCATTACAAGATTTAAATGTGTTGAACCATTGCATATTTGGACACATATGATATGAATAAGCAGAATACAAAACCCAAGAGTCTATGAGAAAATTTTTACTAGAGGAAACTGAAAGAACATCTACGCTAACTTCATTGTCATCAGATTAACCATCGGCCAAACTAACTGAATCTGCAGAACCTTTCTGATTCTTCTTATCTTCCAAGTCTTGTTTCATCAGCCTCAAAATTTTCTGTAGTGCCCCTTCTTATGACAATAATAGCACTTCACATCTTTTGCATCTAACCGAAATTCTCCACCTTGTGTTGAATGTGACATCGATCGATATTGCTTACCTCTGCTATTCTTCCCCTTAAACTTATCTCTTCCATCCTTTGGCTCAAACCATGCCACAAGCCCAGCCATCAGCTTGATCATTAACATGTTTTCTCCATGTCTCATATGATAAGAGAGATCATGTCACCTTTTCAAACACCAGAGTCTATTTCCCATATAACAATGTCGTAACTAGGTGATCATAAGAAGGGGGAAGTGATGCCAATAGAAGTACCGCTTTATCTTGTTCTCCAATCTTCACTCCAAATTCAACAATTGTGTATTCAACATGCTGAACTTGTTGAGGTGCTCCAACAGATCTGCATTTTCCTCTACCTGTAAACCATATATCTACTTTTTCACATACTGCTTATTTGTCAAATTCTTCGTCATATACAGACTCTCCAATTTCTGCTAAATTAATTATGCATTTTCTTCATCAATCACATTGTGAATGACTTTATGTGATAAATTAAGACGGATCACACTAGCAGCCTTCGCATCCATCTCTTCCCAAACATCATTCTCCATCTTCTCGGGTTTCTTTGCCTTTCTCAATAACGCCTTGTGGACTCCTTACTGAATCAACAAATCCATCATCCTTCTCTGCCAAAGAAAGAAATTGTTCTTCCCATTGAACTTCTCCACTTCAAACTTGGTACTCATCATATTTACGTCAATTTGATTCTCGAACTTGAGCTCTGATACCACTTGTTGTGCAAAAACACGATCACAATTCCGATTAAATAAGGTGAGAATAATCACACTCAAGATAACACCAAGATTTAAGTAGAGAGAAAATCACTCAGACCCAAAACCTCAATACACTCAAATCTCACTATCACACAATAGAGATTATTCCCTAAAAGAGAATACCAAAGACAAGAATACAAACTCTTCTTCTTTTGCTGGGATACGATGGCGGCAGGTCTCTATTTCTTTTTTTTCTCTCGTAGTAGCACCCTTTCTTTTTCTCTCTTATTTTGGCTCCTTCAAAATCAAGAAGAAAACAGTCGGTACCCTTGCACATACAGCAACCCGTTATTCTCTCTTGTTTCTATTCCTCGAAACCAAGAAGAATTATTTACGGCTACACCCTTGTGTTCTTGTGTCTGCTTGTAGGAGGAGAAGCAAGGCTCTCCTTATATAGCTCCTAAAGTCGGTGGTTGTATGTAGGAGTGAAAAACCAATACAAGTCTAAGTTGGTCAAGGAGAAGGCCAATACCAATTAGACAAGGAAAGGGGAAAAAAAGTCTCCATACCTAGACCAAGAAGTAAAACTTTAACGGGTCCCTGACCGACTTAATTGGTTTCAGGGCACACTCCACGTTAACAGGTCCTTTCATGCAAAGTTTAGTTGTAGCTGGATACCAATATCTTGGAACCTTTTTGGAGAAATGAGGTTGTAATGAAATATATATATATATATATATATATATATATATATATATATATATATATAAGGTAAATACAAAATTGGTAGTTGTAGTTGGCCTAAATTACAAATAATTGATCATTGTGCTATAAAAAATAATTTATAGGTCTTCATGGTAGGCCAAAATAACAATTAGTCCTCAAATTCTCATAATTTATTTATAAGGTGACCGTCAAATTATTTATAAGATACTAAAATGGTATTTATTTATTTTTCAATAGTTAGAAGATGTGACCGTCAAATTCTCACAAGATGCTTTCAAATCGTGGCGAGGATGATGAAAATGAGAGAGCGGTACGCACGGAGTAAAATTTTAGGGATAGAAAAGATTAAGTTAATTTAATGCATGTAGCAATATGACTTGAAGTGATCGAGGGTTGACGTGTAATCTTAGCTGGTGTCCTAAAATGATGTGAAAAATCTTAGTTGTCATTTTTTAAAAGTCAGAAATTAATTATAACATGTGTTGCATTTTTATTGGGCATGACGTGACAAAGTAATGGATTATGTTAAGTTACTTAACGGAAATTGATTTTAGGGAACAAACTGTTATTTTAGCCTACTCTGAAGACTTATAAATTATTTTTTATACCACATGAAGTTATTTGTAATTTATGTCTACCACAAAGAATGCATTTGTCCTTATATATATATATATAATAGGCATGAAATTAATGTACATGGGTGTTAATTCCAATTTTGGAAAAAATTGCGAAATTAATAATTGTGGTTGTACTAATTTGCAATTAGCTCACTCAGAGTAATAAAAATGACTAACAATTCTCTAATTGAAATTTTTTTTAAAAAAAAATTAGGTTCCTGTGCCCAATTTTTATCTGATTTTTTGAAAAATAAAAATCATTAAATATCAAGTCAAAACGTACAAATCATATTAGGACACATATTACATACAATAAAAAATATTTTAAACAGTTGCTCATAGTTGTAGAGCTTTACAATAAAAATAACTAATTAAATTTGTTATTTTTACATGAGAGCACTTGGAACATTTTTATTCTGCAAAGAGCTTAAAATTATATTAGGAGGGATTACAGAAATATATATATAGATATGGGAGGTCAATACTTTTAAACCATTGGTAGGCAAAGTGCACTCAAGTAATATAATTACAATTTGACTATATATATATATATATATATTAATTGGAGCATTTTCGACATCTGACGATGTCGAAAATTTTGAAATTGTATATATCTATATATAGCTGGTGGTATGTGAAACAAATACACTTCCATACGAAATTAAGTGTAATAATACATGCAATTAAGGTATTAACAGCTAAAATATGAGATTGTTTGTAACACACTAACACTACAACGATTTTTTTTTTTTTTTTCTTTTTACGTGTTCGCATAAGAGGGATTAGTGACTTCCAATTCATGAGGTGTGGTTTCTAGCTGATTGAGCTATCCCTTAGGACCTAACACTATAACATTAACTTGTATACACATGCTGTTTGTTTTTTATATGGTATTTCCAGCAAAGTTAACATATATATTATTGCCTATCTTTGCGTTTTTTCATCTGTTAAGGAATCTGTTTTGTTGTGGAAATATCTGCCAAGAATCGTGTTAATTAAGGAATCCAAAATTCAAAAATGAATCAATGGAAATCAGTCACGTTAGTCAGCCTCATCAGAAAAAAGAGCCCCATTTGCGACCTTTATTCACATCCATGTTCCCAATAGTCAATGCATCCATCCAAATTGGTTTGATATTGTTACGGGATAAAATTCATTATGAGTCCCATTCAAATATCAATATATAGAGATAAGCTATAATTACAATAGAGTTTTATAACAACCGATCAGGTACTCCAGATATTTTAGAAGATTACATGTCAACCATTACATTTATGTGGAACACCATTACCTCTCAACTACAACATAAACGTGAATCATTAAGAGCAAAGCAGTTATAAAAAACCTTATAAAATGACTCAATGCATTAGGTAAAGGAGTTGGTCAGTCGTCTCTCCAAAATTTAAGCTTATTATTTTATTTTTATTCTAGAAAAACATGCTAACTTAAACATCTGAGTATCTCCGTCCAAGGTTAGGATTCTTTGACGCTCTTGTTTTTTTGAAAGAATCTATTGAGGAATAATCTCACATTGCTTGTGGACAAGATATTGTGCATGTTTATAAGAAATGGATAACCATCTCTTATTGAACCAGTTTTATGAGATGAGTTAGGCCCACAAATTTCTTTATGATATTAGACTATTAGAGCCTGCTACAAGACAAGATGAATGCGATCTATACTACTTACTCCTTGACAAGGACCAAAAAAAATACTAGCATCAACGTACTAAAAGCTGCTCTATCAGATATAAAAGATGATAGAAAGAAACATGAACATTGAGACCCCAACTATTATGCAAAAGATTATAATTATGATACATAAGACAAAACAATCGCACAATGATGTAAACTATATATCCACAAGCGAAGAGGATCACGATCACGATCACGAGAAATTTATTACCATGATGAAATATAAAACAATGACCTAAAAATCACCCAAAACCAAAGTTTCAATCAAATCTCAGTATAAGACCCCAAAAAAAAATATATAAATAAAATTATTCACTAATATAAAAAGAAAACAATAGGCTTCTCTTTTACAAAATGAGTGACGGTTGATTTTTTTTTTATTTTTTCCCCTTACTGTTACAGATCTTTATCTTTTCTCTTCTTACCTCTATTTTTTCTTACTTCTTTGCTGTGCCGCACGCGTGATCAGAAAGCAAGAAAAGAAACAAAAGAAGAAAAGCAAACCCCACTTCTTCTATAGTCGGTCACAACAAAGGAGAAGTGAGTCGATCATTCTATGAGGTTACAAAGTCATAGACACAAACAAAAATTCTTACAATTAGGTGCTACAATCTTCAACTAACTCATGCACTAAGACAGTTAAAGAACAGATCTGCTCTGAGCAGACTAAATCTAAGACATGGGTAGTCAAATTTCCTAACAAAATTTATTTAAATCGGCCGTGAGAGATAACCCTTCACACCTATTTATCCAAATTGTGAGCAATAACCCCTCACATCTAATTATTCCTCTTCACTCGTGATGGCAGATCTAGAAGTAATATGATAATATTATATGCTTCAATGATAAATCTGTGCTGACCCCATCCAAGTGCATCCTTCATATTTGTTAATGAACCAATTATGCTTTCATCTCTGACGTTAGATACCATTAATTAATTTGCTACTCAATGACAAATGGGATACATGTGGTAGGAGGAATTATTTATTTATTTTAGGATTTGGTCCTTTCTAAGTTTAGCTTTAGCTGGATACCAATATCTTTGAACCTTTCATAAATGGTATGCATGTGAAACAAATACACTTCCATATGAAAAAGTGTAATAATTAACACTGCTTGGTGGTGGTTCAAGAATTACGATTTTTTTCAGTTCATTTGAACAAATAATATTCAGTTAATTATATTGGTATGATATTTTTGTCCCCTCAAAAAAGAAAAAGACAAAATTACATTTCTAATATAACTAACTAGATAGTTCAATGGGTCAAAAAAATTCTCAAGTGGTTAAGATATGTACTAAGGTGTGAGTTCAAATTTTCCCAATTAATGGAGAGTTTTCATATATGCCTAATTAGTATTTTTTTTGAAACATATCATACTCATTCATTGATAAAAGTTGCGAGCCTAAAGCTCTTACAAACAGAGCAAAAAGCTCAGAAGTAAATCATAGCCGAAGCTAAATACAGTCATCAACAACAGACCAAATCGACCAAAACACAGCATCCGCTAACCTATGACTAAATAGTAGGTTGAAAACTCAGATCTGTATCAAACAGACACCATCTAAAGCATAGGTAGCGCTTATTCCTCGGCCTTGAGAGCAAAACTCCCAAGCCGATACTTATTCCTCGGCCTTGAGAGCAAAACCCCCAAGCCAATACTCATCTTCCTTAACTCGAAAGCCAGGATAAATTTCACATCCACAACCCAAAGGTTTGGACCAGTAATATCGGGCAGCAACTGGGCGCAACAAAGCAGGAGGAGAAAACTTATTACAAGCATAAATACAACCATACTGGGAAATAAAGAGAACAATAAAACTAATGCAGGAAAAGAAATTATAGCAAATAAAACCAAATACAGGGGAACTCAAAGGAAATACAAAACAGAAAAATAACAAAACAGGAAAATAAATGCGAATAACACTCAAAGCGGGTCACGGCATTCGGAGGAGACCGATCGCGAGCTGGCCGGAAACCGCCGCGGAAGGTGGCACAAAAAGCTTGGCGCGGGAAGGGCGTGTGAAAAGACCCGACAGCGAGCAGTGAGCAGCGAAGCGAGCGCGGAGGAGATCGGCGGCACACACAAACAAACAGGGAGAGGGAGAGTTTGAGTGAAAACCCCCAAAAGCAATACCCACCGAGAGAGAACACAAGCACAACATAACAAAAAACACCAAAGACAGAAACAAACCTAAAACAAAAATCGGGAAGCAAGGAAGGGAGGAGGGATACAGGCAACGGGCATCCCTCCTCCTCTGAGGCGGCAGCGCTCTGGTGGGGGGCTTAGGGTTTCACAAGGCTTGAGACTTCTAGCAGTCTCGCTTAGTTTTGTTTGTTAAAAACCATGTATATATGCCTAATTAGTATTAGCCGCATTAAATTTCCATTGATCTATAATTCAGTCCAACTTGGTTTTTACCGTCTAGGCTCTTTATGTGCGACTCTCAGCGAGTATGTGCAATTATAGTCATGTCCAAGTAAAATAACTACAATTTTTTTTTTTTTTTTTTTTTTTTAAAAAGTAAGATAGCTACAATTAGTCTTCTCAACATACCATTTTTTATTGGACCATAAACTATCTATGTTATTAATGAAAGAAAATATTAATAGGTAGTTTATGGTCCAAATTCAGATGCAATTGTGATGAGAAAAAAGTGATAATGGTTTTGGAAGTCACACAACCACCTGATTTTATTTTAATTTTTTTTCAATTTTTATTTTTTATTTTTTATTTTTTTTTAATCTTTTTAGAGACATTGTTTAGCCAAAAAAAAAAAAAAAAGGAAACAAAGAAAAATCGAAACAAAACAGAATGTTTGCACGTGTGACTAACTATTGCACGTGTGGTTGAGAAGAATCGCCAAATAGGCAAGATTCTCGATGGAGGATTTGCTTCATTGTCGTTTATACATTGAAATCTGTAACAGCTTCTGAACAATGACACGACATTGTTGAAGTTTCCTCGGTAATAAGACAAGGACCATGACCAGGGACGGATTCAGAAAGTTTGATTGGGGGGGGGGGGGGGGACCGAGGTATAAATTCAAAATACATAAGTAATGCATACAAAAAAAAATTAACTTCAATTCAGTTTTAACAAAAAGATAAACATACGAAGAAAAAGATACATAGATAGTTGTGTCATAAAACATTTCAAATTTTAACTCAAACACATATCAAAATGGAACCCGTCGTGTTTGCATATCCCGAAAATCATCTATGATTGAATCTGTACTAAGTGTCGCAGCAATTTCTTTTTCGATGTACAACATCAGAGAATCCGTCAGAAACTCATCTTCAATTTTGTTGCGAAGCCTAGTTTTAATGATATTCATGGCTGAAAATGCTCGTTCTGTAGTTGTGGTAGAAACGGGAAGAGTAAGCAGAAGCACAACAACTCGAAAAACAAGTTGGTAGATAGTTGATTTTCCGGTTCTAACCAACCACTGGCACAATTCAGAAATATTTAATAATCCTTGGAAACTTGAATCTTGAACTATATTATGCTCATAATGGTGAAGTTCTATTTCCAACTGTTCTTTTTCAAGATCGGTAAAGTCTTACGGATAAAACTTATTTACCAACTGACAAATATCATCAATTCTAAAAGACTCACGTGCAGCTCGAGGATCAAGTGCCGAGCCTAGAATAAGCAACTCCGCTACATGTTCACTAAACCGGCGATTTAATTCTTGCAATTGAGAATCTATTGCAGCACAAAAAATATCTACACGATAATGATGCTCAATTGTAAAGTCAGCTTGTTGATTGCGAGCTCGACCTCTTCTCTCAACATAACCGGCATTCATATCTGGAACATCTATGTTGCGTTTATTGCAAAACAACTTCAATTTGATAAGTAAAACTTCCTACTTATCATCTCTATATTGTTGAATACACCTTTTAGTGGATGAAACAAGATGCATGGCACTTAAAATGTCTTGAGATTTGGATTGCGATGCTTGATATAGATGATCGGTGATCTATATAGTTTCTTTCATAAGATGTAAGATGAATACAAATTCAAATGAAGTCATTATCTGATGAACTGAATCAGCTTCTGCTCGTTGGGAAGAAGAAGTTCCCACATCAATGATTTTAACAATAACTTCACAAGCTGGAGTATAAATTTTGATCAAGTTAGAAACTGATCCAACGCGTATCTCCAGATCGTTGTAGCATACTAATTTGATTAAGCCCCTTCCACTTTCAATCTCATCAATTGCAATCATGTAAGCATTTTCAGCAGCTTGGGCAACCCGCAATTCTTCATACCGATTGCATGAGGCACAAACAAAATTGACAACAGCATTCAATTTGGTAAAAAATTGATTAACAGAAATGACTTCTTTTGATGCCGCCACTAATGCCAATTGCAAACGATGTAAGAAACAATTAATGTAGTAGGCATATGTACAATCATTTGAAACCAAAGCTTGCAACCCATTCCACCCCCCTCGCATATTACTTGCGCCATCATATCCTTGCCCTCGAATATTTTGAATGTCTAGTTGATGTTTAGACAATACAGAATATATACCTTTTTTTAAGGTTAATGCCGCAGTATCAGAGACATGAACAAGTCCAAAAAAGCGTTCTCGCACAAAACCATTCTTATCAACAAATCTTAAAACTATAGCCATTTGCTCATTCATTGACTCATCACGAGCTTCATCAACAATTATACAAAACTTTGCATCACCAATTTCATTATGAATTATTTCCTTTACTTTGGCTGAAAAAACATGTAAAATTTGTTTTTGTACCATTGGTGATGTGTAAGTGGCATTTTTGGGAGCTTTAGCGATCACTTCAGCAAGCTGTTCATTATATAAAATCGTCAAACCCAATATTTCAAGAAAATTTCCGCGATTTGTAGAACTCACACTTTCATCCCAACCTCTAAAAGCAACACCTTGAAATGCAAGCACTCAAACAACATCAATTGAGGCTTTCAACTGCAGTCGAATGTTTGCAATTTGTTCAGAAGTGAGCTTTTCAAACACATTCTGCATATGTTGAGATTGGTTTTTCAAATCTTCATATGACTTCTCAGCAACTCTGTGAAATGAAGTAGGATCTTTTCCTATATGATTGAGAAAAACACAATCTTTTCCATTTCTAACTTTCTTCCAATTCCTGAATCCATCTATAGTGAATACACGTTGTGTAAAATGCCCAGATGGCTTATTAAAGAGAAAACAAGGTAGACAAAAGGCTGCATCTTTCTCACGTGAATATTCAAGCCACGAAGGAAATAGATTGTACCACGAAGGTTGAAAGCTACGAAGATGACTTTCTTTTCCAGATTTCGGGTAATTTGAGATCGGAGGTCGGTATGGACTAGCATTAATGTAAGCTCTTTGAATTTCATCTTCGTGATTAACATCATATTCCCATATCTGACGACGCAATCTAGGATCAAACTCTAATGAACTAATAATAAATTCATTGCCATCGACTCTTCGAAGTCTTTTAGAAGAATTTTCAGAAATTGGGATATCAGAAGCTGGCGATGATGTATCACCAATGTTGCATTTGAAGTTTGTGCATTTGAAGTTTGTGCATTTTTTCGTTTGAAAAAGTCAAGTATTGTATTTGACTTTTTCATCATCTACAAACAAAATCGGGAGAAAGTATAAATAAATAATATCGGAAATTGATGGCTCTAGCTGGCCGAGCATGTGCGCAAATTGGCTAGCCAGGAAATACAAATGAATCATTGGATGGGGAAGTAAATCATTCGAGGAATAATTAACCTCATCAAATAAATAATATAAGCATGTGTTACATTATTATATTTACATACATAAATACATAAAAAAAATAACAAAACAAAAAAAAAAATTAGAGAAATCCCCAAAATTCGGACTTAAGTCAATCAACCCAAAGTCTCACAATTCACAACTCTTCACAATTTCTTGTTTTTTTTTTTAATTTTTTTAATTTTTGGATGAATAAGAACCTTCATAAGACAAACCAAATACAAAGTATCACCAAATACAAGCCCTTCAAAAGCCTAAAACATAGCCTCACAAAGGCTGAACACCAACAAAACAAATCACAAAGCTGCAAAACATACTAGCAGCAGAACAAAACAACCAAATCGTGAACAGAAAACCAACTAAACCAGAGGAGACCAACCAGTAACTATAGAACCAATATTAACAAAGCAAAAGCAAGTCTGCTGGTATATTCCATAAAGAGCAAAGCACAAGGTTCTCCCCATGATTATAATCCCACGATTATATAACTAAATTTAAAAGAAAATTGTAAGAATTTTACCTCCTGCAACAATGCTTTCTCTCTCAATTCGAAACTCTCTCTCTCAAATTCTCAATCTCTATATCTTACTCTCTCACCGGCAATCTCTCTCTCTCTGACTCTCCAATTCTCGTAGTATGTGAAACTGTGAAGGAAAGGGGTTAAGGGACTAGGGGACGAAGTGAGGAAGAGAAGGGGTATTTTGTTGGGGGGATGGGGCGCCTGTTTTTTGGGCTATTTTTTAGCCTTTTTTTTGGCTATTTTTTTGGGGATGGGGCGGATATTTTTGGGGGCTATTTTTTTTTTTTGGCTATTTTCTAGGGGATGGGGCGCCTATTTTGGGGAAGGGGGGGACCAGTTTTTTTTTTCTTTTTTTTGGGGGGGGGGGGGACTGTATAAATTTTTTTTTTTTGTTCAGCCTTTTTTTTTTTTTTTTTTTTTAAAGGAAATGGCGCCATGGTCTCCCCCCCTCCGTCTCTGACCATGACTCCATTCGTGAAGTGACTTGATGATATTTAGGTCACTAGGAGTGTGTGAGTGAGTTGAGTTTTTTTTTAAATTACGCAAGGTTTTTGTGCACATTTGTTGCACATTTTGTACAATACTGTCTTAGCTACAGTGTCATTTCGCGCCTTAGGTAAACAGGACCGATGATCAGCATCCCCTCTTGTAATTGGGAGAATTAGAAATTCTCCAATTTTCAATTTTAGGTGTTCATTTTTATTCAATTCATACGAAGCAACGTGTTTCATTTAAATTAAATAATAAAATATTAATTAATTTTTTAAAATAAAATTAAAATTAAAATCAAATAAAAAAATCTTGGATGGCTTAATTTTTTATTTGAATTTTTTTTTTTGAAAAATTAATTAATATTTTATTATTTAATTTAAGTGGAACACGTGGTGTCATATGGGCTGTTAGATAAAAATGGACGGCCAAGATTGAAAATTGAAGAATCTCCAATTCTCCCAATAATGAGAGGGGATCCTGATACACATTAGAATTATATATATATATATATATATATATATATATATATTCAAAGAATCAAAATCTGTTTGGGATTGCGTTTGAAAAATAGAGATTTGAAGTAAAAAATAGCTTCTAGACAAAAACTTCATTATTAAACTTTTACTAGAAGTGTTTTTTGACAATTTTTAGGCTTTTTGAACCTTTAAAAGTGTTTTTAATTTTTTTACCAAATGAGTACTTTTTTCTTCAAACGAATTTTTTAAGTGTTAAAAGTATTTTTAAGCCCCTCAAATATAATTTCAAATAGGCCCTCAGACAATTAAAATGGTTCGGTCTATATGGTCTACGTTCACATATTAAAACCTTTTCTTGGCCACCACATATTTTTTTATTAGTTTATTTTAATTTTTTATTATTTTAATTTTCTTTTTAAAATTTAAATAATATTTTATTATTTTAATTTTAGTAAAACACGTAGCATATTCTGAGCCATTGAATAATATTAAATTGCCAAAATTCACAATTGGAGATCCGGATTTGCTTCACTGTCGTTCTACATTGAAATCTGTACCTATTCTGAACATTAATGACAATTTGGCAATTGTCAGCATTCAAATTAGTTTCCAGGGTAATAAGACAAGGACCAGAGATGATATTTGATCACAGTGTTCACCATATAATATGTTTTAATAATTAATATTTTTCTAAAAAAACTAATGATTAACGATTCAAAGATTATATATTAGGCTTTGTTACTTAGATTTATATAATATTAAAGAGTTTTTTTTTTTAAGTGGAGTGATGAGAAGTCCACAATTAATATTGACAAACATGCAAACGGCTGTGTTTTGTAACTTTGTTGGAAGGAAAACATGAATAAGTGACAGTGATGACAAATGCTGCTCTCATGACAAATCACAATCAAAACATTTATAATTCAACAGCTTAGCCAATCACAATCAATCACGCAAGTAATGATTGCACAGCTGCGAAAGAAACAGAAAAAGAAAGAAGACAGCAGCAACAAATTCTCTCCTACATCATATGTTTCTCTCCTACAGCAACATATGACTAAATATAAACAGCACGTGGCGTGCCAAAAATTTTAAAAAAAAAAAAAAAAAAATTTTTTGCACGGGCGTGTGAATCAGTTCTCGCAACATATATAGCTACGTTTGGCAAGGGGAGGTCCAGCACTGTAGCTGGAACGGCACTGTTCCAGCTACAGTGCGGAGCTGACATTTGTTCAGTTTTTTCATTTATTTTTTTTTTTTAAAAAAAAAAAAAAAAAAAAAAAAACAGAGGGAAAAGATGGGGTGGTTCCAGCCACCCCTTGGCCAAAATGGGGTGGCCGGACCACCCAATTTTTGGCCAAGGGGGTGGCTGGATCCACCCACTGGCCGATCTGGGGGTGGTCGAACCACCCCCGTGGCCAAGGGGGTGGTCCGGCCACCCCCTTGGCCCAAAAAAAAAAAAAAAAAAAAAGGATCGGTGCATTTGGGGGTGGCCGGACCACCCCCAAGGGGCTGGGGGTGCTCAGACCACCCCCAAATACACCCCTTCCTTTTTTTTTTTTTTTTTTTTTTTTTGGGCCAAGGGGGTGGCCGGCCTGGGGGTGGCTCCAGCCACCCCATCGTTCTCCTCCCTCCTCTTTTTTTTTTTTTTTTTTTTTTTTTTTTTTTTAATATTTTGCTTTGAAAAAGAAAAAAAAAATTATAAAAAAAAAATAAAAAAAAAATTCACGTGGTGTCAGACAACACTGTAGCTAGAACAGTACCGTTCCAGCTACAGTGCTGAACCTCCCCTTGCCAAACGTAGCTTATATGTCTTCTATCCTTTTATTTTAGAGAGCAACCTCATGATGTTGTGCATGAACCATGTACAGATAGATAGGTGCATGCAACTTAATTTGGGCTACTGTGGAAGCACGCGCCAAATCATTCCCTTCCAAATGCACCAAATTGTTCCACGAGGAAATCTACATGCACACAATTGCCTATCTTTTTTGTTTTTCATATGCCAAGGAATCTGATTCAAAAATGAATCAATGCAAAACCAGTCACATTAGTCATCCTCATCATGAAAAAAGAGCCCCATTTGCTGGCCATCTTTATTGATCCCGGGCTGGTGATCAGTTTATAAGTGTGAGGGAAAGCCCCACCTCTTGAACTAACTTTTGGAGTTGAGAGAGGCCTAAGACCGTGTTGTGACAAATGCAAATTCCAAAATCACCAAAGAAGTAGAAAAGTGCAGAATAGAAAAATAACACAACCACACAAGACACTAAGATTTAAGTGGTTCAGCTTAACAAGCCTACATCCACTGGCGGAGACGATCCAGGAGAAATTCACTAACAAAAAGTGGAGTACAAAGAGTAGTACAAACAAAACCACTCAAACCCAAAAGCCCCAATACACTCCAATCTCATTCAAAAGAGAATTATATACAAAAGAGAAAAATATTCTCTAAAATTCTCTAAGCATTTCAGCACTCCAAAAATGAGATCAAAATGAAGAAAAATTGTGCATCTTCTTCTCCCTACGGCACAAGCCTTTCTCTCTCTCTCGGCAGTTTTTTCTTTTCTTCTTTCTCTCTTTTTCTTGCAGTTTTTTCTTTTCTTCTTTCTCTCTTTTTCTTGCTAAAGTAGCTGTTGCCCTCTCCTTGACCGAATGGCTTCCAATAAAACAACAAACAAAGCCTGTTCACAAAGCTTCTAGAAGAAGCTCAATCAATGGAGAGCAAAGAGAGACGTGCGGGAGAAAAAAAAAACAAAAGTCAACAAGTATGGGATGCCATACTATTGTGGGGCCCACGGTAAGGTTTATGAAAATTCAAGTCACATAATCGGACAGACCGCTTAACACACATTTATGTTAACAACAATTTCCATTTTGGAAGGAACATGAATATTCATTACTAACAATAAGATCAGTCGATTTTTTTTTTTTAATTATTATTATTATTAATAGGAGGGAAACCGAGAAAAATGGAAGAACAAATAAAAAACACAATTTACAAAAGAGAGTGTTTGCCACTCTTAATTCTAAAAGGAAAAAAAAAAAAAATTAATTATCTGGAATGCTTTCAAACACCTAGTAGGAAACGAGCTATTTAACAACTGAGTGTGCCTGAAAATGGACACATCAGTCCAAAACGAAATAGAAGAGATTTGATAATGACAATCACCAATAATTGGAGCACACGGTCAATTTAAGAATATGCGACCTTAAGAAGTTGAGAGCTAGAATGGCGAGGAGGGAGACCTTAATGCTGTTAAACTAATAAATGCAGACACGCATTCTGCAGATAAGAAGAAGACGTGATGTATATCAACAAACACATTCAAAAGAAAAGTGATTCAAATTCAAATACAAGAACAGAATCTCAAGAGAGCCTTCGGATATATGTACGTGTGATTTTATATAACATTGATAGATAGCATAATAGCAAATGTACATAATTTGATTAGGATACTTCAACTATATATATATATATAGCTTTAATAATTCTATAACTTTCGAACCAATTGATGCAGCATAGGATTGAGGTGAACAAGAAAAACAGCAAGTAGAAGGGATAAATATTTTTAAGATTGTGAGATTATCACAAAAATTTAAGAAATCTTCTTAAAAACTAGAGCCTAGCTATTTAGGGTTTAAGGAAAAAACACAAAGAAACTCAACTTTGAGTATTCTTATTTAATTAACAAAACTCAATAATAATCATAAATTAAATTGTTAAAGGCTATAAACATATATTTATAGCCCAAAACTCCTAATCCTAAGATAACAATGAAATAAAGTTAATTTAGAAGTTTACAAAAGACACTAAACCAAATAAAAGAAACTTACTTCAAATAAAAACTGAAGATAAAATACAATAAATAACTAACAAAGAAATCTAATAAAAAACTAAAAGATAATATTAGATAAGATAAGATAAGATACATCACCAATCCGTCGAACTTCGTTACATCATGTGTCATGTGGTAGCTGTCTGTTTCTCAAGTTTGTTTGTTTTCCCAGTTACTGTCAATCTTGATATCATCAAGGTTCAGTAACGTGACCGGGAATGGCATGGAAATTTAATTTGTCGGTTTTATTATTTTCCAATATCGGCCAGGCCGGTGGTCTATTTTTTTATTTTTTATTATTTTTTATTTTTAAAAAATTTTGTCCAAGAATAAATTATAATTAATTGATAGCAGCACTATGGCAGGAGAAAGCAACAATTGCGCATATATATATCGATGACCCATCTGGAGAAGAAGGTGGAATCACAAATACTCACTTATGTTTATGAAAACTCCAATGGCTTTTCTTCAATGGCTGAAGGAAAGCTTCCAACCCATCTCTCTCTTGGCTTCCATTTTCCTGGTTGTGTTGCTGAGGTTTTTACTGAAGAAGAAGTCAAGAAAAGGAAAACCCATTAATCTCCTACCAAGCCCTCCAAAGCTTCCCATAATTGGTAACCTTCACCAGCTAGGCAACATGCCTCATCTGTCCCTCCACCGCCTGGCAGAGAAGTTTGGACCAATCATGTTCTTACAACTTGGCGAGATTCCAACGGTGGTGATTTCATCAGCCACACTAGCCAGGGAAGCACTGAAAACCCATGATCTCGCACTATCAAGCCGCCCGCGAATCTTCTCAGCCCAGCACCTCTTTTATGATTGTACCGATGTTGCCTTCTCCCCCTACGGTGCTTATTGGAGGCATATTCGAAAAATATGCATACTTGAGCTGCTGAGCGCCAAAAGAGTTCAATCCTTCAGCCATGTTAGAGAAGAAGAAGTAGCTCGTTTGGTCCGTCGAGTTGCAGAGTCGTATCCTGGCACCACCAATCTTTCCAAGATTCTTGGACTATACGCAAATGATGTCCTTTGCAGGGTTGCATTTGGAAGGGACTTCTCAGGAGGAGGAGAATATGATCGCCATGGCTTCCAAAAGATGCTGGAGGAGTTTCAAGTATTGCTTGGAGGATTTAGCGTCGGAGATTTCTTCCCATCCATGGAATTTATACACACCTTAACAGGCATGAAATCCAGACTCCAGAACACCTTTCGACGCTTTGATCAACTTTTTGACCAGTTGCTTGCTGAACATGAAAAACGCAAGAGAGAAACAGAGGTGCAGAAGGACCTTGTGGATGTGTTACTCGACATACAGAAGGATGGATCTGATGATCAAACGTCTCTCACCATGGATAATATAAAGGCTGTCATCTTGGTCAGTGAATACTTTCACTTAATTTACTTCACTTTTACCATACAGATTAGTTGTTGGCTAAGTAGACGGATGGGTTTAAGGTTTTTCTACTTATATATATATATATATATATATATATATATATGAACTTTATAGAATCAAGATCAAAGCCTTTTTGATGGTTACATATTTTTTTTTATATTTTTGATTATGTACAATACTCTTATTTATAGAGAAAAAGTATGAATGTTAGAAGTCTTTTCTATTTTTATATTAACAACAATAAAATTAATTTATTATTTGTAACTCTTATCTTTTTGAGTTATTGTAATTCTTAATTCTTGAATTTTTTGTCTCTTGAATTATTATAATTCTTGTCTCAATAATATATATATATATATATATATATATATATATATATTATTGAGACAAGAATTATAATAATTCAAGAGACAATATATATATAGGCACATCGTCCAACCATATTAAATCTGTGTTTCACTATTAATCTCTTTCTTTTTTATTTTATATTATTTATTATTATTATGCACTATTAATGCAATTGCTGCCACTACAGGACATGTTTGCTGCAGGAACTGATACAACGTTCATCACCCTAGACTGGGGAATGACAGAGCTCATCATGAACCCAAAAGCCATGGAAAAAGCACAAGCAGAAGTCCGAAGCATCGTCGGAGAGAGAAGAGTTGTTTTAGAGAGTGATCTGCCTCAGCTGCAGTACATGAAAGCTATCATCAAAGAGATATTTCGGCTGCATCCTCCTGCTCCAGTACTAGTCCCTAGAGAATCCATGGAAGATGTGGACATTGATGGGTACAAAATTCCAGCCAAGACACGTTTTTTTGTCAACGCCTGGGCAATAGGGAGAGATCCGGAAGCTTGGGAAAACCCAGATAGATTTGAGCCAGAAAGATTTATGGGTAGCTCTATCGACTTCAAGGGTCAGCATTTCGAGCTGATACCATTTGGCGCCGGTAGAAGAATCTGCCCAGGTATCACATTTGGAACAGCAAGTGTGGAGCTGGCTCTTGCTCAACTTCTCCACAGCTTTGACTGGGAGCTTCCCTCTGGTACTAGAGCCAAGGATTTGGATATGACAGAGGTTTTCGGCATCACAATGCACAGAATTGAAAATCTACTTGTCATTGCCAAACCACGGTTCCCGTAGGCCAGCAATGCAAATCATAATCTACAAAATTTAGTAATCCAACTAGCTCTGATTCATCTCATGTACGAAGAAAAAGGAGAAACAGAGTGCACTCTGCCAGATAGAATATTTGTATGACTGTTTCCGGATTCAATAATTCAGAGCAAGTATATCAATAGCTATCCCACGGACTTTAAGTATTTTGGAATAAAAAACATCTAATGATTTTGTTGCGCCAAAAACCAAAATTACACCAAGATTGACGTGATTTCTTTAATGTGGGGGAGACCCACGTACGTACAGGACTTCTCTCTCTAGCGCCACTACTACGAAAAAACCCAAGAATCAAGAAGTGCAGCGCTCCTTCTCTGATCGTATGCTCAAACTCGAAGGCTAAGTGCTTTTCCAAAATCACTTGGCTAAAAACATAGCTTCATTTGGATAAAAACACGGCTAGCCGTAATTGAACAATGCATAAATGAATTAATAAAAAAATCAATATGATTGATTTTCTCTCATATTTGGAAATAGTGATAGTGAATAAAAATTTAAAAAAAAAAAAGAAAAGAATATTTTAAATGAAATAGCCACAAACGTTCTTCTAGAAGATTGAACGTTCAGTGAATAGTTACAAAAATTATGATTTTGGACGTACGTCTCTACACTTTTGAATATGCATGATACAATTTTAAATGCATTTTCTTGACCCTATAGTCTTATTTAATCATCCCTAACCCTTAGAAACCTTAGATAGAGAGAGAGAGAGAGGATATGGAGGAGGAGAGAAAAGGTGGATCTTGAGATTTTCTCTAAAGTGAACGTAATCTCCTACTCTAATCTCGTTATTGAAGTGTTTTGGAGCATGCTATATTCTATTTACCTCCTGTATTAGTTTATAATCCTAGATTTATGTTTGGGTTGATGGATTTTAGATTCTTAAGTTGTAAGTTATGTGATATTAATGAATATTGGTTAGAAGGATTGTGGATTACGTTAATCTTATGTTATTTAGTTGCTTTCTTGTATTTAAGTATATTGTTTAGGGTTATAGTGTAGATCTTTATGCGTAGACTTTATTCATGGTTGAATTTATGATGGGTTGAGGAGTACTTGTTATGGATGGTTAAGCATTGATGAATTTTTATGTCATGTTTATGTTTAGGATAGTGTTAACTGGAAGCCTATACTAGAGACTTAGGTTGTATTAGAATGGGTTAATCTAGGACCATTTTGGAAAATGAAAGGTTTTATCAGACCAACAAACGTTCGGTGGTCTAGCCAAACGATCTGCGTCGATTGATCGACTTGATAAACGAAAGTTCAATGGCCACACAGAATGACTATTTTGTCCCCAAATTAGGGTTAAAAGTATTTTAGCTTAAATTAAGCATTGATATTAGATGCTTTCAAACATTTGAGGGTGAGAAGACTCTAAAAGGTTATTTGGAGAAGTCTTATAACCCAGCAAGTAAGTAAAATTCACACGAATACTTCTTATTGTAATTATTTTAGAATCTTAATCATGAGTATTTTATATATCAAACATTCATGTTTACGAGTTACAACTCACATGAAATATATTTTGCATAATGTGAACTCATTTTTAATGTAAATGGGCATTTGAGAGTGGAATGATGTGTTGTGTGAGTTCGTTTATGAAAGCATATGCTTAAATTGTATTGTTTAACATGGTGTTTCATGTAAGCATGATGACCATGGGCTTATATGGGTTATATCTTATGATCCATAGTTTACAATTTTGAGTTGCCTTGGCACCAATGGTTTATAGTGCGATTGGTGCGCGCAGCCGTGTTTGATTAATAGTTAATACAGACGAATATCATTATATATAGCTTATGTCCAGCTTTGTAGTATTTTCTTCGCAACCTAGTTTGACTCAGTAAAAAAAAAAAAAAAAAAATCATGAAACATAAAACATAACTTTGTAGGTCTTCAAATTAGGTTTCCAATGCCACCAAGTTTACCTCAATCTAATATCAGAAACTTGAGATATGACCTTTTTATTATAAATGCTATGTACCTTGCATCATAGTTTATATTTTTCCCTAAACTACTTTACATGGAAGCATGAAATCCTTTCCTCCAATGAGAGCATCTCTAGCAGTAAGAGGTATTCCACCCAGTCAAAAAGCACAATTCTCTATTTTAACTACTCATTTTTTAATATAAATTCTAACATATTTTTTATTTCATTCTTTATTTTTTTAAATGTGTTTTTTTTTTTTTTTTTTTTTTTTTTTTTCGGATTCGCAACCGCTTTTGCATCATCTTGTAAATTGCAATAGAATTGATTCACACAGCATAACTATGTGTTATTTTTATTTTTCCATTTTTAGTTTGTCAATTACATGTATGCTATTCAATTTTTTTGGGGAGTTTTAAGTGATTCAAAAAACTTGAATTTATTTCATAAATTCATGAATAGAGAAGAGAGAATAGAGAGAAACGTTGAGGGAGGGAGAGAAGAGAGAAGAGAGAGAAAAATAATGTAAAAATAATATTATATTCAACAATTTAGTGTACTAGAGTGAATAACAATATGAAGGTATTCACGGTAGCAATTAAGGTATAATAGCTAATATTAAGCTATTCTATTGGAGAAAAAAAAAAGGGACAAAAATAGCTAAATGTAGCTAATATTTGTTAGGAAATTAATCATGTTTCTCAAAACCTGTGAGATGCGAAAAATAAGAAGAATGCGGAATAACAAAGATAAGCAATCACACAGGACACAAAAATTTAAGTGGTTTGGTTTAATAAACCTACATCCATTGGCGGAGACGACCTGGAGAAAATTTACTATCAAAATATGAGAGTAATAGAGTAAGAAAATCACTCAAACCCAAAGCCCCAAATACACTCAATTGTCACTTTGCTCAAAGGAGAATAATAACAAAAAGGGTAAAACATTCTCTTTCTTGCTCTCTTTTTTTCTCTATTGTTGGCGCACCAAACATACAAAGCAAATATTACTTTGTTGTTTTTGCTCTTACTATTGCCGCACAGCACTTGCCTTTATATAAAAGCACATGGTCGGTGCTTTTTCCAACTAAAAGTCCAACAAGGAACCCACTATCGTGTAGACAAAAAACTCTAACTCCAACTATGACAAGGAATTCCAAACCTTGTAGAACACAACAAAACCGGCTGGGTCCTACCCCCTAGGTTCAAGGCACACGTTCCCAACAATATCTCGAAGCTCATTGCTAATTAAGGAATCTTTGCGTTTTTCATCTGCTAATTTTGGGGTGGCAATATCTGTCAAGAGTCGTGTTAATTAAGGAATCCCAAATTCAAAATGAAGCAAAACTAAAACCAGTCACGTTACTGAGCCTCAGAAAAAAAAAAAAAAAAAAAAAAAAAAAAAAAACTAGCTGGGAGGGAAAACCATACATTTATGACACCCTTCTTTTATAATATCTAGTGGAGCTCAATTTGAGATCGATCACACCTTGGCAGATAGTGTAAGTGCGAGTCGTTTTGCCTTTTTCCCCAATATATATAATACAAATTTCAGCTTGTGTACAACATTATTACAAATTGTTCCACACGAGGAAATGTGTCTTTGCGTTTTTCATCTGCTAAGGAATCTGTTTTGCGGTGGAAAAATCTGCCAAGAGTCGTGTTAATTAAGGAATCCCAAATTCAAAAATGAAGCAAAACTAAAAGCAGTCACGTTGCTGAGCCTCTGAAGAACAAAGAAAGAAAGAAAGAAAAAAAAAAATACATGCATTTACGTACGAAGAGAGAGGACCAAATAAGAAAGGCCATGGATATATATATTTATGACACCCTTCTTTTATAATATCTAGTGGAGCTAAATTTGAGATCGATCACATCTTGACATGTAGGTTTAATACAATTTTCAGCTTGTGTACATTATGTGGGTCAAAATCATGACTGGACAAAGCCCCATTTGCCGATATATTTATGACACCCTTCTTTTATAATATCTAGTGGAGCTCAATCGATCACATCTTGACAGGTAGGTTTAATACAATTTTCAGCTTGTGTACATTATGTGGGTCAAAATCATGATTGAACAAAGCCCCATTTGCTGATCACCTTTATTCACATGCATGTTGATCACGCGGGGCAATGCATCCAAATCGGTTTTATATATATAAGAGAGGATAGAAATTAAGGAACATACTTTCTTATACAAGAGAGAACAAAATGTCCAACTTCCTGCAATTGTTTGAGCAAATTGCAACTTTCTTCCTTCTGCATTCCCTTGCTTTAACCATCTTGGCCTTCATCTTAATATTCCTACTCAAATGGTCCTCCACTCTTCTTCCAACCGCCAAAAAGAACACACCACCTTCACCACCAAAGCTCCCAATCGTCGGAAACCTCCACCAACTCGGCTTGCAGGCTCACCGTTCACTCGAGTCCTTAGCTCAACGCCATGGCCCCCTCATGTTGCTTCACTTTGGCAGCGTACCAACACTTGTTGCCTCGTCTGCTGTGTTGAAATATATATAGAATATAAAATACTAAAATATAAAAGAGAGAAAAGAGAGCAGAAGCAGAGAGAGACGTATGGACTACATCTTGTATATTCACCGTATCAATCAATATTACATAACTCTCTATTTATAGAGAGATAATGAGTAGTGACCAAGAAACCTAAATTAAAGCCTAAAATACATAAGGAAATAAATAAACCCTACATTACAAATTAAATAATGAAAATATAAAATATTCTAACAATGAAAATAATATATTCTAACATCCCCCTCAAACTCAAGGTGTAAGCTTGAGTTTGGAAAAGAGAATAAATTGAAAGCATCTGAAGTCGATGGTTGGATCAAGACAATGCCGGCGAAAAAGGCTGAAAGTGACAGCTGGAGAAATACCGGAGAATGGAGACAAGCCACTAAAAGAATCTGGTGAAGGGCTAAGCCGCAACTGACAATGAGGCCGGAGAATGAAAACTAGCCGTTAAAATTCCCATGAATGGCCAAAATCGCATTGTGCCAAGATTCGCCAATGAATAAAGCCGTGGATCACAACAAAATTAAGAGATCATCAGAAGAGAATGCTAGAAAATACCATAGAAATGTCATAAGACTTTTATTGAAAGCCACAGAAACAGAAACGTGACTCTGATACCATGTTGAAATATATATAGAATATAAAATACTAAAATATAAAAGAGAAAGAAAAGAGAGCGGAAGCGAAGAGAGACATATTGGCTACATCTTGTATATTCACTGTATCAATCAATATTACATAACTCTCTATTTATAGAGAAACAATGAATAGTGACCAAGAAACCTAAATTAAACCCTAAAATACATAAGGAAAGAAATAAACCCTACATTACAAATTAAATAACGGAAATATAAAATATTCTAACAAAGGAAATAATATATTCTAACATACTGATGCTGCCCGCGAGATCATGAAGACACATGAACTCATCTTTGCAAACCGGCCCAAATCAAGCATGTTCGAGAAACTACTATACAATTACAAAGATGTGTCAACGGCCCCCTATGGCGAGTACTGGAGGCAAATGAAGAGCATATTAGTGCTACATGTTTTGAGTAACAAACGGGTCCAATCCTTTCGAGCTGTGAGAGAGGAGGAAACTTTTCTATTGATTGAGAAAATCAAACAGTCTTGTTCTTTAGCACATGTGAATTTAAGCAAAGTGTTTGCAAATCTAACTAATGATGTAACATGTAGGGTGGCTTTGGGAAGGAAGTATAGTGCAGGGGAAGGTGGAAGGAGGTTTAAGGAGCTTTTGTGGGAGTTCGTGGAGTTGTTGGGTGCTCTAAGTGTGGGGGATTATATTCCATGGCTTGCTCGGGTGAGCCGTGTCAATGGCTTGGACGCTAGAGCGAAGAAAGTGGCTAAACAGTTTGATGATTTTATAGGAGTAATTGAAGAGCACATAAATGGCCAGAGGGGAGGGCTAGAAAATGAACACCAAAACGACTTTGTGGACGCGTTGCTTAAGATTCAAAAGGAAAACGTGATAATTGGCTTCCTTATTGATAGAGTTAGCCTCAAGGCTCTAATCCTAGTAAGCAAACCTCTCTCTCTCTCTCTCTCTCTCTCTCTCTTTCTCTTCGATGTAGTGTGGCATAATGGATCGTAAAGAAAAACATAGTTGTTAAGAGTATATTTGATATTAATTATTCTAGGGTTATTATGTTTCCTTACATATTCTAGGTTTAGTCTAGAGTTTCTTGCCTATCACTCCTAGCCTTTTTATATATAGAGATTACTGTAATCATATGACTTACATAATCATAATAAAAGAGATGTAATCCTATATGTTTCCGCTTTCTGTCTCTTCTCTCTCTTTCTTCCGCTCATAATATATTATCCAACATATTTAATATGGTATCAGAGCCACTTTTCTATGGCTTCCAATAAACGTCTTTGACGTTTTTCGATGCTCCCTCAGGCGACCTCCATTTTTCGTTCATCTGCGTGCCACCAAGTGGTCATTCACTCAAAATCTCTTCCACACCTTCACGCAGCTTCATCTGGAAAAATCAATCATAGATTCTAGCTTGCGAGGCACAGATCTACAGATCTGTGGAAGATCCGCCACCATCGGCCCTCCAGCAACACCTCTGCCATGTCAGCACTTTCAACCTAATCCAAAACGGTCAACCTGGTCTAGTGGGTTAGACTCAAATCCGCTGATCTGACAATCCGATTTGTCAACTTGACCAAGTGGGTCGAACCAGTCGAGTGTGTTAGACCCAAATCCACAGATCTGGCAATCCAATCCATCAACCCGAACCGGATCCATACAAGTATTCGATCCAATCTAAAACCGGTTCCAACCAGGTCATTGGTTCAAATCAGATCTCCCCAACCTGGTCCAATATCAGTTCCTAAACCGGGTCACCGAGATCAAGCTCTTCAAACGGTCCAAATTTGTCAACCCGATTCATCGAGTTAGACCCGATTCATATAATTTTCGGGTCAATCATTTTAATGGTCTATGGGTTTTGGCCATCTTTTGCCCATTTAACTGGCCCAATTGATTCAATTTCTTCAAAGCCTCAAGCCCAATTTCTTCAAGGGTTCAGCCCAACCAATAGCCACACTCAGCCCACTAGCTGCTGCTGCCAGCCGCCATCCACCGCCATTGGTTGCCCAACTCTGGCCAGCTCATGCAACTTTTCCGGTGACCACAAAAAAGAAAAAAAAAAAAAAAAATTCTTTTCCTTTATATTTCCAACCTCAATTTTATACATTGAGTTTGAGGGGGATGTTAAGAGTATAATTGATATTATTCTAGGGTAATTATGTTTCCTTATATATTCTAGGTTTAGTCTAGGATTTCTTGCTTATCACTCCTTGCCTCTCTATATATAGAGGTCACTGTAATCATATTACTTACAGAATCATAATAGAAGAGATGTAATCCTATATGCTTCCGCTCTCTATCTCTTCTCTCTCTATTTTTTCCGTTTCTAATATATTATCCAATATATTTAACAACAGTAATTACAAATACTTTAATCCTAGAAGCGAACCAACGTTACTGTAACTTCTTTTGATCATCTCGTTCGTAGTCTTGTCTAAACAAGACAGCGAACAAGCGCTAGCACTGTAAGTCACCTAAGTCATCTCGTTTAGAGGGGACTTCGAACGAGATAGCAAATGAACCTTTCTAGGATTTTCCTGTAGCCTTTTGCATCACCTCGTTTGAACACTTTGTTATCTACCAACTTTTTTTGTAGGATGTATTTGTTGCTGGTACCGACACTACGTACACAGTCTTAGAGTGGGCTATGACAGAGCTCCTAAGGCACCCCAAAGCTATGAAGAAGGTGCAGGATGAGGTGAGAGGGATCCGTGGCAACAAAAAAGATATAACAGAGGATGATTTGGATAATATGCATTACTTGAAGGCAGTGATCAAAGAGGCACTTCGCTTCCATCCTCCTGTTCCATTGTTAGTTCCTCGTGAATCGACTCAAAATGTCAAAATACAGGGCTATGATATTGCAGCTGGAACACAAGTTATTATCAATGCATGGGCAATTGGAAGAGACCCTGCATCTTGTGACGAACCAGAGGAGTTTGAGCCAGAAAGGTTCTTGAAATCTTCTATAGATTTTAGAGGACATGACTTCCAATTGATTCCATTTGGTGCTGGAAGGAGAGGTTGCCCCGGAATTCCCTTTGCTATGACCACAATCGAGCTTGTTTTGGCAAATCTGCTGCTCAACTTTGACTGGACATTGCCTGGTGGAGCAAGAGGAGAGGATTTGGACTTGACTGAATCTACTGGTCTAACAATTCATAAAAAATTTCCCCTTATAGCAGTTGCAACTCCTTATTGTTGCTAGTATATATTATATACGAGTAATAGAAGAATCACAAGGTTCAGTTTGGCTAGCAAAAATCACAATTGGTGCCTGTATGGGAAATAAATGAGTTTGAAAATAATATGAACTTCCTCATCTGTTTCTCGTCTGAGGAGGTGTAGTTTTATAAACACTTTTACAACACATTTCTGGTATACAAAGGAAACATAGAACACAAAGATCACTATCAGCATTATCTTCATTAACTATAGTACCGATTAAAAAGGAACATAATGATCATGTTACTCAGAAAGCATATAGACCAAAACCCAAACCCTCACAAACACTTACTGTGTACTGTATGTAAGCATTAATACCTAACAAAACACCATAAAGGTGACTCTGATACCACATCTTAGAATAAGCAGCGAAAAAAGATTTAGAATTATCTCCAACCATATTTCTTGTGAAGGGTTACCAATGATAGGTAGCTTTGGAGGGCTTGGTAGGAGATTAATGGGTTTTCCTTTTCTTGACTGCTCCTTCAAGGAAAACCTCAGCAGCACAACTAGGACAATGGAAGCAAAGAGAAAGATGGGTTGGAAGCTTTCCTTTAGCCATTGGAGTTTTCATAAACATAAATCATGAGTACGTGATTCCACCTTTTTCTCTCGATATATAGACATCAATTGTGGCTTTCTCCAGTTAACTCTGTTTACCTGCCTGCCTTGATTTTGGGAAATAATGTAACCAGCAAAATTTCGATGCCAATCTCTATCACATTACTGATCGTTGATGTGATCATCAAGATTGACAGTAACAGGTAAAACAGAGAAATTTGATCGTCATGATAAATGCTGCAACTTGCATTAAGGTCTCATTGATTCCACCATCTTTTTAATGTTTTCCTTCCAACTAAAGACAGACTGCTGTGATCAAATATTATCCAGCCACTTCACGTTTCGGAGTCATGGTCCTTGTCTTCATCGATCATGGGTTCCTCTTTAAATGCTGACAATTTGTCAATTCTGAGTTGAAAACATTTTGGTTTTCTACCTTTCAATATCAATATGATTTGCTATATTAATTTGACCCTTTTGTAAGATTTGAGGCGTTTTAACTTCTATATACTTGCTTATAATTAACCCACGATATGAAGTCATTTCTTCGAAATATCTGTACATTTTATAAGAATAATAAGACATCCGGTATAAATATCTTCCATTTTCTTTGAGTTAAAAAACATTATTATGGAAATAAAAAATTTTAGGCTTCAGGTTGATCTCTTGGGGGGAACAAAAATAAATAAATAAATAAAACCTTATACTAAACATGAAAGATACAAAAATAAAAGAAATGTCCCAGATTGATTAAATACTAAATGAGAATCTACTTATATTATATTGAATGTTAAACTTTTTGATATTTGAGAGGTCGAATTGAAGTTATTATTTGTTCCTCAAAACAACCAAACAATGTAATAGATGTGAATAATATATATATATATATATAAACACCATATATCAGAGTATGGATAAACAGCTGTAGCCATATATCAGAATATAGATTTTTAAATGCCCCATTATTCATGAAACTTACTAGAACTGTTTCTCGCACAATTGATGTGATACAACAAATCAAATTTAATTATTTAGATTTTATATTGGACAATACCTTAAAATGGCTATTGTGCAGATAAGGTATGTGAGTGGTTTATATATATTTTAATAAGATATATTGTGATCTATTTATGTAGTTTATTTAAATACATCAACAAACCATTAATGTAAGACCCTTTTAGATTTTACCTGAATTAACAGAGGGATATATGACTAACATCTTTAGCTAATGTGATTTTGAATTTAATCATGTGATTGTGAGTGATTTTGAATAAGTTTGATTTCTATTAGAAATGGGTCAAGGGTCTAACTCAACCCAAAAGCTAGTTTAAGAGTTGAGGTTTCCCCTCACCCTTATAAATGGTCAATCTCCTTAATACCCGAGCAATGTGAAACTTCTTATAATTTCAACTCATAATTTGGCAAACCATGTTATTAAAGAAGGGTTTAAATGCAATTATCCATATTTAAATTATTCCATGCATGCATGCCATTTGCATATCTCTCGGGTCCTATTTAAAAATAAGAGGAAACGGGAAGCTTCCCAATGTGCTTCTTACTCCATTATAATTTTTTTTTTTTATTATTACTTTTTTTTCAACTCAAAGAAAATGAAAGATATTATGCCAGATGTCTTATATATATATATATATATATATATATATATATACAAATGATATTTCAAAGAAATGACTTTCCCAATATCTCACAGGTTATAAGCAAATACGTATAGAAGTTAAAATGGCTCAAACCTCGCACAAGGGTCAAATTAATATAGTAAACCAAAATGTTTTCAACTAGGAAATTAACAAACATATATAAGGAAGAGTCACGTTACTTTAAATTAAACCCTATAAACACATAAATTCTTACTTCCATGGCTCATTAACAACACAGCAATGTCTGCATTTGAGACAAATGCGATCGACCACCACAAAATACAACGTTAGCTTTGCTGGGAAAACCATAGAAACAATCGTCACAGACAAAGGTAGCGACATAGACGAATGGTTGCACCAAATCCTTTCATTATATGCTGGTGCACCCACTGTAGTAGGCTTAGACACCGAATGGAGCCCCAGCAAAAAAGCTGCAACCCTGCAGCTTTGCATAGATGACAAGTGTCTAATCGTTCAACTCATTTACATGGACAATATCCCCCGATCGCTCAAGAGCTTTTTAATGGACTCCAACTTCACTCTTGTGGGGATTGAGGTTGCCCAGGATATAGCCAAGCTGAGGGATGAGTATAAGATAGAATGTGAGAAAAGTGCAGATATTGGCAAGGTGGCAAAGAGTCAGTGGTCAGGGCGGTTCCGTGGGCCTAGCTTGAAAGAACTTGCATTGGAAGTAGTTGGTCTTTATATGAGGAAGCCTAAAGATATATGCATGAGTAATTGGGGGGTGAGGATGCTCAGTGAAGAGCAAATTGAGTATGCATGCATTGATGCCTATGCCTCTTTTAGGATAGGCTAGCTGCAAGCTTCTAATGGAAGATCAATAAGGGTCTCTTTATGTATTTGGGCATCTATACATTTGAGCCTCTTTGCATGAATTATTTCCTGTTCTTGGTCTCTTTTTAAGTCTACTCTTTTGTTTAGTTTGCTGAATATAATCTCAGGACTTATTATTTTCTATGAAATTGTAACTTTCTTTCTTTAATTTGTTTAAAGCATGATTTTGGTCATTATAATTGTCATAGTGTTGTAGGACGGCGACCCTCCTCCCCATGACAAGGTATGATTGCTTGATCATAACCACGTTTGAACGAAAGTGTGATCGGTACATTCAAAAGTCAAAGCCAAACCGTCCGATCGCATCTACATTCGAACAAAAGTGCGATCACAACAGTCTAAATGTAGCAGTACGAATGGAAGGATATTCAAGTAATATTTCTAGAAGTCTTTCGATCTTTTGTCGCTCCAAAAATATATGACTTTTAAAATAACTATTTGATCAAAATTTAATAATAATCAATCACAAGCACAATAATAATTTTAAAAGGCACATCATTCTTGGAGGGACACAAGTTTTTACACAGATATTCCAACCGATTTTCATCCGTATCTTATTCAAAATTCAATTTTATTAATTTCCTTATTAGATTACGAATTGCATCTTTCCAACTTTAGATGACTTTGTTGCCTTTTCAGATTTAGTCTTTGTATTGTTTTATTAATCTTAGATAATTACTTGCTTGTTAAGTTTAGTTTTATTTCTTTAATTTCTTTAGGGCGGTGTTATAAGGGGACAAACAGATGTATGGAAAAACAACTTTGGAGAATGAATTATAAAATATTACTGGGAAAGAAAATCATATCATCTTATTTTTAAAGAAAGAAAATCTATAAGGTCTAAATTGGACCTACTCTCTCTCTCTCTCTCTCTCTCTCTCTTTTGGTCTAAATAGGACTTAATTATAGAGAGGTGGAGAGACAAAACGGTATGAGAGATCAAATCAAATTTAATCGTATTCAAATCTGATTTTTTTTTTGTTTTTATATATATTTTTTTTTATGAATAAGCATTTCATTAAACCAAAGCTCAAAATAGAACAACTTCACAACACAGATATAACTCCTTACAAAGTCAGGGGACACAACCCCTTACAAAGAAAACAGAGGAAACAACCCCTCACAAAGCAAAAAAAAGGGAAAACAACCTACAAATCAAAATTACAAAGAATAGTAGCAGGTAAATCCCACAAAGAGCACAACAAAAGGTTTTCCTTAGTTCTAGGAAAACCTCTTTTCACAGCAATCCTAGACCTGACTTCCCAAAAAACTTGCTTCAACAATTGCTCTTCAGTTTTAGGAACACCATCATGTTTAATCTTATTTTTGGTACGCCAAAGGTTATAAACCACAGAACCAAGAACCACCCGACATAACAAGCAATTAAGAGATTTTTTCCCCCAGCAATTACACCCTAACTGCACAAGATGATCCCAGATAACAGGAGGCCTATCCACCCTGCAATGAACCATGCAATATTTCCATATTCTAGAACTAAAACTGCATTCAAAGAAGATGTGATCACGAGTTTCAATTTGACTATGACAAAAACAGCATTGAACATCACCCTTAAAACCCCATTTAAGTAACCTTTTACCTGTAAAAAGCCTATTTTTCATTGCAAGCACAAGATAAAGGCTTGTTTAAGGATAGCAAGGGAGAACCAGATCAACTTCCACCAAATAACCTCTGCATTCTTCTTTCTAAGACCTTCCCAAGTTTTTGCACTAACATAGACACCCTTCTTAGAACCAAGCCAAATATGTTTATCACACTGGCTCAAGCAAACATCAAAAAGCCTAGCTTGAATGTCAACTAAAGCTTTTGATCTTGTAGGTCTCCAAAACCAATCTTCATTGCAGATGACAGAAGACAATTTAGCTTCAATATTAATTACTTTTAGCATCATAGACAACCCTAAAGCCATACTGCTCAATCAATATTCCTGCAGGATGCCACAAATCCAGCCACATATGAATATTATCCCCATTCCAAACCTCAAACTTTAAGAATCTTTTGGCAATATCTCTCAGCTTCAAAATTTTCCTCCAACTCCAAGAACAGTTCTGAGAAATGCCTACACTCCAAAGACTCTTTCTCTTCAAATCTGATTTAATTTTATTACAATCAACTATAATTAATACTGAAATCAAATCCTATAATATATAATCAAATCTCATAATATATTCTAATAATAAGGAGTTGCAACTACTGTAAGGGGGAATTTTTTACGAATGGTTATACCAGTAGATTCAGTCATGTCCAAATCCTCTCCTCTTGCTCCACCAGGCAATGTCCAATCAAAGTTGTGCAGCAGATTTACCAAAACAAGCTCGACAGTGGTCATAGCAAAGGAAATTCCGGGGCAACCCCTCCTTCCAGCACCAAATGGAATAAATTGGAAGTCATGTCCTCTAAAATCTATAGAAGATGTCAAGAACCTTTCTGGCATAAACTCCTCTGGTTCATCCCAAGATGCAGGGTCTCTTCCAATTGCCCATGCATTGATAATAACTCGTGTTCTAGCTGCAATGTCATAGCCCTGTATTTTGATGTTTTGAGTCGATTCTCGGGGCATTAACAATGGAAGAGGAGGATGGAAGCGAAGTGCCTCTTTGATGACTGCCTTCAAGTAATGCATATTATCCAAATCATCCTCTGTTATGTCCTTTTTTTTGCCACTGATCCCTCTCACCTCATCCTGCACCTTCTTCATAGCCTTAGGGTGACTTAGAAGCTCTGTCATTGTCCACTCTAAGACTGTGTACGCAGTGTCGGTACCAGCAGCAAATACATCCTACAAAAAGAAAAAAAAAATGGTAAATATAGAAGAAAGATGTCAATATGCATGAGATAAGCATAAAGTACCTTATACCTCCTAAAGTAGAACAAGCCCTTTTAAATTCAAGACTACCCAATATTGCATTATCTCCTTTCCATGATCATTGAAAGTGATAAAAGGTCATTTAACAGCTCCCTTTTTACCCTAATTCTACCGTTAGGCATTAAGAAATGCTATATTATACCTCAATCCTACTGAATTGATGTGACAATACTCTTTTTAACAATAACTAATCTAAGAGCTGATCGACACTTTTACATCAGCCCAATAAAATAGGAATGAGATTGGAGTATAGTATATATATAGCATTACTCATAGGGCATTACATGCTTTAGTATATCAGTACATGTCACATGGGGTTAATCCAACATTATCTAATACAATTCATATTAGGTTTCAAAGATCTAATGTCGTAATTGGTATCACATGTAAATATGTTGTCACATCATTTAAAATTTTTAAATGATGCAATACTATGTATACTATTAGATGAAAAATGAAACAGTTCCTCTCCATTTCAAGTCATGATTTGGATACAGTTAAGTTTTTAGTGTTGCAATTTCAATGTCAAAACATGTTGTGTTATAAGTATTAGGTTTAGGTCTAACTTGGGATTGAAATGCGGTTCAAGACAAGTAAAAAAAATTCAAGTGTAGAAGATGCAGCATGTCCCATACTAAAACTCGAGAGGGTCAGTCAATCCATCGGTCGACCGAGGTTGGGTAGGTTGTGATTTTACTTGAAATCTTAACGGCTTGATCGATCAAGCTTGAGCCTTGGTGTACCTAACCCAACCACCAAATGTTGTATTTTCCATCGACTTTGACTTAAAACCCCGATTTTTCTCGTCTATATATAAGCCTTATTATTCTTTCATTGTAAGAGAAGTTTATCATATTAATTTCTTGAGCTTAAACAGATTATAAACTTCTCCTGGTTCCATCTTTCCCAAATCAAACCACAAAAAATGTTCTAGAGCTATTGCAAGGGGAGGTGAATGTGTAGTTTGCCGTAGGGGTGTCAATATGGTCACGATTAGCGGTTATTAGCAATAATCGCTAACCATAACCGCCTTAGCGGTTATTAGATTTTACTAACCGTAACCGCTAACCGCTAGTTACTAGGTGGTTAGCGGTTAGTTACTAACTGCCAGTTTAGCGGTTAGTAAAATAGGTAACCGCCTGTTAACCGCTTTTTCAAAATTGGGCTTTTTTAGGGTTTTTTTTTTTTTTTTTTTTGGCTCTTTGGGCGTTTTTGTGCTTTTTTTTTTAATCACTGTAGCATTTTTTACCCCCATTTGTTTTTGTATTTTTAATGTCTTCTTAGGCCCAATTGCTATAAAAAGAGCCCATATTGAAAAATTAAAAATATTTGACCCCAAATTTGCATTTACTTGCACTTTTTTTAAAAAAAATCCTTAAATATTAAATCATAACAGGTTAACTTAAAATAATAATAATAATAAAATAAATAAAAAAACCACAACATATTAAAAAAAAAAAAAAAATCAACACAACGTATAAAGAAAATTCAACACAACTGTCACAACATATAAAAAAAAAGATATAAAAAAGTTGAACACAACATATTAAAAAACTAAAAATAAAAAGTTCAAATAAAACATTAAAACTTCATCAATCCTCTAATTTGGTATTATGGTAATGCTCAAACTCCTAAGTCTTAAATTCCTAATGATTTAATGATCATACACTCATACTTAAATGATATGAACATATTATCTCACAAATCACAAATCACAATTCATATTAATATAATAAAACTATCTTAGATCTAAGAATTTAAGATAATCTGATATATGTTTTCTAAGTATAAAGTATCTAATAAGTAATAATGCTTGAATCAAACACATTGTTTAATTCAATTGTAATTATCATTGTATATGAATAATATGAATCATATGATTAACTTGTAGACTTATGACTTATGAGTTATGTCATATTATATATGTATTATTTGTTATTATATAATCATATGATTTAATGATCAATTCATCATATGATAATATATAAATTACTAAAATTATAATGATAATACATTAATACTTCAATTGTGGTTATAAGAAACACATTGTTTAATCTAATGTCAATTACTTAATTTGATATTATACGAATCACATTATCATTGTACATTAATAATATGATTAACTTAAATAAAGTATTTGAATTGTCATTGAATCATATGATTAAGTATTGATCTTATACATTTTATATTATTCAATATGCATAATTGCATATATGTATAATGTATAATTATAATTTATAACATATATGGACTTATAATTAAGTTGATAACATACATTGAACTAAGTTTCTAAATACTTAATTGTTCATTAATGTTGTATGAGTATGAACTTGCATTCTTATGACTTATGAGTATATATGAATAATTTGTTATTGTATAACCAAATGATTTAATGATTAATTGATCATGATTATAGTGATAATATATTAATACTCAAATTGTGATTTAATTATCTAAAACAAAAATGTGATTTAATCATTAATAATCAATTGATTGTATATATATATATATATAAAGCGGTTAGCGGTTAGTAGTTACAGTTAGTAAACTCCATAACCGCCAACTGCTAACCGCTAAGCGGTTATAACAGTTAGCGGTTATAGCAGTTAGCAGTTATGGCGGTTAATGGTTAACGGTTATAGCGGTTAGCGGGTGGTTAATAACTGCCCTAGTTTGCCGGGATTAAAAAATTAGATCTTGAAACTTACAAATGTTTTGTAAGTAGAATATTCAGTAACATAAGTTTTCTATAGTTGTTGCTTTTTGAGGTTTGCTAGCCCCCATAGTGGTTTTGATATCTGTGATTATATGTTTTTATATATGCTTCCTTTGATTTCGGTATTGATGTAAAGTTGATAACTTTGTTAATTGTTATTGTGTTTGGTAAACTAGATTAATGACAACTAATTAGGATCTAAATCATATTTTTATGAGAGAATTCCCATGATGCTTCTGCCTACTTACCTAGCCACGAATCGACTTAAAAAGATAGTATTGGGTTCGTTTAACAAAACTTTTTAAAATGTGTTTTTTGCTTATTAGTTGTAATGTAACCTAAAAATGAAAATAGTTTTAAGTATTTTGCTTATATTTAGAGTTGTTTAATGCTTTTGTTTAAGTTTTGGCTAGAAAAAACAAAAAGCACCCTAGAAAGTTTGACAAATAAGCCCAGTAATATGGTTGTCTCTTTTGTCTAGCTAATTGATTTACTTGATATAAAACTTCAAACCAATGCATATATTCCAAGTTCATCTGTTGCCCACGAAAGAAAATCTTTTCAGGAAATGGATTGTACAAGATCCCCTATGCCTTATTTATCGATTGGAGGCGAAAACCAATATTGGGCATATTTGTGGAGGTGTCGCTCATCAACTGGTGTATATATATGGGCTATATATATGTAGCAGAGCGATCCAGAAATTTCTCTATTTTTTGGCTAAGTTAATGAAGAAAAAAGGATCCCCTATATAACCCTTCCCATAGGGGATCCAAAAACATAGTTTTTAAGGAACAAGCTCTACTATACTTCCTTGATTTTTAATGAAAGTTTGATGATTTTCAATTCGCTGAAAAAGAAAAGTTCATCCTAGAATCTTGTAAAGGTGCCAGAAGCACTAGTCATGAGGTACAATTACCCCTCTAACGTCAAAAAAACTCACAATTAAATGTATCGAATTTTTAATTTTTTTCAATATTATTTCTCCATTAGATTTTTCTTTTAAATTTTAATGGAGTGGGTGTCAAAATTACCAAAATACCCTAATTTGTTTTTTTTTTTTTTTTTAAAAAAAAAAAAAATTAAAAAAAAAATTGCAAAAATTTGGGCATTAGTAAGGATTTAACGAAATTTGCAAAAATATGCACACTTGGCTTTGCAATTTTTTTATTTATAAAAAATTAGGATATTTTGAAAATTTTAACAGGATTTAACAGAAAAACCTAACCCAGATGTGATATTGTAAAACATTAAAAGTTCGATACACTAAATGACTTAATTAATAGTTTTTTAACTTTAGGGTGAACAGTGCAAAAGTGATGGAAATTTAGAGAGGCTAAGTGAAAGTTTATCTTATTTTTAGGAAACTCAAGAAACCCAAGAATTAAGAAGAAATGCATTCATCAATTATATCACGTATAGTGCGAGTGTACACACCCACACAGGGAGAGAAAGAGAGAGAGGTTTGCTTACCAGGATTAGAGCTTTGACGCTAACTCTATCAATAGGAAAACCAATCACGTTTTCCTTTTGGATTTGAAGCAAAACGTCCACAAAATCCTTTTGGTGTTCATTTTCTAGTCCTCTCTTCTGACAATCTATGTGCTCTTCAATTACTCCTTCTAGAAAATCATCATACTGTTTAGCCACTTTCTCCGCTCTAGCATCCAAGCCATTCACACGGCTCACCCAAGCAAGCCATGGAATATAATCCCCCACGCTTAGAGCACCCAACAACTCCACGAACTCACCCAAAAGCTCCTTAAACTTTCTTCCACCTTCCCCTACGCCATACTTCCTTCCCAAAGCCACCCTACATACTACATCATTAGTAAGGTTTTCAAGCACTTGGCTTAAATTCACATATGCTGAAGAACAAGACTTTTTGATTTTCTCAATCAATAGAAAAGTTTCCTCCTCTCTCACAGCTCGAAAGGACTCAACCCTTTTGTTACTCAAAAGATGTAGCACTGACATGCTTTTCATTTGCCTCCAGTACTCGCCATAGGGGGCCGTTGACACATCTTTGTAATTGTATAGTAGTTTCTCGAACATGCTTGATTTGGGGCGGTTGGCAAAGATGAGGTCATGGGTCTTCATGATCTCGCGGGCAGCATCAGCAGACGAGGCAACAAGTGTTGGTACGCTGCCAAAGTGAAGCAGCATGAGGGGGCCATGGCGTTGAGCTAAGGACCCGAGTGAACGGTGAGGCTGCGCGCCGAGTTGGTGGAAGTTCCCGACGATAGGGAGCTTTGGTGGTGAAGGTGGTGTGTTTGTTTTGGTGGTCGAAAAGGTAGAGGACCATTTGAATAGGAATATTAAGATGAAGGCCAAGATGGTTAAAACAAAGGGATTGAGCAAGAAGAAAGTTGCAGTTTGCTCTATCAATTGCAGGGAGAAAGTTGCAGCAAGAAGAAAGATGGACATTTTCTTGTGTGTTTGATGATGTTGGGGATCCGCGCTGTTTATGTGAAGATGAATGTGCAGAAAGGTCAGCAAATGGGGCTTTGTCCAAAGAAAATTGTACACATATAATCAGGGCGGTTCAATGTATTTGGCTCCTGAGCGAAATTTTGAAGTTAAACCTTTTTTTTTTTAATATTTAAATATTAATTAAATAATATTTATTTTAATAATATTATTATATTTTTATAGTATTATTATTATTTTCATTTTCATTGTTGATTAATGATTTTTAAGTTTAACTTTTAATTAGTTACCCAAAAAAAGTGATTTGGCATACTAATTTTTTAGGATTAATTGGTCTTATTTTACGATGAGCTTATTATATTGAAACTTTATTTTAGACGCCTTTAATTTTTATGGGAAAAAATTTTGAGCCTTATTTTAAAAAAATATTAGGGCTTAAGTTAAAATAAAATTAAAAATTTTTTTAGGCTTTATTAAAAATAATTTTAAGCATTATTAAAAAATTTTTTGAACCTTACTAGCGAGAGGTCTTAAGCAACTGTGTCAGTGTCCTAGCCATTGAGCCGGCCGTGCATATAATGTAGACAAGAGCTGGAAAGTGTATCCGGTATACTGCCACCGGCCCGTAGGATCTGGCATGTTCAAACTAGCCGCGTATGGGGAAAAAGGGCAAAACTTAAACATACGTACGTACGTACAAAGATGTGATGGATCTGAAATTGAGAGCTCCACTGAAATTATTAACAAGGTTTGATAAATATCCATGGACTTTATTGAATGTGGTGCTCTAGGGCCGGCTCAATGTATTTTGGGGCTTTAGACAAAACTTAAAAATTAGGCCTAAATTTTATTTTATTTTTAAGTAACAATTTTTTTTTTTTTTAAGTAACAAATATATATATATATATATATATATATATATATATATATATCATTTTCATTATCTTCTAATTCTTTTTGATGAGTTTCTTGTTCATTTATGAGTTTTTAACCTAAATTATCCTCAATATTTTGTTTATTGCTAATAACAAATTTATTTAGAGCTCCTCTTTGAGATTCAATCAATTTGTCTACTTTTCTCTTCTTCTTTTTTTAAGTTTTTCATATCCAGATGCATATTTTCTAATAGACATGTTTAATTAAAAATACTAACAAATTAAACAAACACGATTTATCAAAAAAAAATTATGTCTATAATAAAATAAATGACAAAAATAAAACAATAAAACCCGATTTGGCAAAGGAATTATGAAGCAGTTCTTGGAGATAAGACAAGAGACTTAGTCACTCGGAGTCGGAGAGGAAGAGAAAATGATGAGATAGGCAGACAAGAAAAACTCAGAAAGGAGCAAGCAAAGAGGAGAGGTAAAGTGGCAAATATAGAGACTCTGATATTTAAAATGCCCATGGTAGGCTTACTAGGCTGACAGCAGTTTATATTTTTGGCTCTTGGCTTTCCCTAGATGACTAAATAATAAATAGAAAATAAAAGGTAATATTTTATTTCTAACGAATGTATTATCTCATCAAAAACAAAAAATTTCTAGAAAGAGGCTAAGAGGATGACTGCATGATGTAGGTGTGTACTGTAGCGTCAAGCGTGTACTGTAGCGTTAAGTGTGTAGAGCTCTAGGGAATTGGCATGTAATGATGTAAGACTTTAATGCTTTGTCCTTTTTTAATTTATTTTTTGAATTATTTTAAAAATTTATAGTGGGCTTATTAAATTGAGGCCTTAAATTTTGATAAAAAAATTTTTTAGGCCCTATTAAAAAAAATTTGGGCCTTCAAATTTTATTTTTTTTTGTCCAAAATAATTTTTTTTTTTTTTTCAAATTTTTTTTAACTCAAAATTTTTTTTTTTTGGGCCTTATTAAATTGGGAGCCCTAAGCGAGGGCATGAGCCGGCCCTCAGGTGCTCCTCTCTCGATCTCTTGAAAATTAAATGTCTAGCTTTCTTTACCATTGAATTATTAAAGTTGCTGAGGTTGACTAATGTGACTGGTTAATTTTTGTTTGCTTCATCAAAGATAGGCAATTGCATGTGTGCTTTGTACGTTTCCTCGTGGAACAATTTGGTTCACTCGGAAGGGATAGGGTGTGTGAGCTTCTCATTGGAGCGATGGATTTCGTGCTTCCACGCACCCAAGCCCAAGTTTTATACACCAAAGTGATCGAATATCTGTTTTTGTTATCTGTACATGAGGCATGCATAGAGAACATCATGACCTTAAAATTTAAATGTTACGACCCCAAAAAAAAGGTACCAGCTACTTTAGTTAATTTAGAACTTTTCTATAATTTCTTATAAAGTTTAGTTTTCTTGTTAGAGCCATGTCATGCAGTATTCTACTATATATTAAATAGCCATTGTAGCCTGGCGTTACAACCTAGCTTTGATACCAATATAATAACCCAAAAAAAAAAAAAAAATCGCTAGCTACATATGCGTTATCACCTCAAAATGACTAACTACGTACTTTGAAGCTTTCATAGCATTAATTGTAAAGTTCAGTTTTATAATATGAGACTTAACACTTATAACTATTTTATAAATCATCCACTCTATTTAGACTAGCTACTCATCTTCTTCTCAATATAGAACTAGAGTATTATATTAAACTTCATTAAAAACAAAAAAAAATAGGGTGCATTAGCTAGAGCTGCCACATTTTGTTTAATCTTTTGGTGATCATCACAAAGAGTTTCTTTTGTTATATATATATATATATATATATATATATTTGGGATAAATGCAAAATCAGTCTATGTGGTTGACCTAAATTATAAATCACTCATTGTAGTATAAAAAATAATTTAGAGGTTTTCGGGATAGGCCAAAATTACAATTTAGTCTCTGCAATCATATTCCGTCAAAACATTTAACGAATTCCATTAGTGTGTCACGCTAGTACCAATAAAATGATGACACGTGTCGCTCTTAATAAAAAAATATAAAATATATATAAAAATTAAAAAATTAAAACATTACTTTTTAATATATATATATATATATATATATATATAATAATCATAATAGAGGGGGTGGCTGCCGAACAGCCACCGCCTAATTGGGAGGGGGTGGCCAAGGATTGTTGTATTTGAGCAATGCAGAAACATCTATAAATCCATTTCTAATACCCATTCTCAATCCATTACGCAGTCTCAGGTAATGCATCCTCCCATTCACTTTTGCATTGTCATGATGTACAATTTTGGTATATGAAACCCTAGAATTTAATTTCTTATATTTTTATGGTTATTCATTGTCAAAACCTTTTGCAACCTTAGGCATCTAAGAATCTCTAGAATGGTCTAATTTTCTATTTTATTTGATTTTAAGGAGCTTTCAGAAAGAAAGATGATTTCAAAGTAAACTATAACAATTTGTTAGGTGTATTCAAAACTTTAGCTTTTAGTTTGATTAGCAAGGAAAGGTTATTGGCAAAGATTTTGGTAGTATTTGATGCGAAGTTGATATTAGCTCCTCTAATGGCTGTGGAAACGATCAAATTATCTTCTATATATAATATGATTGTCGAACTAGAACTTATCTTTTTGGGGTTGTTGTGTAGATTTCAAATTGACACCTCTGGGGTGACTGCCACCCCCTCTTATTTATTTATTTTTAAAAAAAAAAACCCTTTTTTTTTTTTTTAGTTTTATATATTTATATTTATTAAGAATGACACGTGTCATTATTTTGTTGGCGATGACATGGTACACTAACGGAATCTGTTAAGTGTTTTGATGGAATTTGAGTACAGGGACTAAATTGTTATTTTGGCTTACCCCAAGGACCTCTAAATTATTTTTTATATCACAATGAATGGTTTGTAATTTAGGTCAACCATAAGGACTGATTTTACATTTATCCCTATTTTTGTTTGGAAAAGTCTACGTACCCCTCTCAAACTACCACCCAATTAACAATGTCTCTGCAAACTTTTACTTCTGACAATGTCCCTCCTAAAATACTAAAAATTGTCAATGTGCGCTATAATGATGAAAATACCCTTAATAAAAATTGAAAAAAGGGTGTGGAAATTTTAAAAAGAAAAATCATTTTTTTAAAGAAACAATTAACTTTTTTGTTTTTTGTTTTTGGAATTGATATGGGTATTTTTGTCTTTTTGACAAAAATTTAGGGTTATTTTTGTCTTTTTGCTAGCCTGGGGGGGGAACATATTGCCTCAATTGAATGTTTGGGAGAAACATTAATATCAATGAGGTGATAGTTTGAAGGGAATATATCATTTATGGACTTCTTTTTTTTTTTTCTTTTTTTTTTTGGGTCTTAGCCCTTACCAGCTTAGTGATGCAACCCGTTGATGTACGCGTAGTTATAATATTGAGTTGCAAAACGAGTCCATCTTACACTTGTAAAAGACATACATCCATCTCGGAATTATCTCAAAATTGCTTAACCAATCTATATATTGCAGCACATAATAATAGTAATAATAACAAGAAGCCTGAAAATTCTAAAAAGACTCCAAACGACACCTATTCAAATGTCTAGGTGATTCACAAATATTAAGCGGAATAAGATCTGACCTAATAATTAATAATCAACCAAATACATATATGTAATGAAAAACAAGAACACAAATATTTGGTTACGAAGAGGAAACCATTTAGAGAACTCTCTAAATGTAAAACCTCTCCGGGGCAGCCAAACACAGGAAATCAATCCACTATAAGAAGAATAAGGAATACAAGAAGAATTACAAAACCTTTGCAATTTACTCTTCCTTGTACACGACAAGCGACCCACTTGACTTCTACCGCAGTAGCCCTTTCCAGAACATCTGGCACAATTCTTCTATAAGATTTCCTTTTACCGGAACTCCGATTGGCTTCACGTATTTAATCCATTCTCAAATAAGCTAGAACAATATCTCTCTCTAAGCTCTCTGATTTTGCTCTCCAAAAATACGTACATATAAATGTAGCAAAATCGTGTTTAAATAGAAAATAACCCTAATAAGTCAGCCAGGTCCGGACCTTGCAAATCTGAGGTCCGGACAGGCCTCATAAAATGAACTTTCGGAAAATGGGGTCCGGACCCTGCTTCTGGCGGTCCGGACCCCTCCTTCAAAAGACAGTTTTTGGAAATGGGGTCCGGACCCTGCTTCTGGCGGTCCGGACCTCCCCTTCATACGACACTTTCTGGAAATGGGGTCCGGACCCTGATTCTAGAGGTCCAGACCCCTCCTTCAAAACATGGTTTCTGGTTTTTGTGTCCGGACCCAGCTTCTGGTGGTCCGGACATGCTCTAGAACCTGCTTTCTAAAAATTCTCATTTTCAACTCCATACATGTAAACCGAATGAGCCAAAACCTGAACTAACAAACTCCCCCTTTGGCCATTCGGGAACAAAAATAATTGTAGTACATGAAAATGACGCATCAAAATAACTCCCCTTTTTTGTCTCGGAAGGACAAAGGAAGCAAAAAAAAACTAGAGTTTAAAAAAATTATTCTTGCCAGAAACAAACAAAAACAGGAAGGAAAAATTATTCTTGCCAAAAGCTTTCCTTGATGGACTTCACATTTTTCTCCAAAGTCGTATGGATTGTGCTACACTTCTGTGAGAGAAGAAAAATTATCAAGCAATCAAGCAATTTGGAATGGCACTTTGAAACCCAAACGTTCACATCCTAGAATTGGATTCGAAACCAAAATTGAAACGAAGAAGGGAAGAAAACATACCTTGGCTGGGTGAGTGAGTCTTGATCCTTTAAGTTGAAAAGATGGAATCACAGAGAAAGAAAAAGAAAAAAAATAACACACAAAAAAAATTTATCCTCCCCCTTCATATAAAAACAAAATAAACAATAAACTCTTTTTTTTTTTTTTTTTTTTTAAAGGAAAACACAACTTGTATAGATATCCAATAAATCATGCATGCCCTTATGAATATCTTAACAATCCAGAGTGATCAACAAACTACACTTACACCTTAAATGTACCATATGCATGACACAACTTTGTTCTGTGAATGCAGTCAAGTAGGCAATAATCAGAAATCTCATGTGAATGTGTAGTATGTGAAAACTCCCATTAAATAAGATTGCATCAGTGGAAAGGAAATCTTGGCAGACATTTTGTAAATGAAAGACAAACAGTCTGATTCAAGCCACAGTAAAACCTTATAATGTTAGGACCTAGATTCCCTCATCCGATACACTCCCCTTGAGACTAATCATTCGCTTTTACCATGTCCTTTAGTAATCATCTATTTCCGCAATGATTTGATCACTGATTCTTTCTTTAGGGACAGACAGAAGCAAAACTAAGTCATTTGAGCTTATTTTATGCCCTTTTTTTTTTTTTTTTTTTTTTTGAAAATGTTGGAATTTTTAGGAGCTAGAAAAACTGACTCTTACTCCTTTAACAGTCTTCAGAAAAACAAGGTTTATCAGAAACATATGGAGCAATAGATGTAAATTGCAGAAATATTGACCCCACTCATATGTAAAATATTCATTTGAGCACAAGACATGAGAAACTGAGTATCCAACAATTAAAACAATCTAAAATAATAAAAAAAATAATCAAAGAAAATAAAAACAAAGCAAACAAAAATTCAAAAAGAAAACAAATATCAATATGCTCAATTTCTAGGCATGGTCTATGTGCCCACCTAATCTAGGTGAGTCCATTACCACTCCCCCTCAATGGGTGAATGGTATTAATCTTCTTGACCCAAACTTTCTTCACATCAGGGACAACTGTGTGACTCTTATCCAAGACATCTAACCGTGTTACTAGGTCTCTCATCATGTTGAATAATTTCTCATAACTATTTCTAGAATGGAAATATTCTCTTTTAGGCCCATGACTGTTAAGCTGAAAACACTTAGGACAAATATGTCCAATCTTACCACAGTTATGAAACGTAAGAATAAACCTTTGAGAAGGTTGGTTCCTTAACATGTGCATACTTCTCGACTTAGAACTAGACATATAAGAATCAGTTAGAGTTCCCTTACCTTTTCCACCATTGGAAATTTGAGGAGAAATTATCTTCTTTTCAGCCAAGCTATCTTCTTTGTTCACTGGTTTCACAAAAATCATCTTTGAAGAAGAAGCAACATTAGTAGATAAAATAGCAGATTTATCAAAACCCAATCCAGTTCTATCAAACGAATGTTTCTAATTATGTAGCATTTGATTTAGCTTTTCATTAGAGAATTTTGTTAAATGATTCTTTGATTCATTCTCTAAGGATTTCACTTTGGCAATTAGCATTTGATTTTCAGACATCAAAGTATTATGAGTAGCAAGAGAATCAGTTAAGGTGACAGAAAGTTGATCATTTTCAAGATTAACCTCATTGAGTTTCTTCAATTGCTGCTTATTCAGCTTTTTCAGTTTAGTGTATTCCACAAAGAGATTATTATAAGCATTTTGCAAATCATCTTCTTCTTCCGAATCATTATCGGACACACCTTGTTTGTCTTGAGAATTACACTCACTATTCTCATGCTCACTCTCATAACTAACTCCAAATGCTAAGTAATTAACTCCCTGTTCAGCATCGTCCTTGTCTGACTCATCACTTTGAGTCACATTAAATGCCTTGCCATTTGACTTTCTCAAGTTAGCACAGTCAACACGAATGTGCCCATGTCCTCCACATTCATGACACTTAATACCTCTAGGTGACTTTCCTTTCTCAACATTCTCATTTCTAGATTTCTCAGAAAATTGTGAATTGCTATTTCTAAAATTTCCTTTCTTGTCTCTAAAGAATTTCCTAAACTTCCTAGCAAACATAGCAATTTCTTCCTCATTTCCAGAATCCTCATCAGATGAACCACAAGAGTCAACCTTAACATTTTTTGCCTTAAAAGCAATATTTTTGGTGTTCTTGTGTTTAGGAAGAATTAGCTCAAAGGTCTGAAGGGAACCTACAAGTTCTTCTACTCTCATAGTATCTAAGTCCTTGCTCTGTTGTATAGCAGCAATTTGGGGAATAAACCTCTCAGGCAAAGATCTTAAGATTTTTTTTTTCACCACTTTAGCATCATCCATTTTCTTTCCCAAATTAATGGTAGAGTTTCTAATGGCACTAAGCTTTGAATAGAATTCATCAAAAGTTTCATCTTCCTGCATTCTAATCTCCTCAAACTGAGAAACCAACATTTGAATTTTTGAAGTTCTAACAACCTTAGTTCCTTCATGTGTGATTTCTAAAGTTTCCCAGGCTTCCTTAGCTATTTCACATCTAGAAATTCTAGAAAATTCCTCATTTGAAACAAAGATGTAAATAGCATTTATAGCTTTGTCATTCGCAGTAGCATTATTCTTTTCCTCCGTTGTCCATTCAGCAATTGCTTTGTCTGGACGTGTCCATCCAGATTCAACAATATGCCAAACATTAATGGATTTAAAATAAGCTCTCATACGAATTTTCCAAAGCTTATAATTTGTTCCGTCAAAGACGGGAAGAGAATTAGGAGCAACCGTAAGAGACATTTGATATGGAGTCTCGGATCACACTCAGGAAATAAATCCTTCACAGAGTGAACCCGCTTTGATACCAATTGAAAATTCTAAAAAGACTCCAAACGACACCTATTCAAATGTCTAGGTGATTCACAAATATTAAGCGGAATAAGATTTGACCTAATAATTAATAATCAACCAAATACAGATATGTAATGAAAAACAAGAACACAAATATTTGGTTACGAAGAGGAAACTATTTAGAAAACTCTCTAAATGTAAAACCTCTCCGGGGTAGCCAAACCCAGGAAATCAATCCACTATAAGAAGAATAAGGAATACAAGAAGAATTACAAAACCTTTGCAATTTACTCTTCCTTGTACACGACAAGCGACCCACTTGACTTCTACCGCAGTAGCCCTTTTCAGAACATCTGGCACAATTCTTCTATAAGATTTCCTTTTACCGGAACTCCGATTGGCTTCACGTATTTAATCCCTTCTCAAATAAGCTAAAACAATATCTCTCTCTAAGCTCTCTGATTTTGCTCTCCAAAAATACGTACATATAAATGTAGCAAAATCGTGTTTAAATAGAAAATAACCCTAATAAGTCAGCCAGGTCCGGACCCTGCAAATCTGAGGTCCGGACAGGCCTCATAAAATGAACTTTCGGAAAATGGGGTCCGGACCCTGCTTCTGGCGGTCCGGACCTCCCCTTCATACGACACTTTCTGGAAATGGGGTCCGGACCCTGATTCTGGAGGTCCGGACCCCTCCTTCAAAACATGGTTTCTGGTTTTTGTGTCCGGACCCAGCTTCTGGTGGTCCGGACATGCTCTAGAACCTGCTTTCTAAAAATTCTCATTTTCAACTCCATACATGTAAACCGAATGAGCCAAAACCTGAACTAACAAAGCCATTAGGGTCGATTGAACACTAGCGTTAGCCGAAAACTCTAACATCATGAAAGACAAGATAATGCTAATAAAAATATAAAAGAATAGCGGAATAAAATAAATAACACAAAAAAAATTTTTGTTGTTCAGTCTTATGATCTATTTCCACAAGATAAAGCCCGAAATGTTACATTGTATTCCTATTCAATTAATGATATTACAATATAGAGGTCCATATATATTTATCAAGAGGTGGAGAGACTACAAAACGGTATGAAAGATCAAATCAAATCAAATTTAGATCTATCTATTCAAATATAATTTTATTTTATTACAATCAATTGCAATTAATACTGTAATCAAATCCTATAATAAGGAGTTGCAACTGCTATAAGGGGGAATTTTTTATGAATGGTTAGACCAGTAGATTCAGTCATGTCCAAATCCTCTCCTCTTGCTCCACCAGGCAATGTCCAATCAAAGTTGTGCAGCAGATTTGCCAAAACAAGCTCGACAGTGGTCACAGCAAAGGAAATTCCGGGGCAACCCCTCCTTCCAGCACCAAATGGAATAAATTGGAAGTCATGTCCTCTAAAATCCATAGAGGATGTCAAGAACCTTTCTGGCATAAACTCCTCTGGTTCATCCCAAGATGCAGGGTCTCTTCCAATTGCCCATGCATTGATAATAACTCGTGTTTCAGTTGCAATGTGATATCCCTGTATTTCGATGTTTTGAGTCGATTCTCGGGGAACTAGCAGTGGAATAGGCGGATGGAAGCGAAGTGTCTCTTTGATCACTGCCTTCAAATAATGCATATTATCCAAATCATCCTCTGTTATCTCCTTTTTGTTGCCACTGATCACTCTCACCTCATTCTGCACCTTTTTCATAGCCTTAGGGTGCCTAAGAAGCTCTGTCATTGCCCACTCTAAGACTGTGTAGGTAGTGTCGGTACCAGCAGCAAATACATCCTACAAATAGAAAGAAAAAAAATGGTAAATATAGAAGAAAGATGTCAATATGCATGAGATAAGAGAATAAAATACCTTATACCCCCTAAAATAGAACAAGCCCTTTAGAATTCAAGACCATCCAATACTGCATTATCTCCTTTCCATGATCATTGAAAGTGATAAAAGGTCATTTAACAGCTCCCTTTTACCCTAATTCGACAGTTAGGCATTAAGAAATGCTATATACTATGTCCCAATTCCATTGAATTCATGATATGGCAATACTCTTTTTAACAATGACTAATTTAAATGTTGCCAGACATCCAACATCAGCCCGGCCAATGAGATAGGGGTTGGAGTATAGTACATAGAATTACTCATTGGGCATTACATGCTTTAGTATATCAAGACATGTCACATGGGGTTAATCCAACATTAATATCAAGTTGGTTAGAGACCATAAGTTTGTGTCAAAGGACATAATAGAATTCGTAATAGGTTTTAAAGATCTAATAGTGTATTTGTTGTCACATGGTTAATATGTTGCCACATTACTTAAAATTTTTAAATGACGTAATACTATATATACCATTAGATGAAAAAAAAAAAAAAAAAAAAGACTATATAACTGTTCCTCTCCATTTCAAGTCTTGATATGGAGAGAGAGAGGTTTTTGGTGCTGATAATTTCAATGTCAAAACATATTGTTTTGTAAGTATTAGGTTTAGGTCTAACTTGGAATTGAAATGCGGTTCAAGACAAGTAAATAATTCAAGTGTGGAAATGCAGCATGTCCCATACTAAAACTCGAGAGGGTCAGTCAATCCATTGGTCGACCAAGGTTGGGTAGGTTGCGATTTCACTTGAAATCCTAACGGCTGGATCGACCAAGCTTGAGCCTTGGTGTACCTAACCCAGCCACCAAATGTTGTATTTTCCATCAACTTTAATATGCAGCATGTCCTATACTAAAACTCGAGAGGGTCGGTCAATCCCTCAGCCGACTAAGGTTGGGCAAGTTGCGATTTCACTTGAAACCCTAACGGCTTGATCGATCGAGCTTGAGCCTAGGTTTACCGAACCCAGCCACCAAGTGTTTTATTTTCCATTGAATTTGACTTAAAACGCTGATTTTTCCCATCTCTATATAAGCCTTATAATCCACAACTTTCAGACACTAAGACTATTCATTCGTTGTGAGAGAAGTTTATCGTATTTCTTGAGCCTAAATAGATTATAAACTTCTCCAAGTTCCATATTCTTTCCCAAATCAAACAACAAAAAATGGCAAGGTTCATTTGTGAAAGTGATTCCTATAAAAGAATGCCACAGGTTATAGAGCCATTGTAGTGGGAGGTGAACATGTAGCTTGTCGAGATTACAAAATTGGGTTTTCAGAGTAACAAAGGTTTTGTAAGTAGAACAATTAGTAACATAAGTTTTCTATATTTCTTTCTTTTTGGGGTTGGTTGGCCACCGTAGTGGTTTTGATATATGTGATTATTTTTGTTTTTATATATTCTTGCTTTGATTTTGGTAGTAATGTCTGTCTGTGTATAACTTTAAAGTTGATAACTTTATTGAATGTTATTGTGTTTAGTAAACTAGGTTAATAACAACTTAGGATCTAAATCGTATTTTTCAGAGAGAATCCCAGTGATACTATTGCCCACTTACCTGTTGCCTAGCCACCAATCGACTTATAAAGACAGTATGGGTTTCATTGACAAAACTATTTAGAATGTGTTTTTTTGCTTATTATTAGTTGTAATGTAACATAGATCGAGATGAAAACTGTTTTGAGTATTTTGTCTATTTAAAGATGTGAGGAAACTTCACTTAAACCCTATAAACTTCCATCACTTTTACAATTACCCCTCTAAAGTCTCTAAAGTTAAATAAAATAAATAAATAAATAAAAATAAAAACCTCTCAATGTAGTTTATCGAACTTCCAATTTTTTGCAATCTCACCCATCCATTAAATTCTAACAAAGGGGGTGACATAATTACCAAAATACCCTCTTTTTTTTTAAAAAAATAATAATAATAAAAATTGCAAAAATTTAGACATTGGTCAAGATTTGATGGAGTTTGAGAAAATACACACGCTTAAACCTTTGCAATTTTTTTTAATTATAAAAAAATATGGATATTTTGGAAATTTTGATGGATTTAACAAAAAAAAAAAAAAGAAAAAGGACGGGTGACATTACAAGAAATTAGAACTTTGATAGAAGAAATTGAGAGTTTTTTTTTTTTTAACTTTAACTTTGGGGGACATTACAAATTAAAGTGATGGAATTTAGCCTAATTTCTAAGAAAATCAAGAAACCCAAGAATTAAGAAGAAATGCACTGATCAATTATATCACATATAAAGCTCGTGTACGCACCCACACAAGGAGAGAGAGAAAGAGAGAGAGAGAGAGGGAGAAAGGTTTGCTTACCAGGATTAGAGCCTTGACGCTAACTCTGTCAATAGGAAAACCAATCTCGTTTTCCTTTTGGATTTGAAGCAAAACGTCCACAAAATCCTTTTGGTGTTCATTTTCTAGCCCTCTCCTTTGACAATCTATGTGCTCTTCAATTACTCCTTCTAGAAAATCATCAAACTGGTTAGCCACTTTCTCCGCCCTAGCATCCAAGCCATTGATACGGCTCACCCAAGCAAGCCATGGAATATAATCCCCCACACTTGGAGCACCCAACAACTCCGCGAACTCGCACAAAAGCTCCTTAAACTTCCTTCCACCATCCCCTGCACTATGCTTCCTTCCCAAAGCCACCCTACATGTTACATCATTAGTAAGGTTTGCAAGCACTTGGCTTAAATTCACATGTGCTGAAGAACAAGACTGTTTGATATTCTCAATCAATAGAAAAGTTTCCTCCTCTCTCACGGCGCGAAAAGACTGAACCCTTTTGTTACTCAAAACATGTAGCACTGATATGCTTTTCATCTGCCTCCAGTACTCGCCATAGGGTGCCGTTGCCACATCTTTGTAATTGTATAACAGTTTCTCAGACATGCTTGATTTGGGCCGGTTGGCAAAGATGAGGTCATGGGTCTTCATGATCTCACGGGCAGCATCAGCAGACGATGCAACAAGTGTTGGTATGCTGCCAAAGTGAAGCAGCATGAGGGGGCCATGGCGTTGAGCTAAGGACCCGAGTGAACGGTGAGGATGCGAGCCGAGTTGGTGGAAGTTCCCGACGATAGGGAGCTTTGGTGGCGAAGGTGGTGTGTTTGTTTTGGTGGTCGAAAAGGTAGAGGACCATTTGAATAGGAATATTAAGATGAAGGCCAAGATGGTTAAAACAAAGGGATGGAGAAAGAAGAAAGTTGCAGTTTGGCCTAGCAATATTTGCAGGAAGTTGGACATTTTCTTGTGTGTTTAATGATGTTGGGGATCCGCGCTGTTCATATGAAGATGAATGTGCATAAACATATGGGGAAAAGGGCAAAACTTAAACCTACGCGCGTACAAAGATGTGATGGATCTGAAATTGAGCTCCACTGAAATTATTAACAAGGTTTGATAAATATCCATGGACTTCCTTGTACGTGGTGATCCTCTCGATCTCTTGAAAATTAAATGTCTAGTTTTCTTTACCATTGAATTATTAAAGTTCCTGAGGTTGACCAATGCGACTGGTTAATTTTTGTTTGCTTCATTTTGAATTTTCGGATTCCTTAATTAACACGATTCTTGGCAGATATTTCCACAACAAAACAGATTCCTTAGCAGATGAAAAAACGCAAAGATAGGCAATTGCGTGCATGTACGTACGTTTCCTCGTGGAACAATTTGGTGCATTCGGAAGGGATAGGGTGTGTGAGCTTCTCACTGGACATGGAGCAAAGTCGATATCTGTTTCTGTCTGTGCATGGGACAAGAACATCAAGACCGCCTTGTAAATGTAAGGACCCAAAGAAAAACACATGTTATCATTTAGTTAATTTGAATTTTTTTTTTTTTTTAATTTTTTTATAAAATTCAGTTTTCTCGTTAGGGCATGTCATGCAATGTTTTAGTAATAAATATCTTGGCTTTACAATCTGGCTCTAATATCATTTATAACAATTTAGAAAAATTGCTAATTACATATGCGCTATCACCACAAAATAATTAATTAATGTTGAGTTTTCCTATAATTCATTATAAAGTTCAGCTTCATCTAGTAATTAGGTAATATGAGACTTAAAACTCATAACTATTTTATAAATTATCCACTCAATGTAGGCTACTCATCATCTTCTCAATATAGAACTGGAGTATTATATTAAACTTCACTTAAAAAAATTAGGGTGCATTAGACCTTGACAATTCCACCGCATTTTGTTTAATCTTTGAAGAGTTTTTATATATATATATTTTGGAAAAAGTTCACATAACCTCCCTCCTCAAACTACCATATAATTGACAATATCTCACCTAAACTACTAAAATTTGTCAATGTTACCCCTAATAACGAAATTAAAATTAAAAACATTAAAAAATCTGAAAAAAAAAAAAAAAAAAAAAAAAGGGAGTGGAAATTTTAAAAAGAAAAATCGTTTTTTTTTTAAGAAAAAATTAACTTTTTTTTTTTTTTTGCTTTGTTGCTTTTATGCTTCTTTTTTTTTTTAATTTATATTGGTATTTTTGTCTTTTTACAAAATATTAGGGTTATTTTTGTCTTTTTTCTAATCCTAGGGGAACATTGTCCCAATTGAAAGTTTAGAGGACAATTGAAATTTTTTGGTAGTTTGAAAGAACGTTTTCTCAATTGAAAGTTTATAAAAGATATTATCAATAGGGTAATAGTTTGAGGAGATCCATGAGCTTTCCTTTTATTTTTTTCTATTGTTTTTAATTTTGTTTGGGCCGTAGCTCTTACTTTAGTGATGCAACCCGTTGATGTATCTATTTATTCGGGCCGGAATTGCTTAAGCAATCTTTTATTTATTCAATTAATATTTAATAGGGTAAAGTTCATATACCCCCCTCAAACTATCACCCAATTGACAATGTACCTCCTAAACTTTCAATTGTGTCAATATCCTCCACAAACTATCAAAATATTGTCAGTGTCCCCCCTAAGGCTAGCAAAAAGATAAAAATACTCCTATGCATTTCTCAATAAGACAAAAATACTCCTATAAATTCAAAAAATAAATAAATTTTTATTTAAAAAAAAAAAACGAAAATTTAAATTTAAAAAGAATGATTTTTTTTTTAAATAATTATTTTTTAAACAAAAATTTTAATTTTTTTCTTTAAAAACGATTTTTTTTTTTTTAAATGAAATTTTTTTAAAACGATATTTTCTTTAAACATAAATTTTTATCTAAAAGAAACGGAAATATTTTCTTAAACGAAAATTGTTAATTGTTTTTAAAACAGAAACTTTTATTTTTAAAAAAAAAAATTCATAACAAAAAAAAAAAAAGAAATTTTTAATTTTTTTCTTATAAAATGGATTTTTTTTTAAAAAAAAAAAAATTAAAATTTTCCACCCTTTGGATGTATTTATTTATTTTAGTATTAGGTTTTTTCTAGAAGTTTTAGTATTTTTTGTTTTTATTTTACTAAGGGTAGTTTCGTCATTGGGGGGAACATTGACAATTTTTGGTAGTTTGGAGAGAAAATTGTCACAATTAAAAGTTTAGGGGGGATATTGTCAATTAGATGGTAGTTTGAGGGGGGTATATGGACTTTCCTCTATTTAATATTGTTGAAGCCATAGTTATATTCATTGTTGAACTTGCATTGGAAGTAGTTGGTCTTTATATGAGGAAGCCGAAAGATATATGCATGAGTAATTGGGGGGTGAGGGTGCTCAGTGAAGAGCAAATTGAGTATGCATGCATTGATGCCTATGCCTCTTTTAGGATAGGCTGCAAGCTTCTAATGGAAGATCAATAAGGGTCTCTTTATGTATTTGGGCATCTATATATTTGAGCCTCTTTGCATGAATTATTTCCTGTTCTTGGTCTCTTTTTAAGTCTACTCTTTTGTTTAGTTTGCTGAATATAATCTCAGGACTTATTATTTTCTATGAAATTGTAACTTTCTTTCTTTAATTTGTTTAAAGCATGATTTTGGTCATTATAATTGTCATAGTGTTGTAGGACGGTCGTGCGACCCTCCTCCCCATGACAAGGTATGAATGCTTGATCGTTACCACGTTCAAATGAAAGTGTGATCGATACATTCAAAAGTCAAAGCCAAACTGTCCGATCGCATCTACATTCGAACAAAAGTGCAATCACAACAGTCTAAACGTAGCAGTACAAAAGGAAGGATTTTCTAGTAATATTTCTAGAAATCTTTCTTCTGTCACACCAAAAATATGTGCCTTTTAAAATCACTATTTAATCAAAATCTAATAATGATCAGTTACAACTATAACGGTAATTTTAAAAGTCACGTTATTCTTGGAGAGACACAAATTTAGCATTACAAGATTTTTCACAGGGATTCAATATTCCAACCGATTTTCATCCATATCTTATTCAAAATCCAATTTTATTAATTTCCTTATTAGATTACGAATTGCATCTTTCCAACTTTAGATGACTTTGTTGCCTTTTCAGATTTAGTCTTTGTATTGTTTTATTGTTAAGCTTAGTTTTATTTCTTTAATTTCTTTAGGGTGGTGTTATAAGTAGGGGTGTCAACCCGATCCGGTTTTCCGGTTTTTAGCCAAAACCGGAACCGGAACCGGGACCCCGGTTAACAGGGGTCCCGGTTCCCGGCCGGTTCCGGTTTTACCCGGTCCGGTAACCGATTTTTGAAAAAAATTAGTGTTTGGAGCTTATTTTAGGTATTGAGCCTAAAATAAGCCCATTATTTTTTTCATAAGTTAGCTCATTTAAAAAAAAAAGCTGTTAATCTTTTTGTCTAAATTAAAGAGGCTTTGTTGTGATTGTTCCAAATAATTAAAAAATAAACCTAAAAAAGCCTAAAAATCCTAAAAAAATCAATGTTTTTGCCTATATGAGCCTTAGAAATAAAAATTCAAATTTTTTAAAATACCCTAAAAATCATTTTAAAACCTTCAAAACCGGAAAAGTGAGAAACCTAATTGCCTAAGGTCCTAAACGCTGTGTAAAAGACTAAAAGAATTATATATATATATATATATATATATATATATATATATATATATATATATATATATATATATAAATAAGACCCGGTTCCGGTTTTCCTGGTTTTTACCGGGTGCCAAAAACCGGGACCGGAACCGGGGTCCCGTTTTTTTTTTTTTTTGTGCAACCGGAACCGGAACCGGTCCCTGGTTTCCCGATTTCCAGTTTCCCGGTTTTTTGATCCCGGTTTCGGTTTCCCGGTTATTTTTTACACCCCTAGTTATAAGAGGACAAATAGATGTACGGAAAAACAATTTTGGAGAAAGACTTATAAAATATTACTGAGAAAGAAAATCATATCATCTTATTTTTAAAGAAGGAAAATCTATATGGTCTAAATAGGACCTATTCTCTCTCTCTCTCTCTCTTTTGGTCTAAATAGGACTTCATTATAGAGAGGTGGAGAGATAAAACGGTACGAGAGATCAAATCAAATTTAATCGAATTCAAATCTGATTTGATTTTATTACAATCAACTATAATTAATGCTGAAATCAAATCCTATAATATATAATGAAATCTCATAATATATTCTAATAATAAGGAGTTGCAACTACTATAAGGGGGAATTTTTTATGAATGGTTAGACCAGTAGATTCAGTCATGTCCAAATCCTCTCCTCTTGCTCCAGTACCAGGCAATGTCCAATCAAAGTTGTGCAGCAGATTTGCCAAAACAAGCTCGGCAGTGGTCATTGCAAAGGAAATTCCGGGGCAACCCCTCCTTCCAGCACCAAATGGAATCAATTGGAAGTCATGTCCTCTAAAATCTATAGAAGATATCAAGAACCTTTCTGGCATAAACTCCTCTGGTTCATCCCAAGATGCAGGGTCTCTTCCAATTGCCCATGCATTGATGATAACTTGTGTTCTAGCTGCAATGTCATAGCCCTGTATTTTGATGTTTTGAGTCGATTCTCGGGGAATTAACAATGGAATAGGAGGATGGAAGCGAAGTGCCTCTTTGATCACTGCCTTCAAGTAATGCATATTATCCAAATCATCCTCTGTTATGTCCTTTTTTTTGCCACTGATCCCTCTCACCTCATCCTGCACCTTCTTCAAAGCCTTAGGGTGCCTTAGAAGCTCTGTCATTGTCCACTCTAAGACTGTGTACGTAGTGTCGGTACCAGCAGCAAATACATCCTACAAAAAGAAAAAGAAAAAGAAATATGGTAAATATAGAAGAAAGATGTCAATATGCATGAGATAAGCATAAAATACCTTATACCTCCTAAAGTAGAACAAGCCCTTTTGAATTCAAGACTATCCAATATTGCATTATCTCCTTTCCATGATCATTGAAAGTGATAAAAGGTCATTTAACAGCTCCCTTTTTACCCTAATTCTACAGTTAGGCATTAAGAAATGCTATATATTATACCCCAATCCTACTGAATTGATGTGACAATACTCTATTTAACAATAACTAATCTAAGAACTGATGGACACTTTTACATCAGCCCAATGAGATAGGGATACAATTGGAGTATAGTATATATATAGCATTATTCATTGGGCATCACATGCTTTAGTATATCAATACATGTCACATGGGGTTAATCCAACATTATGTAATACAATTCATATTAGGTTTCAAAGATCTAATGTTGTAATTGGTATAACATGTGAATATGTTGTCATATCATTTAAAATTTTTAAATGATACAATACTATGTATAATGTTAGATGGAAAACAAAAAATAGATTGTGAAACAGTTCCTCTCCATTTCAAGTCATAATCTGGATAGAGTTAAGTTTTTTTAGTGTTGGCAATTTCAATGTCAAATCATGTTGTGTTATAAGTATTAGGTTTAGGTCTAACTTGGGATTGAAATGCGGTTCAAGACAAGTAAAAAAATTCAAGTGTGGAAATGCAGCATGTCCCATACTAAAACTCGAGAGGGTCAGTCAATCCATTGGTCGACCAAGGTTGGGTAGGTTGCGATTTCACTTGAAATCCTAACGGCTTGATCGACCAAGCTTGAGCCTTGGTGTACCTAACCCAGCCACCAAATGTTGTATTTTCCATCAACTTTGACTTAAAACCCCGATTTTTCTTGTCTATATATAAGCCTTATTATTCTTTCATTGTAAGAGAAGTTTATCATATTAATTTCTTGAGCTTAAACAAATTATAAACTTCTCCTAGTTCCATCTTTCCCAAATCAAACCACAAAAAATGTTCTAGAGCCTTTGCAGTGGGAGGTGAATGTGTAGTTTGCCGTAAGGGTGTTAATATGGTTACAGTTAGCGGTTATTGACAAAAACCACTAGCCGTAACCGCCTTAGCAGTTATTAGATTTTACTAACTGCAACTGCTAACTGCCTAGCAATTAGCGGTTAGTGAAATAGATAACCGTCCGCAAACTGCTTTTTCAAAATTGGGCTTTTTTTTTGTTTTTTTTGGCTTTTTGGGGGCTTTTTTTTTTTTTTTTTTTTTTTTAATCACTGTAACATTTTTTACCCTCATTTGTTTTTTTGTATTTTTAATGTCTTCTTGGGCCCAATTGCTATAAAAAGAGCCCATATTGAAAAATTAAAAATATTTGACCCCAAATTTATATTTACTTGTACTTTTAAAAAAAAAATCCTTAAATATTAAATCATAACCGGTTAACTTTAAAAAAAAAAAAAAAAAAAAAAAAAAAAAAAAAAATCAACCCAATATATAAAGAAAGTTCAACACAACTGTTACAACATATAAAAAAAAGATATAAAAAAGTTGAACACAAAATATAAAAATTAAAAATTAAAAAATTAAAAAAAAAAGTTCAAATAAAACATTAAATGATACAAATAAAACATTAAAACTTCATCTATCCTCTCATTTGGTATTATGGTAATGCTCAAACTCCTAAGTCTTAAATTCCTAATGATCTAATGGTCATACACTTATACTTAAATTATATGATCATATTATCTCACAAATCACAATTCATATTAATATAATAAAACTATCTTAGATCTAAGAATCTAAGATAATGTGATATGTGTTTTTTAAGTATAAAGTATCTAATAAATAATAATGCTTGAATCAAACACATTGTTTAATTCAATTGTGATTATTATTGTACATGAATAATATGAATCATATGATTAACTTGTAGACTTATGACTTATGAGTTATGTCATATTATATATGCATTATTTGTTATTATATAATCATATGATTTAATGATTAATTCATCATGTGATAATATATAAATTACTAAAATTATAATGATAATACATTAATACTTCAATTGTGGTTATAAGTAACACATTGTTTAATCCAATATCAATTACTTAATTTGATATTATACGAATCACATTATCATTGTACATTAATAATATGATTAACTTGAATAAAATATTTGAATTATCATTGAATCTTATGATTAAGTATTGATCTTATACATTTATATTATTCAATATGCATAATTGCATATGTGTATAATGTATAATTATAATTTATAACATATATGAACTTATAAGTTGACATACATTGAAACTAAGTCTCTAGATACTTAATTGTTCATTGTTGTATTAGTATGAACTTGCATACTTATGACTTATGACTTGTGAGTATATATGAATAATTTGTTATTATATAATCAAATGATTTAATGATTAATTGATCATGTAATATAATCATATAAATTATAGTGATAATATATTAATACTCAAATTGTGATTTAATTATCTAAAACAAAAATGTGATTTAATCATTAATAATCAATTGAATATATATATATATAAAGCAGTTAGCGGTTAACAATCACGGTTAGTAAACCCCATAATCACTAACCGGTTATAACGGTAAAGTGGTTAATGGTTAACAGTAATAGCAGTTAGCGGGCGGTTAATAACCGCCCACATTGACAACCTTAGTTTGCCAGGATTAAAAAATTAGATCTTAAAAGTCACAATTGTTTTGTAAGTAGAATAATCAGTAACATAAGTTTTTGCCTTTTGGGGTTCGCTAGCCCCCCCATAATGCATGGTTTTGATAGATGTGATTATATGTTTTTATATATGCTTCCTTTGATTTCGGTATTGATGTCTGTTGTGTTTAACTTTAAAGTTGATAACTTTGTTAATTGTTATTGTGTTTGGTAAACTAGATTAATGACAATTAATTAGGATCTAAATCATATTTTTCTAAGAGAATTCCAATAATGCATGCTTCTGCCCACTTACCTAGCCACCAATCGACTTAAAAAGATAGTATTGGGTTCGTTTAACAAAACTTTTTAAAATGTGTTTTTTGCTTATTAGTTGTAATGTAACCTAAAAATGAAAATAGTTTCGAGTATTTTGTGACTTTTTTCTATTTTGAGTTGTTTAATGCTTTTGTTTAATTTTTGGCTAGGAAAAACAAAAAGCACTCTAAAAAGATTGACAAATAAGCCCAGTAATATGTTATTGTCTCTTTTGTCTAGCTAATTGATTTATTACTTGATACAAAACTTCAAACCAATGCATATATTCCAAGTTCATCTGTTGCCCACGAAAGAAAATCTTTTCAGGAAATGGATTGTACAAGATCCCCTATGCCTTATTTGTCGATTGGAGGCGAAAACCATTGGGCATATTTGTGGAGGTGTCGCTCATCAACTGGTGTATATATATGGGCTATATAAATGTAGCAGAGCGATCCATAAATTTCTCTATTTTTTGGCAAAATTAATGAAGAAAAAAGGATCCCCTATATAACCCTTCCCTTAATTAGGAGATCCAGAAACATAGTTTTTAAGGAACAAGCTCTACTATACTTCCTTGATTTTTAATGAAAGTTCGATGATTTTCGCTGAAAAAGAAAAGTTCATCCTAGAATCTTGTAGAGGTGCCAGAAGCGCTAGTCATGAGCTACAATTACCCCTTTAACATAAAAAAAAAAAAAAAAAAACTCACAGTTAAATATATAGAATTTTCAATTTTTTTCAATATTATCCCTCCGTTCGATTTTTCCTTTAAATTTTAATGGAGTAGGTATCAAAATTACCAAAATACCCCCATTTGTTTTTTTTTTTTTAAATAAAAAATAAAAAAATTGCAAAATTTTGGGCATTAGTAAGGATTTAACGAAATTTGCAAAAATATGCACGCTTGGCTTTGCAATTTTTTTATTTATAAAAAATTATGATATTTTGAAAATTTTAACAGAATTTAACGGAAAAACCTAACGGAAATGTGATATTGTAAAACATTAAAAGTTCGATACACTAAATAACTAAATTAATAGTTTTTTAACTTTAGGGTGGACAATGCGAAAATGATCAGGAAGGCTAAGTGAACGTTTATCTGATTTTTAAGAAACTCAAGAAACCTGAAAATTAAGAAGAAATGCATTCATCAATTGTATCACGTATAGTGCGAGTGTACACACCCACACAGGGAGACAGAGAGAGAGAGAGAGAGGTTTGCTTACCAGGATTAGAGCTTTGACGCTAACTCTGTCAATAGGAAAACCAATCACGTTTTCCTTTTGGATTTGAAGCAAAACGTCCACAAAATCCTTTTGGTGTTCATTTTCTAGTCCTCTCTTCTGACAATCTATGTGCTCTTCAATTACTTCTTCTAGAAAATCATCAAACTGTTTAGCCACTTTCTCCGCTCTAGCATCCAAGCCATTCACACGGCTCACCCAAGCAAGCCATGGAATATAATCCCCCACGCTTAGAGCACCCAACAACTCCACGAACTCACCCAAAAGCTCCTTAAACTTTCTTCCACCTTCCCCTACGCCATACTTCCTTCCCAAAGCCACCCTACATACTACATCATTAGTAAGGTTTGCAAGCACTTGGCTTAAATTCACATATGCTGAAGAACAAGACTTTTTGATTTTCTCAATCAATAGAAAAGTTTCCTCCTCCCTCACAGCTCGAAAGGACTCAACCCTTTTGTTACTCAAAAGATGTAGCACTGATATGCTTTTCATTTGCCTCCAGTACTCGCCATAGGGGGCCGCTGACACATCTTTGTAATTGTATAGTAGTTTCTCGAACATGCTTGATTTGGGGCGGTTGGCAAAGATGAGGTCATGGGTCTTCATGATCTCGCGGGCAGCATCAGCAGACGAGGCAACAAGTGTTGGTACGCTGCCAAAGTGAAGCAGCATGAGGGGGCCATGGCGTTGAGCTAAGGACCAGAGTGAACGGTGAGGCTGCGATCCGAGTTGGTGGAAGTTCCCGACGATAGGGAGCTTTGGTGGTGAAGGTGGTGTGTTTGTTTTGGTGGTCGAAAAGGTAGAGGACCATTTGAATAGGAATATTAAGATGAAGGCCAAGATGGTTAAAACATAGGGATTGAGCAAGAAGAAAGTTGCAGTTTGCTCTAACAATTGTAGGGAGTTGGACATTTTCTTCTGTGTTTAATGTTGGGAAAATTGATAATTAATTGGCAATTAATTTCTCACATGCCCTTTATGTGAAAGACAAGTTTGGAAAGAAAACACATGAGAACACACACGTACACAAAGAGTTTACGTGGTTCGGCAATATGACTACATCCACGGGGCGTGATCCGGCCTGCTTTACTATTGAGAAATATTGAGTACAATGGTATAAGTCTAAACCGCTTAAGTTTAATATCCCAAACCCAAGCCTTTAACCCTTTATACACTCCACTCCTCAAATACCCAGTAAAAAAAAACTCTCTACACTTTGTAAATGCCACAAAGTGCTCTCACCAATTTGGATTTTTCGGATAATTTCAACCAAGGACTACATATCCTTTTATAGTGGCTTAATCACGAAAAATATGAGAACAATTTTAATCCAATTGCTGCTAGAAAAATGAAACCATCATGAATACAAAGTCTTTTCCATGATGAAGATAAGCATTACAGCCCACATGTTTATCCACACACATTTTCTCCAAAAAAATCCAATTCTAAGTTTTTCTTAGACTCCTTTAACATTATCTTCTTATAGATAAATAGGACTTGAGCCCACCAACTTGAATATTAATGTTTTCCAGCAATTATCTTCACACTTGTTGACAATTTGAGCCATTCAACAATTATCTTCTTATCTCCCCCTCACTTATGAGTCTCTTCACATTGACCCAACTCTCCCTCGCTTGTGAGTCTTTTTACATTTTCAAGAGTGTCTTATGTCAAGAGTTGCGGAAGGCGGACACAACTCTAAACCCGAGTTGATGCATCCAGACACCCGTCCCAGGAAGGTAACCATGGCTCTGATACCATTTATTGAGAGATAAAGCAATTATAGAGTTTTTACCTATAGTACATTAATATACATAATTGAACACAAATCTAGTCCAAAAGCATAAGCTAATGGGCTAAAGTCCACTTAAGTATATTAATTACTCTTTTTTTTAATATTTTTTTAATGTGAGACATAACACTTACAAATACGGAACACTCACAACATTTAATGATGTTGGGGATCTGAGCTGTTCATATAAATATGAATGTGCATAAAAGGCCACATATGGGGAAAAGGGCAAAACTTAAACCTACGTACGTACAAAGATGTGATGGATCTGAAATTGAGCTCCACTGAAATTATTAACAAGGTTTGATAAATATCCATGGACTTCCTTGTACGTGGTGATCCTCTCGATCTCTTGAAAATTAAATGTCTAGTTTTCTTTACCATTGAATTATTTAAGTTCCTGAGGTTGACCAATGCGACTGGTTAATTTTTGTTTGCTTCATTTTGAATTTTCTGATTCCTTAATTAACACGATTCTTGGCAGATATTTCCACAACAAAACAGATTCCTTAGCAGATGAAAAAACGCAAAGATAGGCAATTGCGTGCATGTACGTACGTTTCCTCGTGGAACAATTTGGTGCATTCGGAAGGGATAGGGTGTGTGAGCTTCTCACTGGACATGGAGCAAAGTCGATATCTGTTTCTGTCTGTGCATGGGACAAGAACATCATGACCGCCTTGTAAATGTAAGGACCCAAAGAAAAGCACATGTTATCTTAGTTAATTTGAATTTTTTTTTTATCATTTTTTTATAAAATTCAGTTTTCTCGTTAGGGCCTATCATGCAGTGTTTTAGTAATAAATATCTTGGCTTTACAGTCTGGCTCTAATATCATTTATAACAATTTAGAAAAATTGCTAGTTACATATGCGCTATCACCACAAAATGACTAATTAATGTTGAGTTTTCCTATAATTCATTATAAAGTTCAGCTTCATCTAGTAATTAGGTAATATGAAACTTAAAACTTGTAACTATTTTATAAATTATTCACTCCATGTAAGCTACTCATCATCTTCTCAATATAGAACTGGAGTGTTATATTAAACTTCACTAAAAAAAATTAGGGTGCATTAGAGCTTGACAATTCTACCGCATTTTGTTTAATCTTTGAAGAGTTTTTTTTTTTGGAAAAAGTCCATGTAACCTCTCTCCTCAAACTACTACTTAATTGACAATGTCTCACCTAAACTACTAAAATTTGTTAATGTTACTCCTAATAACAAAATTAAAATTAAAAACATTAAAAAATTTGAAACAAAAAAAAGGAGTGGAAATTTTAAAAAGAAAAATCTTTTTTTTTTAAAGAAAAAATTATATTTTTTTATTTTTTTTATTTTTTGCTTTTTTTTTAATTTATATTGGTATTTTTGTCTTTTTACAAAAATAAGGGTTATTTTTGTCTTTTTTCTAATCCTAGGGGGACATTGTCCCAATTGAAAGTTTGAAGGACAATTGAAATTTTTTGGTAATTTGGGAGAACATTTTCTCAATTGAAAGTTTATAAAAGACATTATCAATAAGGTAATAGTTTGAGGAGATCCATAAGCTTTCCTTTTATTTTTTTCTATTGTTTTTAATTTTGTTTGGGCCATAGCTCTTACTTTAGTGATGCAACCCGTTGATGTATCTACTTATTCGGGCCGGAATTGCTTAAGCAATCTTTTATTTATTCAATTAATATTTAATATTGTTGAAGCCGTAGTTATATTCATTGTTGAAGTCTTTATGTATATCAGCAGCAATACATCTTCTTGTTTGTGAAGACACATACGGTTCTGTAAAAGAAAATTCATTTTATAGCAATTAAAGAAGTTTTTTTTAGGTTAAACTGAAAATATTTTCGATCGCACCAAACACTAGAAAATAATTTTCAAAAATCATTTTAATTGTAAGCTTATCCATGCCGCTATGCACTCTTCAAATAGAAATTCATTTTTTGAAAGATCCTGACTTTCGTGTTTTGGTGGGTCTCCAAAATCCTTTCGATGGCCTATGACGTGTAGAAATTGCATAAAGCCCGCGATTTTTAAATATTTTATACTAGGTAATCTAGTATCCTTATGCATGAAGATAATCAATTTGGTAGTTATAGTCGGACTCTATTATGGATTTCTTTTCACAGGGCCCTCTTATCTCTTCCTTCTCCAAGTTGGAGTGAGATACTCCTTCCTTCTTTGGTGAGACACCAAAATTACTATCCATGTTCTTGTTCTATTTGTGGGAAAATCTTTCCTATGCAATGTCAATTTTGTATCAAAGCCAAAAGTTTTTATAAACAATACACTATAAGAGGATGAACACACGCCTCTCTGCCATAAAACCCCCAACTCAAGTCCAAAAGCAATTGATACCATGTGCAACAAAGAAACCAAAAAAAGTCCAGGGATGGCAAAATGGATTGGCGGGTCAATCCGAATACGACCCGGGTGACCCCGCTACCCAATTAGCCTAAACCCGAACATGACACATTTAGATAAATGGTTTGGCATAACGATACGACCCGATACGTTTGAATGAAAAATTGGAAAAATAATGTAATAATACTTAGGCTTTAGTCTAGGGGTTTTTTTTAAAAAAATAAAAATAAATAAAGTTCGGTGGGTTACTCACGAGTAAAGCAGGTTGACCCGCCAAACACGAAAATAAATGGGGTCAAAAATGGGTCGACCCGATTATGACCAATACTCATTTATATCAAACCAAAACTCTATAACTTCGTGTCGTGTTTGTGTTGGATTCGCGGATCGTGTAAAAATTGTCCGCTCTAAGAAAAACCATTCCACCCCTCCATATTGAATTTAAAAAAAAAAAAAAAAAAAAAAAAAAAATTGTAGCGGGAAGAAAACAAAACAAAATGAATGATTGCCTAGTAGACTAACTGATGTGTGGCAGAGAAAAATACAAGGATGAGTAATGACAATTTGTCAGCATTCAAAGAGGACCACCAAAATGGAAAATATGAAGCAACCCATGCTGAAGTTTCCTAGGTAATAAGACAAGGACCATGACTCCGATTAGTGAAGTGGACGGATGATATTTGATCACAGGATTCACGATAAATATGATGATGGAACTCATCAAAGAAAAGTCTGAGTTTTGTTGGAAGGATAAAAAGCATGAAAAAAGATCAGTGGAATCTTTGAGGCCTTAATGAGTTGCAGCATGTGTCATGGAGAATATGGGAGCCTATTGCTCAAATTTCTTTGTTTTACTTGTTCTGTCAATATTGATCACATCAAGGTTCAGTAACGTGATAGAGATTGGCATGAAAAATTTGTTGGGTTATATTATTTTCCAAAATCAAGCCAAGCTGCAGGCTGTGCATATTTTTCAGGTCCTAGAATAAATTATAATTAATTGATACCAGAACTATGGCAGAAGAAAAGTTGAAAATGTAAATAAACAAAGTTAACTAGAGAAAGCCATAATTGCGCATATATATACGGATGACCATCTAGAGAAAAAGGTGGACTCACATTCTCACTTGTGTTTCTGAAAACTCCAATGGCTTTTCTTCAATGGCTGAAGGAAAGCTTCCAACCCATCTTGCTCTTTGCTTCCGTTTTCCTTGTGGTGTTGCTGAGGTTTTTCTTGAAGGAGAAGTCAAGAAAAGGAAAATCCAATCTCCCACCAAGCCCTCCAAAGCTACCAATCATTGGTAACCTTCACCAGCTAGGCAACATGCCTCATCTTTCCCTCCAGTGCCTGGCACAGAAGTTTGGACCAATAATTTTCTTACAACTTGGTGAGATACCAACAGTGGTGATTTCATCTGCTAGACTAGCCAAGGAAGCAATGAAAACCCATGATGTCGCACTGTCAAGCCGCCCGCGAATCTTTTCAGCCATGCACCTCTTTTATGATTGTACCGATGTTGTCTTCGCTCCCTATGGAGCTTATTGGAGAAATATTCGAAAAATATGCATACTTGAACTACTAAGTGCTAAAAGAGTTCAATCATATAGCTTTGTTAGAGAAGAAGAAGTAGCTCGCCTGGTTCGTCGAGTTGCAGAGTCGTATCCTGGCACCACCGATCTTTCCAAGATGCTTGGACTATATGCGAATGATGTCCTTTGCCGGGTTGCATTTGGAAGGGACTTCTCAGGAGGAGGAGAATATGATCGCCATGGCTTCCAGAAGATGCTGGACGAGTATCAAGTATTGCTTGGAGGATTTAGCATCGGAGATTTCTTCCCATCCATGGAATTTATACACACCTTAACAGGCATGAAATCTAGACTTCAGAACACCTTTAGACGCTTCGATCAACTTTTTGACCAGTTGCTGGCTGAACATAGCAATCCCAAGAGGGCAACAGAGGAGCAGAAGGACCTTGTGGATGTTTTACTCGATATACAGAAGAATGGATCTGATGACATGCCTCTCACCATGGATAATATAAAGGCTATCATCTTGGTCAGTGAAGAATTCCACTTTTACTTGCAAATTTCTGATGAATATAAACGCTCAACTTTAAGCATAGAGATTATACTGATTAGTGCCAATGCAGGACATGTTTGCTGCAGGAACCGATACAACGTTCATCACCCTTGACTGGGGAATGACAGAGCTCATTATGAACCCAAAAGTCATGGAAAGAGCACAAGCCGAAGTCCGAAGCATCGTGGGAGAGAGAGGAGTTGTTTTAGAGAGTGATCTGCCTCAGATGCACTACATGAAAGCTGTCATCAAAGAGATATTTCGGCTGCATCCTCCTGCTCCAGTATTAGTCCCTAGAGAATCCATGGAAGATGTGAACATTGATGGCTACAATATTCCAGCCAAGACACGTTTTTTTGTCAATGCCTGGGCAATCGGGAGAGACCCAGAATCTTGGGAAAACCCTGACAGATTTGAGCCAGAAAGATTTATGGGTAGCACTATCGACTTCAAGGGTCAGCATTTCGAGCTTATACCTTTCGGTGCTGGTAGAAGAAGCTGCCCAGCTATCACATTGGGAACAGCAAGTGTGGAGCTGGCTCTTGCTCAACTTCTCCACAGCTTTGATTGGGAGCTTCCCCCTGGTACTACAGCTAAGGATTTGGATCTGACAGAGGTTTTCGGCATCTCAATGCACAGAATTGCTCATCTGCTTGTCATTGCCAAACCACGGTTCCCGTAGACAATGCAAATCATAATCTGAAAAAATTAGTCATCCACCTACCTCTGCGGCTCTGCTTCATCACATGTAATCCAAAAGAGGAGAAACACACTGCACTCTGCCGGAGAGAATGTTGGTATATATGACTGCTTCAGGATTGAATAATTCAAAGCAAGTAGATCAATAGCTATCCCACTAAGTATTCTGGAATAAAAACATCTACTGTTTTAATCCCATATAATAAGTTTTCTATCTCCGAATGAGGTGATAGATGTAATCCTGGAGGAGCAAATTTCTGTGCCTCAGCAAATCAAAAGTTAGCCTTTGTTTGTTCAACACCCCATGGAAGGTCCCCCAACAAATACGTTAGTAAATTTGGGGGTGAACGGAGGGATGTATGTGGGGATAGGCATGTCATTATGATTTTGATGTCAGTATGCTATGCCAATGCCATCAGAAATTTTGTTGGGGCATATCCTCATAAACCCAAATCCCAAAGGTAAAGTTATCCAAAAGAGAAATGCTACAAAAAAACTTTCACTCCATACTTGCAAGTGCATACTCCTTGACTCGGCACTAAAAGTTATTATTGAATCCAAAATTTAATAGTGACTTTTACTGCCACATTAGGTAATACGCAATTCCGAGTGTGTAAGTGAGAGCGTATATAGCATTTCTCTACAAAAAATCAAAAAAAAAAAAAAAAAAACATTCCATTTACATTCGTTTTGGAGGATAATAGGTGTGTGTATATATATATATATATATAGAGAGAGAGAGAGAGAGAGAGAGAGAAATGTGTATGTGTATTAATTTTTCAAAAAACTGGAATCTACTTATGTTGTGAACTTTATCTGCATTGAGCACAGCGTAAATGGTGAAAAAAATTAAAATTAAAATTAAAAAAAAATCTTACTCGGCTCATTTATATTACAATGAAAAGTGTCAACATTTGATTATCCTAATGATATTAAACTCATCATTGATAATCTCTTCACCCTCATCTTCGACTGATGGCACAGAAATAAATGTATGAGTAAACTATGGACTACTGGACAAGAAGTTTCTAAGTTGCCAGCAAAGTAAACTATGTAAACAAGGGTGATTCTTAGGCGATTGAACCTACACAAGATATACATCACAACAACACAGATTTTAACAAAATTAAGAAGTCAATCACTCCTTGAATAGTTCCGCAACACCATGTGGTAGAAAAAAGCTCAAACATAACACACCTCAAAATAATAAAAGGTGTAAGATGGGGTAATTCACCATCAAAAAGCATGTATGCAATTGGCTTCTCAAAGTACTCAGGTAAGAAAAAATTGTGATCGTTGGCAAATCTCATCTTCATATACCGCTCCAGAACAAAACGTTTTCGCAAATATTTGAATCAATACATTCAAGCCCAGCTTCTGAACCTCAGTGAGACCTTATTTCCTGAAGATAATGGCCTAATTGCTGGGCACCAATAAACAAGGCATCAGCAACAAGAAAGACCCCCACCTGTGCCATACACAAACAAACATTATGTCTTTATCAAACTAACAGACTAAAGACTAAAAAGTAGTATGTATGTTACCAATTTGAGAAAGAGTCTAATTACCAGGCGCGCAGAGAACACTAATCGGTAACCCCAACCTTCTCTTGAAGCTGCATCTCTTTGTTGATCCGTAAAACTGAAAATAACATGTCAATAGTTAACTTTATTCACACATTAATATTTATTAATCACTCGGTGGAGAGAATAGTCAGAAACAAGTGTGTTACAATGCTACAGGAAGCAACGCTAAAAATAGAAGTCCAAGCACTTAAACTTGTCTTACAAGCTAGAGATGTACAGGACAGGGAAAGCAGCAGGAGACTTTTCTTTTTTGAATCAGTAAGTTAACACAAGCTTTCCTTCAACCACAACCACACCACCACTCCATAATTTGTACAGACAGATGTGATGCCCACCGGCAACAAGGCTAGCCCTCGGTTTATAATGTCATATCCAATCTACAGACATTTACAGGATAATGCATCCAACAGTAATCTAGAAATCTGTAATTGGTGTTGGCATCACCTGCTGAGATCGTGAGATCGTGACAAGGGCAACTTGCATGTAGACAATAATGTGTAATGATCTATAGCATGCATTTTCATATATTTATTTTGAATAAAAAACAAAAAAGAAAAGTCTCAACTTTTTTTATGATACAATTCTAAAAGAAAATGACAAAAAGGAATAAATACTTACCCAAGAAACTCTGAAACCCCACCAATTCCAGCAAATTTAAGAGGTTGAGGACCTTCTGTGACAAGATCCTGCTCCAACATAACATAAGACAGTATATTCTCCGATTCATATTTGTTTGACAGAAAAGAATTAGAACGAACAGGAAATAAAATTATAATAACAAAGTCCTAAACTTCTCACAACAAATACCTCTTCTTCAGCAGCCTCCAGACCCCCTTGCACCCAGAAAAGGTTTGTGTAGCCAGCATTATACAGTAGCTCACAAGCAGCTAGAGATCTGCCAGTATAATGTTTCCAGAATGATAAGTGTGATAAGATAAAATATACCATTCCCTATGTTACACCAACAACATTTGAGACTGATTTTTCAATATGTCAAGGTTATTTGCATCCCTCGGCATCTTATACCATTCTCTATGTCACACCAACAACATTTGAGGTTGATTTCTCAATATGTCAAGGTGGCTTGCATCCCTCAGCATCTTTTCTATTCAGCACATATAGGATACAAATACAAACTATGATATCTCGGGCAGGCCTCTAAGTGGCACCCTCATGTTTCTCATCCAAGCTGGGACATGTCTCAATTTAGTGATAAATGCTTGGAGCGAGTCCAAGAACATAAATTCCAACCTGAACAAGTGACAGGGGTATGCCATCTAGATCCTGACCAAGGGGCAGCCAATGTCTGGAAAGAGATCACATGGTTTAAAACAGAATTGGCTAAAACCTGCAAAATGGAAGAATATTACTTTATTTGTGTTTACAACTAATTAGAATTTCATGCTCAGTGATGACTCAACCACCTCATGGCTTAAAAGGATCACAACGATCTCTCCAATGCCATAGTCTTCTGAAGAAAATTAAGCATCAACTGGTATGATCTTCATAGATTTTAACAAGAAAATAACTTCCACCACCATTACACAAAGCCTGTTCAGTAAATTGTTTACACTGTTTTGATACCCCTTTAAGTAAAATGGTCCCATCAGTTCCACATAATTATATTTCTGAATGAAAACATAAAATAAGAAACTTGCAATACAAGAGAATTTTTCTTTTAAAGCCTGTGCAAAGAGTTTGGAATCATAACAAAATTGACCATAAAATGAAAGTGTTACATATTCTTGAATGCAATGCTTTTGTCAGCATAACCTCATTCAAACTGCAAAACAGGAACTTCGAAGTGCTTTGTGTTGAAATCACGACTGCAATCAGCCAGTTACACAAAAAGCTTACCTCAACCCCTTCTGGCATGCAACAATAAGGTCTGTATCTTTTGTATAATTCTCCGCAACTTTTGATAAGAACTGGCTGTTGAAGAAAGAAAAAAAAATAAGGCATTCATTCTATAAACAAGTAAATATAAAGAAGTGATTTCTGACATACTTATTGTAAGACAATGTAGGCACACCACTCCACCAACCTCCTACACAAAAATTAGTCAAATTTAACAAAGTAACCGGCACAAAGTCCAAGGAAATTTATCCTAGTCTCTAAGCACCAAAATTAATACTCTCCTGTTTCCAGTGAGACATGATAAAAATATTGTTCAAAGACCATTCATTACACGATCTATTAACTTCAGCGTAAAAAGAAAATATCAATTATGAAAGACAAGATAGCAAAAGTTGTTTCATACCCATCGTGAAATTAGTGATCTTTCTGGGCAGAGCTCCAACATCAAACTTGGTATCAACATCAAAGATAGGAATCCAGGTTGAGCCTTTAACCCACGCCTTCAAAACAGTGGAAAGCTATAATATTCAAGATTCTTGACCATGAAAATAACCATGGAGACACTATGCTATGTAAAAATTTCCAAAAAAAACAAAACAACCAAACGGAAATTTAAAATAAGAATAGAAAATAGTACCCCCCAAAAAAAAATGAGATTCAGTTTAGCAACGAGAATTAGTTAAATGAGTCAATAAGAACTAATCGGTTTACTGCAATAATTAGACATGATGCTCTGAACATATGATATTTACCACTATTGCAAGCAATCACCAAAATCACCCTAATAACCTACCTATAAAACAAGACAACACAAGTTGAGTGATAAAACACATTTACATTGAACTAATAAGAAGTGACCCAAAACCAAGCAAAACTCAAACTTGATTCCCAGGAGATCTGAATTTTAAAAGTAAAAATAATATCCAAAAGAATCAAAACTTGAATTAAAAGATGACCACCTTATTACGTTCAGTAGAGGGGCGAACATCGAGTAGGGTTTTGTTAGATAGCTGAATTGCATACCCAGCTTCCCTTGGTGTAAGAACTTTAACCTTTTCTTCCCTGACCTATAGAAAACAGTCAAAGCATTATATAAAATTCCTAAGCCTCACAACTTGAATTCATGTAGGCAGTTCGATCACAATCATACTGAATAAACTGCAGTTGATACAAAGATGGGTATAATCAAGTTATTAAGGCAAGAGTCAGAAAGTTAGGGCTCCCGGGCAAGACCTGGCCCAGGAAAGGCCCAAGGATCTTTATATATTTCAATTGAGTATCTTGTCCTCCCTCTTTCATCACAGATCTAGAGTGTCCAGATGTTAACTGGAGCACCAAAGAACTGACAAACAATAATCTGAGACATCGTAAGTATCAATGTACTCGTACTATTCACAAATTTAACAACTAATGTATTTACAATACAAGTCCAGTCCAAGCTTTTTATAACTGATTTACAAAAAGAGTATCTAAACAAACACCTAAGCACATACATTATATTTCAGTGCTGGTCCAGATTGGAAAGGCAGTGCCTAGAAATTTCCTAGGGGATTGTTTGATAATGTTGGCACATATCACCTTTTATGTTCACTTGTCAATATATATAGTCTTTTATGTTCATTCTACCAGCCAATACATGCTAAAGTCAACACATTTTGGAGAGCCAGCATTTAGAAATGGAAAAAAAAAAAAATACTTTGAGCCGTTATCAAATAGCTTCCTGCATTTTCTATTTTATCAGATACTTCACTGTGTTTTGTCCCACTATCAAATATATCCTTCTCATCATATTCTATTCATTTTTCTAATAGAATATTTGTGAAGTTCCAATAATACTCCAGGAAAAAAAATCAAAGAACAAAGTAAAAAATAAAAATAAAAAGGGGGACGGAGGGGTGGGTCTCCCCTGACATTTCAGGGATGTTAATGGAATCAGATTTTATAGAGATAATCCAAGCTTCCCCATTTTCTTTCACATAATATTCTTCCTGTCCATTGGAATCTTCTAAAAGAATATTATATAGACAGTAGAACCAGCATTCAGTTGATGGGGATTTCAATTATAAGCAGACCCATTAAATTCAATTTTAGGCAGGTCAGTGCTAGTTATTAAAACCATAATTCACTCGAAGCAAGATATTGCAATCCTTCACAGCCAAAGTGCAACAGAGATTAGATTCAGCTAGAAAAACATCAATTATTCGTTTCCTTACTAACCCATCTACTCCTTGCCCAAAAGAAAGATAAAAATGTTGTTATTTTGGGTACAAAATACCAGAGCTTCCCATCTCTTCCTGGCAGCAGCCATATCTCTCATTTGCTTCAATTCATAATCTTCACTGTCAGCTAGCATTCGAGTGGTACTGCAATGCTGAATAAGGCACAAAGATAACCCAGATTAGAAACAACGAGCTATAAGTCAATCACAGAAGCTCCATTGGTTTCTGTGCAAAGTTAGGAAAAGAAAGCCAAATATTGTACCAAAACAAGGAGCTATAAGACAATCACAGAAGCACACGGTTAAGTTGATAACTGCTTCTCAAAGAAACCAAAAAAAAAAAAAAAACGAAAGGAAAAGAATTAATAAGACAGAAAAATTAGCTTTCTTTTCCCTTTTCCTTTCCTTCATCTTTTTAGCAACCAAACATTGACAGAAACAAAACACCCACAAAAAATAAGTGAAGCCCATTAATCAGAAATACGAAAAGTTGGAATATTTGCATACCAAAAGGTGGGTTCTGCACGAGGGTCTGAGTTTCGGAGAAGATAGGTCTGAAGAACTGTAATAAAAGGGTCCGAGTTTCAGAGAAGATAGCTCTGAAGAACTGCAATGCTGTGCTCTTTTAGAAGTTTTGAAGACACTTTGTACTTGAAAATTAGAGCATGAAATGGTAAGAGAATTGAGAGAGGGAAGTCCCAGAGCTTCCATTGCAAGACCTTGCTGGGTGACACTGTGAATCGCGAAGTCTAGTAAGATTTGGAATTGCTTATCCGTTACAAATCTGAATATGCGTATCCCGGATAGCGTTCTTCTCGGGATAGGATTATGCCACATTTTATTCTGAAAAATTTTATATACTATAATATTGCGAAATTCATTGAAAATGTATAATTAGTTAATTACTCTATTTTTTGAATTTTTCTTTTAATAAGATTCATAAGACTAGCTTACACGATCGAGTTTTTTTTATTATAATTTAGTTTTAAAAACGTTTTTGCAAAAATGTCTTAAAAATGAATAGCAAACAATATAAATGATAATTAAAAAAAAAAAATAGTTACAGAGAAATTCACTAAATTCAAATAATTGTTATTTTTTATATATAATGGCGGTTGATTGGATCGACTTAAACCAACATTAACCAACAAAAAATAGCTATAAAATACTACTTGTCACGTATTTATTCACTTTTAAACCATTTTATAAATTAAATTTTGATTCTTTAATTATATTTTTCTATTAACTTAAGCTTTAAAAAAAAAAAAAATTGTGATTTAACATGGTATCTCAAATGTCTTGAGTGCAAACATTCCATCGGTCATTTAGCCAATTTCAATTAAGTATTCCACGTATTAAGCATCACCTATAAAAAATGAGTTTAAACTCACTAGCTCGTAAGAGTGAGTGCTAAAATAGTATTGAGTATATGATTTTAGTACAAGTATAAAATTAACCATTTTAATAGGAAAAATGGGTCCCCAAAACAAGTTTTGGGCCGTTGTTCATTTTGAATGGAAAAATTGATTTTTTGTTTCATTGCTGCTTTCACTATATAACTTAGAGTTAGAGAGGTTTTTAAGAAGTAATTCAATTAGTTAAAGATTACGCCTCATAAATCTCTTCTCCTCTCTCTTTGTGTGGACATGTCAAGGGGGGTTTGTTAAATGGATCAGATGCTGTTAAAAAATAGAGGGCTCAGATTTAATTTGGCCTCTTTTAATTAAGCGTAGTCGTTTCTTTCAGAAAAGAATACGTTTCTTTTAGATTTTTTTTTTTTTTTTTGAGGAGGAAGGGAGCTACAAGTCTGTTCCTTCCCAGTTAAAATGGATCTTCTCCATGGCTGTGGCTCCAACTTGAGTGGACGAAGCTCAAGAAAGTAAGATGCAAAGCTTGCAAAGAGTATGTGGCTTCAATTCCTCTGAGCCAAAAAGGCAAAGCATATTATTTCTTAACTCCCAGAGCCGCTGCTTCCCTCAATGACTTCATCAAGCAACCCAAAACAACTTGGAATTTTATGCTCAATATTTGCGTTGGCATGTTTTCTTGCGACAGTGATTCTCAGGAATAGGCGGTGAAAACCATCGGCTATTGAGGAGGAAGGACCCAAACACTCTTTTCCTCCACTCTGCTAGTCTCCTCCCACTAGCCTTCACCTACGAAGAGCTCGAGTCCTCCAACAACCGATTTGACCCATGCGCAAAATTGGCGATGGTGGGTTCGGGAAAGTGTCCTTGGGTTTGCTCTACGACGGCCGAATTGTCGCCATCAAATACCTCCACAACCACCACCGACATGTCCACCACGCCGCCGCCGGCTGAGCCTTCTCCACTAAGTCCTTTTGCAACGAAATCTTGATCCTGTCCTCCATTGATCACTCAAATTTCGTGAAGCTCCACAGCTATTCCAGTGATCTGAGAGGGCTTATTCTGGTTTACGATGATGGTCGTGGTGGTTTGAAGGGGTTGAAAACCAGATCCTTTTTTTTTTTTTTTTTTTTTTCTCTAATCTTAGCTTGAAAGGAAATGAAAGGAAAATGCTGACAAAACAAGTACATGACACGAAACGCAAAAACCCATTGCACAATTAACTTAGGACAAAGTTTTCCTTCAAACTAGGTTGGAGGAAATTCCTCCAACCTAGTCTCTAAAATTGACATGTGTCTTCAAACATGTGCTTCTCACATGTTTTTTTTAATACCCTAATTTCCACAAACTCTCCACCGTTAGTTTATGTCTCTCACGTTCTCTCTCTCTCTCTCTCTCATGTTCTTCTCTCCTTCCCCTCCTGCACGAGACCAAGTTGTCTTTCCAACCCAAAAAATCTCTCCATGGAGAGTTTCAAAGCAACAGAAGAGCACGACACTCCTTCATCAACACTCGCGTCGTCGAAGCCTCAATGTCTTCATTGCCCTCGCGTCCTCGAAGCCTCAACGTCTTCATTTGCCGACTTTTCAGATTTGACCAATCTGAAGGAGCAATTGACGTCAACCCATCTCTCAGATATAGTTTCTGTGATCAATTTTTGAGATTCTGTGACTAGATCTAGATGGAGATTCGCCACTATGATAAGCAAGAAGAATCATGGTTGCAGGGAAAGTGTGGGGATGATTTTATACCGTTGTTGTTTGTATTGAGAGAAATTTACCTGAAGAGGATTTGAGAGTTCTTTTTTTTCTTTTTCTTTTTTTTAACAAAAAAGTGTTGTATGAACGTGTTTGTTGAAATGCATGAATGGCAATTGAAGTTTAAGAATTTTTTTTTGCACATCAATTGCTTGCTAAAATGCATAGTAGAGTTATTATTATCAATTGTTTGCTGAAATTTAGAACCTGCCCTCTTTTTGGAGAGAGAGAACATGAGAGAGAGAAACTAACGGTGGAGTTAACTATGGTTTGTGAAAATTAGGGTATTAAAAAAAACATGTGAGATGCACATGTTTGAAGACACATGTCAATTTTAGAGACTAGGTTTGAGGAATTTCCTCCAACCTAGTTTGGAGGAAAACTTTGTCCATTAACTTATACATAAATATGACCCGTTTAGATAAACGGGTTAGCGGATCTGACATAATTATAACACAAAAAATAGTTAGAAAACTCAACACGACCCGTTCAACCCGTTTAAAATAATCGAGTCATATTGGGTAGACACGACCTGACCTGTGTTCTTAGCAGGTAACATGACCCAACCCATGAATGTTTACCCGACCCGTGAGAAAATGAGAAAATGTAAAATGTAGCTATTTTGATGCGGTGGTGGAAGAAAGAGATAGGAAAAGAAGAGAAAGTAATCAGGGAGCATGGAGGAGGAGAGCAGAGAGAGCAAGAATACAACACGGCTGGCAATAATGGAGCTAGCCAACATGATAAGCGTGCCCATGTCTCTCAACGCCATTGTCCACCTCAATGTCTCGGACACCATCTAGCTAGGAAGGCAGTTCCAACACCTCATTCTCCGCCGCCCAGATCCTCGCTCATGTCCTCCCCTCCGGCAATCTTGAGAACCTCCAGCGCATCCTCTGCATGCTCACTAGCTACGGCGTATTCTAGAAGCAGCTAACCCACTCTGAGAGAAAGTACTCGCTCACCGAGATTGGCAAAACGCTCGTCACCAACGCCGATGGCCTGTGTGCAGTGTGCATGTGTCGGCTAAATGGCTGATGCGGGCTGGGTTAGGGTTAGTTTAGTTTAGGGTTTTTTGACAATTTTTTTTTTTTTTTTTTAATTATAATCCACCCACCAGACCCGAAACTTAACCGGGTCTTAAACGGGTGACTCGATTAATTAATATCCGAATCCGATAAGGCCAAACACAATGCCTATTAATTTGTCGTGTTTGCATCGGGTTCGCAGTTCGTGTCGAAATTGCCAACCCTAAAGGGAATCCCCTTCCTCAAACGGCGTAAGAAAAAAAGAAAACCATAAGAAATGCTAGCTTTAAAAAAGAAAACAACTACGTTTAATTAAAAGGGACTCGATTAAATCTGAGCCCTCTATTTTTTAACAACATATATGCTGTAATTTTTAATTACAACACTAGCACTGAAGTCGGATCTTGTTAAACATCACTCCACTCCCAAATACTATTAATCTATTTTTTCAAAAAATCAGCATCAAAATATTCTTATTTTTTATATCACATCATTCACTTTTTACTATTATTTAAAATATATATATATATATATTACTACAAAACAAAAATTTTTCACTTTTCAATACCACTTTTTTTCACTTTTTTATACTAATTATTATAGTCATTTTTTTTCTCACCAAACATAAACGGTGTTTGAGGATGTTTATATTGTCTAGCAAACAACTCCTTAATCTTTTGCTTGATGGCCCAAACCAAGGCAAATATGCTACGAGTTATTGTTTGGTAAAATATAAATTAAAATATTACATTTATCATTTTTTATCTGTTTAAACTTTTAGAATAAGTAACAATTTAACATAATATCGGAGTTAGAAATCTTTAATTTAACCTGACTCCATCATTCACATAATGAAATTTGAAAGAATATGATGCTCTCACCAATCGGTAACTTGAAAATTAGCTGAAAAGGATACCTAGAGGAAGACAAGAAAGAAAACAAAACAAAAGCCAAATAATTACAGAAAGAAAGCACTATTATATGAGGAGGGAAAGAACTTAAGGGTGTGTTTGGCAAATGAGTGGATCAAACCTAAAGATCCAAAAAATTTCTCTCAAAATCAATACAAACATTGTTACTTTTAGAATCACATCAAACACTTTTTATTATTATTCAAATAAAAAAATCACTACAATATAAATTTTTTCACTTTTTTATACAAAACATTCTTACTTTTTTTTTCTTACATCAATTAAATCTGCTACAGTTTTAGTCTACTTCATTTTTCAAACCCTTTGCCAAACACACCCTTAAACTCCATTCCAAGCTTTTCCTTAAATTGTCGGTTGTTCGTCATGTATTGTACTGGTGTCGGTTTGGCAACTTGCTATTTGGAGGGTGTTTGGCAAACCCCTTTGCACTGTTCACCAACTCACGGCACTGTACGCTTTAAGTGGGTGCTGAAGACAGTCTGAAGAAAAGACTGCTGCATGCTGACAGTGGCTGGGTTTATTGTCAACATTTCCTATTTTACCCCTATATCATTGTAAACAATGCCTATTTTGTCCCTTCAAAACACCCTCACAAAAATATACTCAAATTTTTGCTATATGGACATTTTTGTCTTTTACGGACAATTGGGTTCTCCCACACGCTGGTGGCTGCAGGTAGGCAACAGCATCATAGTCAAACAAGGAACAGTGCCGTGGATCTTAGGGTGTGTGCTCTCATTTGCCAAACAATAATGAATTAGGCGTATCCACACAAAATTGTATGTAAACCACACAAAATTGAGACCATTAGGCTTATCCGATTCCTATTGAGGGAATGCTTCGTACATGTTTAAAATTTGCCCAATAAGAATGAATGCACAAAATGAATCTTTTGAAAATTGTGCCCATTGACGTACATGATGACTTTTTTTTTTTTTTTTTTATAAGCAACGTACATGATGACTTAAAGCTACGTAATAGACACGTAAGTTTTAGATTTAGGATTTTTCTATAAAGCTCCATGGCTGCCATATTATTTCATTCATGTAGAAATTTTCCAAAGCAATCACACCATGAGCTCTCAAATTTTCTTGGTGCCCTTCTTTGTTTTTCTTACACCCATTTTGTTGTTTTTATTGATCAAGCAAAGGAAGAAGCTTGCTGATCAAGCAAAGAGGCTCCCTCCTGGTCCTACCAAGCTGCCTCTTATAGGCAACCTCCACCAGCTTGGTGACTTCCCACATCGATCATTTCAACACCTTTCTGATAAACATGGACCACTCATGTTCTTGCAACTAGGCTCAATACCCACTTTAGTAATCTCCTCTGCCGGCATGGCAAGAGAGATTTTCAAAACGCATGATCGTATTTTTTCAGGCAGGCCTGTACTATTTGCTGCAAAGAAGTTTAGTTATAATAACTCTACAATGTCGTTTGCTCCCTATGGAGAGTATTGGAGGGAGATCAGGAAGCTTGTAATCTTGGAAATACTCAGCGCAAGGAGGGTCCAAACATTCCAGTTTGTGAGGGAAGAAGAGGTTGCACTTATGATTGACTCTGTAGCTGTTTCTTTGAATCCTGTCAATCTAAGTGAATTGACACTTTTGCTGACAAACAACATCGTTTGTCGGGCTGCTTTTGGTAAGATTTATGATGGTGGCCAAGGAGGAGTTTATGATATTATTTGTGAATCACAAGAATTATTGGGAGGATTCTGCATTGCAGACTTCTTTCCATGGATGGGGTGGCTAAACAAGTTCAATGGTCTTGAAACAAGGCTAGAAAAGAATTTTAGAAAATTGGATAAGTTGTATGAAAATGTGATTGAAGAGCACCTTGATCCAACAAGGCCTGAACCTGAGCATGAAGATCTTATTGATGTACTGCTCCAACTTCAGAAGGATTCCAATCAGGCTATTGCCCTCGATAATGAAAAAATCAAAGCTGTTCTCACCGTAAGCATTCTTGTTAATTGATGAGTAATACTCTTTTAGTAGACTGTTAAAATGACGTGACCGTAAAAAGTTATCAACTAAGAATCGTCTAAATATAGCATTTCTTTTGTTAATTACATATAAATCATAATTGTGCTCCATAAACTTTTGGAAACTTTTTCTAATTCTAATTAAACAAGCTTTCATTACTTGGTTAATTAGCAATGAGGGATGCTTTATCCACTAGGAGGAAATTGTTGATATGGGGTTTTAAGGGGATGTGAAATGCATTTTTTTTCATAGACATGTAATTGATGATAGAGATCATTTATTTTTTGCTTGTGGTTATAGTATTGCAGAATTTGGCAACATGTTATGAGTCTATGTAGTACTGTGTTTAACTCGCCTACTCGCTGGGAAGACGTGGTTTCTTTTGGGTTGAAGGAGTGGAGGAGAAAAATTATGAAGGCTTATTGTGCGACTATTTTTTGGTTTTTGCTTCTATAATATATAATATTTGGAAGAATTGTAATACTTTGAAGAGAAGCTTATTCAACGTATTAGATATAGGAGGTGAGGATCCAGTTTGCTACAAAAAGTAAATTTAAAAAGATTAAAAGAAATGATATTTTTTATAGTGCTTGTGGTATAGTTGGTTTAATTGTTGTGGAGATTTATTTGCTTGTTTAGGTGTTTTCAGCTTTAGCTCCTTGCTTTACCTTTTCTTTGTAAAGTGTTTAGTTTTTTTGGTTAATAGAAGTTACTCATTCATAAAATAATAATACTAATAATAAACTTTTGGAAAAGTAAGAATTTTTGCTGCTGTTTGTCAATGCAGGACATGTTCTTTGCAGGTACTGACACATCTTCAACCATACTAGTATGGATAATGGCTGAGCTGATAAGGAATCCATCTGTAATGCAAGGAGCACAAGATGAGGTAAGAGAAGCTGTGAAGGGAAAAGCAAAGGTGGAAGAAACTGACCTCCAGAAACTCATGTACCTAAAGCTAGTAGTGAAGGAGGGATTCAGGCTTCATCCACCAGTCCCATTACTTGTTCCAAGGGAAACTAGTGAGAGTTGCACGATTGAAGGGTACCATATCCCTGCAAAAACAAGGGTGTTTGTCAATGCAAGATCAATAGGAAGGAATCCAGAGTATTGGAAGAATCCAAATGAGTTCCAACCAGAGAGATTCTTGGATAGCTCGATTGACTTTAGAGGAAAACACTTCGAGTTGTTGCCATTTGGGGCTGGGCGTAGGGGTTGTCCTGGGATAAACTTTGCAGTCCAGATAGTTGAGCTTGCACTAGCAAATCTCCTGCTTCGTTTTGATTGGGAACTTCCTCATGGATTGAGAAGAGAAGATCTTGATATGGAAGAAGCTTTTGGGCTTACAGTGCACAAAAAGCTTCCTCTTTGCCTCGTAGCTAAGCCTTTGTAAGAGCATCTCCGACAATGAAGTTACTTTAGCTACTCAAAAACTCCTCTCTTTTATAGCTACTCATTTGCGCCAGCAGTGAAGTTAGTTTAGCTACTTATTCCCTTTAAATAATATTTGTTTTATATTTTATTTTCTCACCTTTCTCCTTCACGGAAGCACCCATATTCTCTCTCTGGAATATAACCAGAGCTTGGAACCAAATTCATAGCTTGGCCTTTTCTCTCTCTCACTCTCACTCACGGCCTTCTATCTGAAGAGAGAAAGTGGGTTTGGGTCAAAAGGGTCCTCTTGTATAGTGTTGGAGAAGAGCAAGATAAAGCTGGGGATGGTGGGTCGATTGGTGTCTTGACTGGGATTTGATTTGATGCATTTTTTCTCTTCAGTCGGGTCTGTTGATTTTGGGCGTATGTTTTGAGTGAAGGAATTGAATTGGGTATGTGAGTTTTGCGTATTTTTCTACGGTAAATGTAGATGTAGACGAGCTAGTTTGGTGGTGGAGATGGAGAAGGTGCAGCGGCGGAGGCAGTTTGGTGGTGGAGGTGCTAGTGCCTCGGTGGCGGTGGGTGGGCAATGGACGGCTTGGTGGCTTCAAGAGATAGTTGATGTTAAGTGAAGGGCGAGAGGGATAAGAGGGAGGGAGAGAGAGGAGAGAAGAGAGAAAAATATCTGAGAAAATAATAAAAAATCTTTACAAGGATATGAAAGTTTCTAATCATACAAAATAAAAGGCCACTGTTTTTACTATTAAAAGCCACCAAAGTTGTTTCTATGTTTTTTTTTTTCCTTTTAAGGAAGAATGGTAGGCACAAAGAAGACACCAATTAGTTAAGATGGGTTTTCAGTGGTTTCAATGGCTAACCGAGTTGTGAAACGGTGTGTAAGCTGCGATTCTCGTCAAATTACGAAAAAAACACACGTTGTTGTACGGTTATTTGGGGCCTTCGGATAAATGCTAAGCGACACGCGATACGTGTCGCGGTGCCTTACATTCAGGCCACGTGTTTATATCCAATTATTAGGAAAGGGGATAAGGTGCAAATCAAGCCATTTCTGCCGTCCAATAAAAAGATGACACAGAAGCCTAAAATAACGCATGGCTTTGTTACCAAAACACCATATTGGACCACTTTTATAAATTTTTGCGTTTTTTGCAAACACCTCTCAATGTTCAAAGTCTCTCCTCTCAATATTCAAAGTCTTTCACTTTGGTATATGACCTTTGATTTTGTTTTACTTTCTTATTTTTGTTAGAATTTTTGTTAAATCTTAATTGAGAGGTGTGAAATTACTAAAATACTCTTATTTTTTATTAAAATTATAAATAAGAGTAAATTTAAAATTAGGTATAAATGTTTTTTACTTATTTTACAGTTTAATTTAACTGTAATATTTAATAGTATGAAGTATTTGAAACGAAACAAAAATTGGATACACTAAATATTAGAAGATATTTTGAAAGGCAACTGATGTTTTTCTTTTATCTTATGAGTAAAAAACTTCTCCCCATCTACCTGTTATCTCACTTTTCTTGAGAAAACCGACAACCACAACTCTCTGCCTGTCTGTTTGTCTCTCTTTATGGTTTCTATCTGTATGATTGTATCTATATATCCGAATCAATATCCAATACAGTACCGAACATCAAAGAAATTAGCACTTGTTGTGGGAAGTTGATGGAATTGAGACGGTGCCTATGTGGGTACATCAAAAATCCAAACCTCAAGCAGTATGTTAATCCTTCTGGTGCCAAATTAAAAGGTTGCTAGCACTTGTGGTGTTTCCATTCATTGGCGTTCGGCTGGGTTGTGGTGGTGGCCCGGATTGGTCTTTCGACAGAGGTGAGATAATAGATAAATGGGGAGGGTTATTTTCGTCAATGAGTGATAAAAGAGGTTTAATATGGTGTTTTAGTAACCAAGCCATTTGTTGTTCCATGTTAATGTGTCAATTTTTTATTGGAAGACATAAAGAGTTTGGTTTGTGCCAAGACCTTAGAACAGTCAAATGTTATTTTTATCTAAAATATATGGCTCTTTAAATTTGTAAGAAATCCCTTACATTGGATTAGCTAAAAATACAATTGCAAAATGGATATTTGATTGGAAAAACAAAAAAAATAAAAAGTTAAATGTACCAGCACTTTTTAAGAAAGTCGTTTTATTTTTTTATTATTTCTCTTACTTATTTTTTCTTTTTTCCAAATCTTTTCTTACCTGTTTTCTCTTTTTTCCAAATATTTTCCTACTTTTTAAGGGATGATTGGTTGTTTTTTGTGTTTTTTTTTCTTCATGGAAATGGTTTTTTGAATTAAAATTAATAAAATATTATGTTAATAGAATAGATAGAAATATAGTTAATCGGATGTAGAGTCATTTAAAAATTCATTAGCTAAACTACATAAAAATGAGTTTTGAGAAGCTATTTTGCATAAAAATTTGACTCCTCCATTGTGAATGTTTTTTTATAGAAGTTATTCTCTTTGAAGATTATATATGATATTGTAATGGAAAAATTACATGCACTTTACCCCCCAAAGTTTGGGACGATTTTCAATTCGACCTCCAATGTTTCAATTTTTGCAATGCATCCCCCAAACTTCCAAATTTTTGCAATTCAACCAATTTTATCCCAAAATTTTCATATTACCCCTAATTTTTTTTTTCTTATATAAAACAAACTTGGGGGGTGCAAAATGGCCAAATGGCCACCCCAATTTTTTTTTAAAAAATTTTTTTATAAAAAATTATGGGCAATATAAGAATTTTGAGATAAAATTGGTTGAATTGCAAAAATTTGGAAGTTTGGGAGGTGCATTGCAAAAATTGAAACATTAGAGGTCGAATTGAAAATCGTCCCAAACTTTGGGGGAGTAAAGTATACTTTTCCCTATTGTAATAATGCAAAAATTACACTTTACCCCCTAAAGTTTAACCCAATTTGCAATTTAATCTCCAATGTTTTAAAATTTGCAATGTACTCAAACAAAGTATCAAAATTTTGCAATGTAGCCACTCTGTTAACAATTTTTGTCCAATTTTACAGAAAAAATTGTGCACGTGCAAGGCACATGTGTTTTTGGTCTACAATTTTCAAAATTGCTCTCAATTAAATAAATCAAATCATGAAGAAAAAAAAAAATTGGGTTGGCTACGGCCACCCCCAGTTGGCATGGGGTGGCCGGCCACCCCAATCTGGCCATTTGGTGGTGTCCGAGCCACCCCATTTGGCCATTTGGGGGTGACATGGCCAAAGAGGGTGGCTGAAATGACCAAAGAAGCCACCACAAAATTTTGTTTTAATTTCTATTTTTTGGGTTTTTTTTTTTTTTTTTTTTTAAAAAAAAAAAAAAAAAGAGAGAAATTAGGTATTTTCGATCATTTCTGTGAGAGAAAACATAAATTATTACTGGATGTGTCACATTGCAAATTTTTGATACTTTGTTGGAATACATCACAAATTTTTAAACATTGGAGGTCGAATTGCAAATCAAGTGAAACTTTGGGAGGTAAAGTATAATTTTCCCTATAATAATAATTTTTTTTTTTTTAATTAATAACAAATTATAAATTTAATGATCTCAAATAAATCTTAACAAAACAATGTCACATATATAACTAAAAATTTTATCCAAATACCCCTGATCGATGATCTGTTTGATGGCAAACTTTGTTAAACCATGCGCAGCATTATTTGCGACTCAACTGGTATGAATGACTTGGCAACTAGACACTTATGCCAAGTCCTTACAAATGTCCTTCACTAATTGCCAAATCTACTCTAATTACATCATGTAAAATTCACCCTTTTTTTATTTGTTTATTTTATTTTATTTTTTTTATCACTTGGAGTGCATCACCTTCCAAAATAATGTCTAAAAGTCTATCTCTTTGCAAAACTTAATAATGTGGAACGCTAGCCGCCGATGCTTCTATTGCGACCGGTTCTCGGTTCCTGTTCTAAAGCTTAGGCATTATTATTATTTTCCTCAAGAATATTGTGTAAAAGGTCAAATCTCAGTGATGGTGACGTGCATTTTTAATCACAGTAGTAGCAATCAATGGTATTTTAAAAGGGAATGTTGAAAGGCAATGAAAAAATGACATGATCATTCATTCTATATGTTATCACCACACAAAAGTTTCACCAATAATGTGGTAGAAAAAGACCTTCTTGATTCGTAGTTTGGTATTTCGAATCTCTACTCCTCAACCATCCTTTTGTCACTTCCTTTTTCCTCTTCAACTATTTCAAGTAATAATGTCATATTCTATTTAGTGAAAAAAAGGCAAGGAAGGCATCAAATAAAATAATTGGCCCAATCTGCATGGGTTTGTAATATTATATTACGAGTAATGTTATATACTATATTTTTATTTTATTTTGTTTAAATATTTTTTCTTGATTGTGCTATATTAACAAAATATAATAAAGGAGAAATTTCAGTTACATTCCTTGGAGGCTTGAAGTGTAATAAGCGGTTTTAAAATCATAACCTCTAAGTTTAAAAGTTTGCAATGTCAATAACACATGTTTCAGCCATTTTTAATTTTACCCTGTTTTTGTTAAAATGCTCAAAATACTCCGTTTTTAAAAAAGAAAGAAAAGAAAAAAAGTACAAGAAGTTTAAAAAATGTCTTGGCAGCCGTGGGTCACAAGAATTTTTTCTTTTTTTTAAAAAAAAAAAATTTCAATTTGTTAAAAAAAGGAGGAAATTTTGGCATTTAAAAAAAAAATGAAATTTAAAAAGGTTGAAGTATTTTTTAAAAAAACTTTAAAAATATGATTGTAAAGCAGTTTATAGAAATGAAAGTGTGTTATATTATAGTGAACAATGAATTCCACGACTCAATAGATGAATACAAATATTGGTGGGATTTTGGCGTGAGCTGTAGACAATGAGTGAACTTTGATTTCTTTTATGCGTTGTTTAAGCGTCATGTCATGCCCCCACCGCTTAATCAATAATGTCAAAGAATTTATTTATTTATTTTTTATTTTTTTATTGTCATTATTTTATTATTATTATTTTTTTTTTTTGTAAAGTCTATTTAACCCTCTCAAACTACTACCTTAATGATAATTTATCCTCAAATTATTAATTGCGACAATTTACTTTCCAAACTACAAAAATAATGACAATGTACCCCCACTTTTAACAAAATGATAAAATTACATTTACTAAAATAAAAATAAAAATACTAAAATTTATTTATTTTTTTTCAAAATTTTAAGAATATTTGTCTTATTGAAAATTATATAGGAGTAATTTCGTCACTTTGCTAGTATTGACAGGATATATTGTCAATGTTTTAAAAATTTGAAAAATAAATTATCATAATTGATAATGTAAAAATAAATTGTCATTAGGATAATAATTTGAGGAGATAAATAAACTTTACATATTTATTTTTAATTGTAACTTCTTTTCGTTTAAATGAACAGGTAAATTAATGGAGATCGACCAGAGGTAAGCCAAAGTCGCCAAGTGGACATGGGCTGTCGTTTTCGCTTTCAGGGAAAAAAAACAAATGTAAACACTTTAAAAATGAAGGCTTTTTTCCTTTTCTGCAAAGGAAACTTCCTGGAACCAGTGCTAATTTCCGGATCCACTCCTTTACGACGCCCATGGACTTCTTCGCCCACTGAGACTACCTTCACCCACGTCCTATACATTACCCAGAAAATGAATGTTTTGCCGTAGTTGACTGGCTCTCAGCAAGGTAAACACAGCCTTTGATGTTTACATAAATCTGATAAGATTTTGATGTGCTTGTTCTTGTTATTGTTCTTGTTCTTGTTGAGTTTTATAAAATTTGGGTAGTTGCTTAATTTAGGTAGTTTTAATGGGATGATGTTGGATTTGGACAACTGGGTTTTTGTTGTTATGTCTTTAGCTATAAAGGATTATGGAATTGTATATGATTTTTGGAACAGAAGTTTGTGAATATCTGTGTTGTTGGCGTTAGCATCTTAGGAATACATTTTTTGCTTTTCAGGGTAGCCAAAAATTGCCTTAATATTCTGTTCTCAAAGTAAGAAAAGTAATTTATGAATATTTCGTTTTTGGGGTCATATATAATGCTAATTGTATTGACCCCATTTGTTCATCAAATGAGTAAAAGCCACATTGTGTTACGTGAATGCGTAACAGAACTTGCCTCTCAACCGGGAAAGAAGCAGGATCTTGCTTCTTGTTCTGGCCTATGTTTGCTAATTTGAGAATTAGCGGTAGGAATTTGGAGGTTCCTAGGCCTCTTTGTCAAACACAAGGTTTGGGATAAAATTCTACATGCCTCTTTATTCATTATCACCCTTTAAATAGAAGAAAATACACGACACATAGTGGGAGTAGAACTCCTACACTGAGTTGGAGTTTAACTCCTACGCAATACTGCAGATAAGTGCAACACTCATAAAGACTGTAACAAGGAATCCTAATGTAATACTGACTTACTGATGTGGGACGATATTTACCTTTATTTTCGGTAAAAACAAAAATAAATAAAATATTAAAAATAATATTGGAGCAGCGCCGCTTGATCAGAATTTTACTCGTTCTCAGACAATGGAAGTACAAAAGGAAAGATTGTCACGATTCCTGCTGATTGTCAATTTTGTATTAAGATTTTTATTTTATTTTATTTTATTAGGACATTAATTTCTTTCCTTAATAGGGTTAGATTTGCTTTAATTATTTTTTCTTTCCTTATTAGGATTAGCCTTACCATTACTACTAGGATTAGGTTTCTTTCTCTACAAGTATTTCTCTTCTATTATCGAATTATTATTAAATCAGAGAATTTTTTCTCAAATTACTCTATGGAGTTTTATTTTTCTTTTAGCTTGCGGCTTGTTTTATCTTATGGGTAGAAGACGAAGACACTTCTCCTTGCAGAATCAAAGACGACGTTCTTTGATTAGTTACCTTAGGCTTCCTTGCAGAATTAGTTACCTCAGTCTTCCGCTACGTCACTTACTGACTCAACAATAATTAGCTAACTGCTGCATGCTAATCCCTTAATATTTGTTATCATAACACATTGATTTTCTCTACCACTTCCAAAGTTATTTATTTATCTATTGTCAATGCAAACCCAATTCTTGGAACTGCATTGAAGCTCAATCTAGCAAATTTTTTTGGTGCATTAACAGTCACTGGGAGAAAAGAAGAGGTATCCAAATTCTGAATTCCTGGACTGCTTCATTGTTTTGGTCAATTAGGGTTTCAGGGTGTTGAGTTTGCTCAAAAAGCGTGTTGAATTTGCTTCATTGCTCATATGTCATCTGGTAAGTTGTTTTCTCATTTGTTGGATGTTGCAGAATTTCTGTAGGATATAGAGTTGATGGGTGGAATTATTTCAAAGCGGGAAAGTCCTAGACAGGCTTCATCTAGATCATCTGATTCATACTCATGGAATCATCACAGTTATCCACAGTCGCCACATCCACAGTCAACATATCCACAACCAAGCCAGGACTACATGCCACATCAGCATTTTGCACCTCCACCTCCACCTCAAACCTATGGTGGTGGTCAGGCCCCGGAGTCAAGAAGGAGGTTAGAGAGGAAGTATTCAAAGATAGATGATGATTATAATAGCCTGGAGCAGGTAATATAATATGTTCTATTTCTAAGTGAATGAACTGTTGTAATTGGGGATGACTAGAGTAGCCAGTCTCTTTCAAAGTCATATCTTACTTTCACTAGGACTGTATTTAAGGGTTTCCATACTCGGAAAAGCACTGGTGTTTACTCTTTGAATTAGTTGTGACTTTTAACCATATTAACATTTTTTCTTTTATTAAATAGAAGATGTTCTATATTATCATTGCTGTAATAATACTTTCGGTACTTAAAAGGGAGTTTCACTTTTATGGCATACATTGATGATTTCGCAGTGCGTTGAGGTTGAAATGCTTATTCTTTCTAAAGTGATATTATTTTCTAACACTTGATGAAATGATCATGATTTACACCTAAATGTACCTGGTGTTCTTAGTGCTAAGTGGTTAGTTTCTGCCTACATGTAGATGCAAAACATTGGATGGTGCCTTTGTGAGGCATTTGACTCCGCATGTGTAATATAAATTCTAACAATTTTCTGTTTGCTATGAATGATCCTTTGTACGAGCAGTGCTGATGTTGGACATGTCCTTGATGTGGTCAACCATGTGATAGGAACATGGGATAATGTGTTATAAATATTACTTATTCCTATTTCATAGATTGTATACATACAGAGATAATGTATGTGTATGTATTAAAGCCTTACTTGGCACTCTAGTTTGCTGAGAGGGAGAAGATGTAGAAGATTGCTTTGTTCTTCATGCGTCTCAACTTATTTTCACCTACTGGTGTTTGCTGTAGTTGAAAATGTAACTGTTCAGTTGCATTTGTCTATGTCTAGCTGTATGTTGATATCTACTGTTTTTGAACAGAATATGAACTATTATATAATTGTTTTTATTGATGTCTATGTCTGGGTGTTATCTTGATGTCTTTGAAGAAAATATAAATTAATTTTTGAACAAATATAAGTTTTAGATAGTTCTGCTTACTGATGGGCATATCTGTATTGGTAGTTTAGCTAATCACTAATTTTATGATGTTGTGAAATACAATACTTGCCTCAGGTTACTGAAGCATTGGCACGCGCTGGGTTGGAATCTTCCAATCTTATTGTTGGTATTGACTTCACAAAGAGCAATGAGTGGACAGGTTTGACCTCCTATTGGTGCATATAAGCCCTCTTCAAGCTTTAGTTAAACATGCTTAACATGCTTTTGCATTTAGGAGCAAGGTCCTTCCACCGGAAAAGTTTGCATCACATTGGAAATGAACAAAATCCCTACGAGCAGGCAATATCTATTATTGGAAAAACATTATCCTCGTTTGATGAGGATAACTTGATTCCCTGTTATGGATTTGGAGATGGTATTTCTTCTATAGAGGTCTTACATTGGTATTTTCTCTTTTTTAAAAATAAAAATAAAAATAAAATTGTCCTCTAGATAACTAAGATTGTATTTAATTCTACAAATTGACAGCATCAACGCATGATCAAGAGGTTTTCAGTTTCTATTCAGATGAGCGATTTTGTAATGGATTTGAAGAAGTATTGAGACGATATAGAGAATTGGTCCCTCATCTACGACTTGCAGGTTTGAATCTGACTTATTCTTATCATCTACCGTTTTGAATTGGTCTTAGCTTACGGTTCTTTTGTTCCCATTTCTGTGACAGGGCCAACATCATTTGCCCCTATCATTGAAATGGCCGTCACTATTGTTGAGCAAAGTGGTGGCCAGTATCATGTGTTACTGATAATAGCTGATGGGCAGGTACTTTGTCTCTGGTCTGTACTTTGTGGCTATTTACTACTCTTGATATAGCTGCACAAACTTTACAAACTAGCTGTACTAATATGATTCTGTAATTTCTAGTACCACTTATCAGATGCAAAAGAAAGGTTTTAATGTTGAATAATGAAAGTGCTAGATTTGAGAAATTGTCAAAATTTTCTTTTGATTCCGATCTGTTTGGGTAAGTATCTAGTTATTGACCACAGAATTCCTGAATTGAAAGTCTGGAACTTGCCATTTTCAGTGTAGCCGTTAATAAAATTTTCATAACTCTATACCTCTTGACCTGCTTGCCAAGCAAACATGGAATGTGAGAATTATACGTAAGGAGATCGTTATAGTTGCATGGCATTGTCATAACAATAGAATGCGAAATTAATGACTATAGTTATAGAAAATTGAGAGAAAGCATGGTGAAGAGATAGAGACAAAGTTCCTTGGGCACCAAGAATTTGGAGATATTTGTGTCAAGGGCTAATCAAATAGATTTTCCATCCATTAATATCTGCTAGTAGCTTATGAGTGGTTCTAGTATCTTATGAATAGTTCCGGCCACAGAGATATTTTTGTCAGGGGCTAAAATGAAATACCCAATGGTTCTAGTAGCTCATCGGATTTCCTCATTGATGAAAGTATTAGCAATTAAAGCAGACTCTTAGAGCAAAGTAACATCTAATTAGATTGGTAACTTTTTCCTAGAGGAAGCTAGAGCTAACAAATATTAACAGAAGATTATATCCATGTTCCAGTTTAACGCAAAATGTCTATATTAGTATAGTATTACTTACAGCTGGAAAACCCTATGTTTTGCGACACCAATGAGATTTAGCTCAAATGGTACTTCCTCCCTTTGTAGCAAGGTGGAGGGTGAGGTCGTGGATTCATGTCCCACTAGGTGCGTGTGTAACTTACCAGTTTTTTTTTTTTTTTTTTTGAAATAAAAAAAGCCTATTTTGCAATTGAAAGTTTAGTTTCGGTTAGACATACTACAGCAGCCAGCTTCTCTTTGGCCAATGTTTGTTATTTCAGTTTGTTTATTTTATATTCCTTGAAACCATGGGGCAGGTGACAAGAAGTGTTGATACTGAGCGTGGCCAACTAAGCCCACAGGAAAGGAAAACTGTTGATGCAATTGTGAAAGCGAGGTATTGCATAGCAGTTTGTTTGTGGTCATATACTCTGCATAAAAAACACCTTTTAATATGCTTTTTAATTTGCAGTGAGTACCCTTTGTCAATTGTATTAGTTGGGGTTGGAGATGGGCCATGGGAGATGATGAGACAATTTGATGATAACATCCCTGCTCGTGCCTTTGATAATTTCCAGGCAAGTATTCCTTGGTATTTGGATATCATTTTGGTCTATGTTAGAGCTTGCATCATTTGGACCTATTCTTGGTCAATGTTTGATTGAGAAATAGTGCGTTCTTTCGGCTTTTGTAGTTTGTGAATTTTACCGAAATAATGTCAAAGAACATGGACCGACCCAGAAAAGAAGCAGAATTTTCTCTTGCAGCCTTGATGGAAATACCATCACAGTACAAAGCAACATTAGAGCTTAATTTATTGGGGTAACGATACATGATTCTCCATTGTAAGGTCTTGATGGTTCTGCTATTGCTGCCAGTAACAGAATTCATTTGCAATTTATTTATGTAGTGTTAGTAGGGGGAATGCTGTAGACAGGGTTTCTCTTCCTCCACCTATGTATGGTGCAGCTTCTTTCAACGCCAAAAAACCTTCACATTCAAGCAGTTTTCGTCCGAGTGCACCCTCTTCTGGTGGACCTCGTACAGTTGGTGGCTCGGCTGCTCCTTCAAGTCATGCTTCTGATAATCATGTAATGCACACTTTCTACTTCTGGAATTGACTATCTGCATCTGTGACGCTTACCGTCCACGATTGCTGTCTTTAAATAATGATCGCAATGTGACTAAGAGTAGATTTTTCTAAATCCATGATCACAATTCTCAAGTCAATGTGAGAAATTTTTAACCTATCTTTTTCTGTGATCCCCACAGCTTTGTCCCATTTGCCTTGCCAATCCAAAAGACATGGCGTTTGGTTGTGGGCATCAGGTAATGTAGTTAGCCATTTTTCTCAAATCCTTCTTGGAGCTTAGATGAAAGAATTTATATGTGACCCAGATTCTGTTGAGTTGCAGACATGTTGCGAATGCGGAGAAGATCTCGAGTCATGCCCCATTTGCCGGAGCATCATTCAGACCAGAATAAAGCTGTACTAACTGGTGTCTGTTCTTCAGGAAAAATTTTGGGCCTCTTTAACTTCAGCTCCTAGTCTTTGCCAATCCCTTTCCTGGTTGGGAGCTTGCCAGCCTGGTACTGGTTTTAGCTGGATTGGGTATCAGATCTCTGAAGATTCAGGGAAGGGGGTACTCATCAGATACTTGTTCCTTGTATATATATTTCAATGTTTTGTTGATTCGTAATTATGCCTCCAATGCATCTTTATGTCCATTGGATTCCTGGGACATATACACAATAAGTATTTTTCATTTTCACTTGTTAAAAAGTTCAGTTTCTTGCTTGCATCTAGTAGTGTCACTGCTAGTATGATGGGCCAATGTGCTAGTGTCACCCTTTTTTTTTTTTGTTGTGATTCTTTGAGATCTTCAAACCTCCCCCTTTCCTAATATGATGGGCAATTCTTTTTCCTTTTTCTTTAGGACCTAACATAAAACTAAAAAAGAAAAAGTTAAATGTATAAAAGAATCAGGGATGACCAAGGCAGTCCACCAGAGAAATGATTGACTGCTTCTTTTCATTTTCAAGAATGCAAACGGGTCAAACGTGCTTTACTTGTGTTTGTGGAGAATATTTTCAGGAAAAATGGTATAGGTTAATAAATTTTTTTTTGTTTTTATTTTTATATTTGGCCCATTTTATTTTACAAATCAGCTATTAGATTTATGAACTTATGTGAACTCCACATAAGTCAATGGTAGACTCTACAAATCTAATGGTTGATCTATTAAATTTGTAGGAGAATATGGGTCAAATATAGATAATTTATTGACCTCTAACATTTCTTTATCTTCAGTCATGCCCCATTTGTCAGAGCACCATCCTATCCCGAAGAAGGGCTTGTTTGAGATTGCATTTGAGGGACCTAAAAGTGCATTTAACACTTAAAAAGTCCGTTTGAAAAAAAAAAAAAAAAAAAGTACTCGTCTAGTAAAAAAATTAAAAGCGCTTTTAAGGGTTCAAAAAACCTAAAAATTGTCAAAACGTATTTTTAGCAAAAGTTTAAAAATGAAACTTTTACCAAAAAAAGTTTTTTTGACTTAAAAGCTCTATTTTTTTAAAAACAATCACAAACATGTTCTAAAGCTCTATATTAACTAGTGTCTGTTCTTCAGGAAACTTCTTTAGCGACGTTCAACTTCGGCTCTATGGACTTTTTGCCATTTACTTCCTGATTGAGAGTTTGGTGTTGAATTTAGCTGAACACAAGATAGTACATTCTTGGGATCCGGCTTCTAGGGGTGGGCAAGAACCCGCCCAACCCGCAAAACCACCCCGCCCCGCCTCGCGTGGATTTTCAATGTTATTTTGCGGGTACAGGTTGGATTTTATCCAACCCATGCAGGGCGGGGCGGGTTGTGGGTTTAGTGATTTTTTTCCTAGGGATACCCACTACGTCCTGGATATATATACACTTAAAAAAAAAACCCTAGAATCCAGATTCTTCTTTGTTCTTTCATTCTCATTTCTTCTCAACTGCACCTCCATCCCCTGTTCCCCTCCATCCTCTCTCCATCTCTCGACTCTCACTCTTACCGACATTGCCACTCCTCTCTCCACTCTCACTCTCTCAGACTCTCACTCTTGCCGCTCCTCTCTCACTGTCGCCGCTCCTCTCTCTCTCGTCGCTTCTGAAGCACTAACCTAGCCTCTGTAGTTTGCTCCCGAGTCTCTCTCTCTCTCTTGGCTCTCATATTGACCTTCGTGACTGAATCACCCCTTGGTCTGATTTGTATTGTTTGATTATATTGTAATGTTAGGGTTTTTTGTTGTTAACGATTTTTTGTTCTTGATTCTTGTTAAGGATTTTTTGTTAGGGTTTTCGTTCTGTATTGTTTGATTTTTCTCTCAAAAGAAGGTTTGATTTTTTGTTCTGGGGTTCTGTAACTTCTGTTGTTGGGTTGTGTTTGTTTAGGAGGAAAATAAATTTGCAAAAGAGATGAAAATGAAAGAGAAGAAACACAGGAGAAGAAAGATACATGTACAACCGGCAAAACCTGCCCTGATCTACCCCGCCCCGCAATACCCGAACCTGCCCGAATATTGTTCCTTGTGCTCGGGTGGCAGGTTGAAATTTCCAAACCCGTAGGATGCGGGGCAGGTTGGGGAAATGGCCGATACCCGCCTCGCCCCGACCCGCGACCACCCCTACCGGCTTCAATGCGGTAGTGAAAACTATTGCACAATTTTGCATAACAGTCCATGCAAAACTGTGCCGTCTTGCATGGAGTTCAAGTGTTGTTTTAAAACTCCTCACGCCGTTAGTAGGGCTGGCAATTTTGACACGACCTGTGAACCCGACACGAACATAACACGAAAAAACATATATTGGGTTTAGCCTTATCGGGTTCGGGTCTTAATTGGGTCTACCCGTTTAAGTCCCGGTTAATTCGTGTCTAGCAGGTCGACCAGCCAGACACGGTTACTGTTCGGGGCAGGTACCTGTTAGACCCAGTTAGTGTTCGAGTTTGACAGGTACCCGTTAGACCCGGTTACTGTTTGGGTCTGACAGGTACCCGTTAGACCCGGTTACTGTCTGTGTCTAACGGGTACCCATCAGACCTGGTTATAATTTTTTTTATTTTTTTATTTTTTTATTTTATTTTTTTAAAAAAAAGAAGCATATTTGTAGTGTTTCATAATTCATATATTTGATTACATGGAATGGATCATGGATCCTTCAAGACTTCAAGTGAACAAGTATTTTGTAATGAATTATGAATTTAATGTTGATGTAGTTTTGAGTTTTGTTTCTTTTATTATTATTATTATTATTATTATTATTTTGTTTTTGTTAGCTTTTTTTTTTTATTATCTTTTTCTTTATTGCTATAATGAAAATATTGACACATTTTACCCCTCAATCTCATTCATATTTTGATCATTTTGAAATAGAAATTTTAGTTTTGTCCCTACTTAGACTTTATGCTTTATAAGGTATCGATGAGGGCCAAGTGACTTACTAGTAACCAAGCGTCCAAGCCAACCCCTCGAATAAGTCCGACTTAATAGATTTTGAGGCCTAAGACAACAAATTTAGGTAGGGCCTTTTTTATATTTAAATATTTAATTAAATGATTTTAATTTAAAAACATTCTTCTTGCTTTTTGCCCTTAATTTTTTTTCTTTTTCAAATGATTTGCAAAATTCATCTCTGTTATGAGATATTTAATTTCAACAAATTACAAATATCATATTTTGTGTTGAAATATACATAATTCTTTTTTAGTGGAATGTAATTTGAGCAAAATTAAATTTCTTTATACTAAAAATTATTTTAATAAATGAACTTAGTCAATATGCTTGCTTGTTTTAAGTTTAGGTGAAATCATGAGTTTAGTAATTTCTTTTGGAGTACAATTACGGTCACTTTCCATATATATATATATATATATATATATATATATATATATATATATATATATATATATTTTTTATCCTTTATTAAAGCCTTTAATATCTTGGAACTCAATTTTTTGCATTGACAGTGTATTGATGTATTATTATTACAATTTTGATTTTTTTTTTTAAAAAAAAATTATAGTTTAGGGCTTTAACGGGTTGGGTCGGGCCGGGTCTACCCGATTAGACCTGATTATTTTAAACGGGTAAAACGGGTTGTGTCGAGTTACCCGACTATTTTCGTGTCATAATCGTGTCAGACCCGATTACCCGTTTAGCTAAACATGTTGTGTCTGTGTATAGGCTAATCGTGTAACAGATACCCGCAGGTCGTAATCGAGTCGTGTCAGGTACCGATTTTGCCACCCCTAGCCGTTAGGGGAAAGAAATAGGAAGAAAATATAAGCTCTCTCTTTCCTTCTTCTTCCTTCCTCTGTAAAACCCCTTTCTGGAGCTCCGGTTATGAGCTATACCCATTTTGAGGATTTTCCTGGACGGGCAAATGTTGCCGGTGGGAAGGACATTCAACGGTAGTGAATTCACGGAGCTTTGGGTTTGAGCATGGCTCTGACCCGAGTATATTAGCGGGGTGTAGATCCGGAATCAGATCTCTTATGGCTAGGTTTGAAATTACGAGCGGTTGCGCTGGATCGGAGGCTGTCACCGGCCATGGGACTGCTCTCCAGGTCTATAGCGATTCTTGTAGGAATTGAAAGAGGGAAAGAGAGAGGAGGGGGTCTAGAGAGAGAAACTTCTCTCTTTCCTCTTTGGTTCTATGTGATCGTTCTTGGGTATGTGAGGAAGAGGATGACATATAAGTGTATATAATTTTTTTTTTTTTTCTTTTGCCCTTTTTGATGTTTTTTGGGTTAGATTTTATTTGAGCTCTAAATCTCCATTGAAGGAGACGGGTTCTTGATGTTGCTGTTACTTCCACCGTTGTCTGTCTAAAAATAGAGAGAAAGAGAGAGATTGAAATTGAAAGAGAATCAAAAATGAGAAATGCTTGGCTGCAATAAAATGGCCATGTTTTGGCCATTTTAATTCTAGTTGGCAGGGCCCTTTTTAATTTTTAAATCAAAATTAAAATAATAAAAAATTCATAAAAGAAATTGAAAAATAAAAAGGGGGTGGTTGGCCACCCATAGAGGGTGGCCGAACCACCTCAGTTGAGCCTTCGGGGTGAATTGGCCACCCCTAAGGGCCAAAAAGAAAAAAAATAAAAAATAATAAATTTGGTGGGTTTGTCGGCCACCCCCAAGGGCCATGGGGGTGGCTTGGAACACCCCCACCGGCCACTTGGGGGTGGCCAAAGCCACCCCTATGGGCCAAATCCATAATTTTTTTTTATTTTTTTATTTTTGGCCCTCGGGAGTGGCCAACCACCCGTTTTTATTTTTCAATTTTTTTATGAATTTTTTATTATTTTAATTTTGATTTAAAAATTAAAAAATTTTAAATATTAAAAAATTAAAAAGGACCTGCCAACTAGATTAAAATGGCCAAAACATAGCTATTTTATTGCAACCATTCATTTCTCATCAAAAATAGCTTCAGCATCCCAATATCATTCCCACTTTAATTTAATTTCTCTGTTCGTTTTTCGTTTATGGGTTTGGCAGAGACCTTCTTGATTTCTCTATTTCTCATCTGGGTTTTCTGGCCATTGATGATTGAAGTGATGGGTCTATCAATGCGATCTTACGCATCTCTCTCTCCGGGGTCTCGCGAGAGCAGTCCCACGGCCAGTGACAGAACCGGAGCTCCACAAAAGGGGTTTTACAGAGGAAGGAAGAAGAAGGAAAGAGCTCTTTTATATTTTCTTCCTTGTTCTTTCCCCTAACCGCATGAGGAGTTTTAAAACGGCACTTGAACTCCATGCAAAACGGCACAATTTTGCATGGACTGTTATGCGAAATTGTGCTGTTTTGCATAACAACTTCTATGCAGTAGTTTTCACTACCACATAGAATCCGGATCCACATTCTTGTGCTTTTTGAATCATGGAATGTTTATGTTTCCATTGCATCCTATGTCCATTTGATTCCTGGGTTTTGGAGTTGTTCCAAACACTTATATTCTCCTATATTTTATTTATTTGTCTTGGAACTACTCCCAATATTTTAATTAATTATTTATCTTGGAAATAACCTTTATTAGTGCCATTAATCATTCAACACTAAAGGAGGTTTGTTAAACGCCCTTCTATTTTCAAATACTATTCACCTCATTTTTTTCAAAAAATTAATATAAAAATATTTTCATTTTTTATATCACATCATTTACATTTTACTATTTAAATAAATAAAAAAATCACTACAAAATAATTTTTTTTTACTTTTCTATACAAATCATTACTCTTATTTTTTTTTTCTCACCAACTCATGAACAGTGTTTAGGCATGGCGTGGTGTTTACCAAACAACGCCTAAAAGTCTTATGAACTGTTTACCAAACAATGCCTAAGAGTCTTATGAACTTTCCAACACTAGCCTTTTACACTCTCATATGTTGTAACGGTTGGTGACTAATTCTTGTGACCGTTGGATGCTAACTTATTTTGTAAGCTAACACTCTCTTCTATAAATTCCAACATAGAGCACTTGAGAATATCTCTCTTACTACTCATCTTCTTCTTTCTATTGCTCAAGTATTCTCTAGTATCTCACAAGAAAATAGAGTATTCTATTAGCCTTCGTTTTTTGAAGTGCGTTCTTAACGAAGGTAGATATTATAGTCTAATCTTAGAAGATTACATATCAAGGGATCCGATCACACCGAGTTAAACACTCCTGGAGGCACGAATCAACTTTTAAGGAGAACATTCTTACACGATTCTACAATATTGTGAGATATTTCAATTCTTCAATTTCCGTCTCTTGCATTTTACTAATCTTACTGTTACTTTTTGAATTAATATTATTTTATTTCAACAAATTTTTTTGTACCATTCAAATTATTTTCCAACACTGAGCTCATTTCAAACCTGTCTTATTGGACTTTGTTAAAATTTGTCAAACTTGCGCCTCTTAAGACTTCTGCAATTGGTGAATTTTAATCTCCTTGGTAAGTTTTTGCATCTTGCAACCAAGCAAAACAAAATGATAAATTAATGTATAGAATATTGTGGCTTCATTATTTATGGCAATTTATTTTTTTTCCAGGCAATTGTAACATTATTCCAACTTGTCACCAAGGAAATTTTCGCTGCTGTACGTCTAGGCTGTATTCGAAAAGAACCATATTATCTCAACCTCAATTTTTTTTATTTTTTTTAAAAAATTATTTCCTCTTTAGCGTCCAACATATTCCGTAGGGCTAACAATTTTTAATGTGATCTACGAATTTGATACGAAATTAGTAGGTAGCTAGCTAGGGTTGATGGCTCTAACTCATGGTCATTTCATTAAATGGATCAGGTTATGGTAAACTTTTGACACAATCCACGAACCCGACACAAAATTAACGAAATATAATTGATGGGTACTCTAACTCATTTAGTTAAATGAGTTGAGTTATAGTTGACTTATATAGTCTTATACTCATATTTCGATATGATCTGAACTGACACGTGAACATGAATTGTCACGTATAGTATTCTGAGTTCAATATTTTTTTATTGCATAGATTTTGTGATTTTTCTTTTTAGGTTGTCCCAAATTTGGTTTCACATAGAGCCACCTACCCAAGGCCCTACTTATTAGCCTGCGCTCCCTCCTCGTTAGAGCTCATTCAAAGATTCGCATATAAATCCAGAGAATTCTTAGGAATATCATATTGGTTTCTAGCATGCATGCATGGTGCATGAGTGCCGAAGAAGTTGAATTCCACCAAAGGCGCCCTCCCCAACTTCTGTCACGGCAAGATTGTTTTGCGTAAAAATTGTAAAATACTTTAGGATGAAGAGAGACAGAATTTCAGCGGGGCTTCTTTCTCTCCAAATGCGTGATTTCTTCACCTAAAGCTCCCATTTCTTGAGTGCAGGGGGATGAATGCCTAGTTGATCGGCTTGAACCAAAAAACAACCACATATATATATAAACAACTTCACTACTCCATATATAACACAATCAACAATCTGTATAACATGGCTGACAAACGACGCTATTCTATGATCATTACAATATTTCTGTTAATCCTTTCCGTTGGAATCAGTGGTGCTGTACCTGTTCCTAGAGCAGCCGCCGGAGGCGGGAGCAAAGGGCAATGGCAGCTTCTTCTGAGCAACACCGGCGTAGTGGCGATGCACATGGCACTCACCCACCACAACACTGTCATATTGTTTGATCAAACGCAATCAGGCCGGTCCGGGTACCGGCTCCGGGGACGTTCAAGCGGAGGAAGATGCACCGGCAACTCTAGAGCTGATTTGGAAGACTCTTCATGCTATGCTCACTCCATTGAGTATGATGTTTCCAGGAACAGAATTAGGCCTTTGAGGCTTTCTACTGATACATGGTGCTCCTCGGGCTCTTTCTTGAGCAATGGAACACTGCAACAAACCGGTGGCTATGGCCGCGGCTCTCGACGCATTCGATACTTCCGTCCATGTGCCGACCACGTATGCGATTGGAGGCAATCGAAGAGATCGTTGGCAGATGATCGCTGGTATGCTTCCAATCAATTACTCCCCGGGCATGATCGAGCGATAGTCGTCGGTGGAAGACGGGTATTTACTTATGAATTTGTTCCGAAAAGGTCTCCTAGTGAAGGCTCTTTTAATCTTCCATTCTTGCACCGAACATATGACAGGGATGCAGGAGGAAACAACCTCTATCCCTTCCTTCACCTATCTTCCGATGGCAACCTATTCATTTTCGCCAACCGGGATTCGATCCTTTTCAATTTCAGGCAGAATAAGGTTATCAAGACCTTCCCTCGGATTCCCGGGAATGGTTCAAGGAACTATCCGAGCTCCGGCTCATCGGTGATTCTTCCGCTAGACCACAGAAACAAGTTCCAGAGGGTGGAAGTCATGGTGTGCGGAGGCTCAACTAGAGGAGCTTTTAGAGCCGCTAATGAAAGGAGATACTTGAAGGCGTTGAGCTCATGTGGAAGAATGGTGATCTCAGGGAACAGGCACAAATGGAACATGGAATACATGCCTGGTCCCCGTCTCCTAAACGACATGCTCATCCTCCCGACCGGCCATGTCTTGATCATCAACGGTGCAAGAAGTGGCTCCGCCGGATGGGACAACGCAAGAAACGCTTCCCTCGAACCATACCTCTACAAACCAAACGCTACGCTTGGGAGAAGGTTTTCAGTCTTGAGGTCCACTAGAATAGCCCGAATGTATCATTCGTCAGCCGTTCTTTTACCCGACGGGAGGGTCTTAGTTGCTGGCGGTAACCCTCACAATAGGTATTATTAAATCACCACTTATCTCAAAAGCATAAGCTAATAAAAAAATGAACAAATTTAATCATTTAATTTATATTCTAACAGGTACACGTTCAGAAACGTGCCCTACCCGACAGAACTTAGGTTACAAGCATTTGTGCCGCACTACATGGAGAGGCAATACCATACTCATAGGCCGGATAACGTGACAATAAGCTATGGTATTGGCCATCATGGGCAGATTGGTGTTAGACATGGCGGAGACTTCAGCGTTGAGTTTTGGTTAGGGAGGAGGCCGAGCAATGACGTGGAGTTCAATGCTTATGCACCACCATTCACAACACATTCAATCTCTATGAACCAAAGGTTGCTGAAGCTGAGGTACAGGAGCATGGTTAGGGCTGAAGATGGACGGGTAAATGCAGTTGTGGAGGCCCCTCCATCTCCTAATGTTGCACCCTCTGGTTATTACATGCTCACCGTAGTGAATGGAGGAATTCCTAGCATATCTCAGTGGGTGAAGTTCATAAATGCTTGAGGAAATATCATGATTAGTAAGAGAAATTAAGCACCACTTTAATTAATTATTATGTGGCATAAATTCCCATGAGTGAACTAGCTAGCTAGTAAAGTGCCACTCATAATTTGTAGCCATTATATTTGGATTTTTATCTAATTCTATTTGATAATAAAGATGATTAATTTAGCATGTGCAAAGCCTACAAAACAAGTTTCAAAAGCCCTGTCATTGTTCATCATTAGCCAAACAACATTGCAGCAGCCTCATCATTTGAGAATGAAAAGCCTAGGCCTCGCTGGAGGCAAGGTGTTAGATCAACTAAATTCAATTGGTTAAAATTAAATTATTAGATTGTTCGAGAGACCACATGCTCTACTTGCCCTGGGTAGCCAATTCCAATACCAAATTAATAAGTCAGATTTTTCTTACTGTAGAACTCGTTGCAAATAGCATATTTAAATGAGTAATGCTAGAAACTACACTTTATTCCATAAATATCTCATAATATTGATGTGACGGTTTCGACTAACTTTTTCATAGACAACAATAATACTTTTAATACCAATGCCATACAATCAGCGGATTAAAGTGAATATACGCACGCATGCAACAAGTTGTTCTTAAAATTGGCACATGAGGGTTGAGACAACCGGTAATTTAGAGCCGATAAAATGATTATTATTTGATCAAAAATAAAAATTTCCCTATTAAGCTTAATTATTTAGGATTTCCCCTTTAAATTTTACTAGCTATAATTTGCATAAAAGTTCACACAAAACAAATGTCCACTTTACGATCTTGGAGTTGTCCAAAAAAACTAATTATATTGTCTCTATTAGAGTAATATTACTCTTCACACCCATTTCATGCCAGTTGACATAGCGTGTTTTAAGTAGCAAAGAGAAGCTACTCAAAATTCGTCATGTAAACAGTGTGAAGAGAAACATTACTCTCTATTATGCTGACGTTATTAAAATGTTTTAGAGGAGCAAATGGTCACTACTACAACAATTATCCTTAAAAATGTTTAGAATTTTGGGAAAATATTAAATATCACCCTTTGACTTAGGTGTCAATTTATTATTTCACTCTCTGGTATCCAGCTCTATTCTATGCTTTAATATTCCAATAGAGTGGTATATTAAGGAAGAGTGATTATCGTAATTCGAATGTGACAAGAATCCTCTTCATTTCATTTGCAGTTAATACCATCAATTTCATTGTTAGGATTTAAAGTTAGTACATCTATGATGCAAGAGAAAATACTGAATCAGTAGCTGAGTTGTCAGATACTGAATTAATGACATTAGAATATCTTAACCAAAAAGATTAAGAAAAAAAGAGCAAGGATTAGCCTTAATATTTAAAAATACTGTGTGAATAAAGATATGCACAAGAATGAAAAGATTCAAGCATAATAGTTGAAGATTATTTCTTTGTCTACAAGTATTTTACTTTGTCCCCAAGTTTAGGAATATTTTTGTATTTTTATATTTTATTTTTCTCCAAGTATTTGGCTTGAGAAATACTCAAACCTTAGCTTATATAAAGGCATGTCTGTATTATAGTAAATTCAGTTTTGAAGTATCAATTAAATTTAAGTATTTCAGAGTTATTTCTTTTTTTGTTTATTGAGTAATCAAGGTCTTTCTCTTCCCTATTTGTTATTTTCTCTCTTCTTGATTTGTTATTTTTTCTCTTCTTGAGTTCTCTTTTCAATCCTTAATTACTATTTTCTGCTGCTTTTGGAAGCTGGAGCAGATTTGTTCCATAAGAGAAGTTGTGCATAAGTTAGTGGAGACTACTGTCATAGATAGTTTTTTATTATGAGATTTTACTGATTGTATCTATGACGTTGTATTAACATAGCTTTGGGCTATGTTATGTAAGAGCGTTATGCTCTAAGATGTTAGAGCTATTATGCTCTAGATCTTATTTTGAGTGAAATACGAAAGATTTTCAATTAAAAATAATAATAATAATTAAACAACAAAGATTTTTATAATACACTTTTTGTAACACCCGGTCCCTTATTAAAAGATGAGGAGTTGCTCACATAGAGTGTGTATTTTATAAAGATAATTATAAGTGTTAAGTCCCACATTGTTTAGTTACTAGGTAAAATTGGACTTTATAAATAACTGTAGGAAAACTTCTAATTGACTAGTCATTTTTGGTGATAGCATAAATGTGACTAACACTTTTCCTATAATACTTTAGTCCCATATTAAGAAAAAAAGAGTTGCTTCAAAGCTAAACCAGGAGATTGAATCTTTTATAAACATAGTCATAAATGTTGTTTACTATATTGCTGAGTTATTAAGTGAATTTTAGAGAATTTTCAATTTGACTAGTTAATTACTAGGTGATTTAGGGTTTCTTTGGGTTTGCGATTTTAAAAAACGCGATTTAAAATAATAATTTTAAAAGATGCGACTTGAAAACTTAATTTTTAAAAATGCAGAATAAAGATCAGAAAAACAATTCAAGCTCTGCAATGGCTTTCATAAATTGCACTCAACTATTTTCTCCGCTTTATTTATTTTTTTATTTTTTTATTTTTTTCAGCAGAATAAAGATCAGAAAAAGAAAAGCAAACCCACCACTTTTTCCTTAACAAACGATCTTCAGTTCTGGGCATGCTCTGTTTCTGCTGGAGATGGTTTCATCCAAGTTTTCGTATTGTAGACTGAGAAATGAAGGTGGATTGCTTGATGAAGAATCAGGAGAAGTGATCAGAGGATTCAGGAAGATAAAGAAAAGGTTGGTTGGCAGGACATGATCGAAGGTGGCCATATTGATCCTCCAAACTCTAAGCGGAGATTTCTACCGTGGTTACTCCCGCTCGAAGTGGAGATTAATTCATATTGATCCTCCAAACTCTAAGCGGAGATTTCTACCGTGGTTACTCCCGCTCGAAGTGGAGATTAATTATTAGTTTATTTTTGTTGTATTTCATATACTCTCATTGGGTTATCATATGATTCCTTGCCAAGAATAATTTAATAATTGGGACAAGGTAATAGAACAATAATCCTTAGCAATACATCTTTATTGTTATCTAATGAGCGAGTGACCCGCATGCATGTTGATTTGCTTGGCCCATTGATGTTCGTGGTTAGCAGGCCATTGTGCGAGCCGCCCTCCAAAGGTGGTCGGTGGCCTACGAGGTGGCTGCTCTCCTCCTCTCTTAACGTGCATCGCTTTATTGGACGGAGAGCACGGAAAGACAAAAATGGGCAGAAAATGTAAGCAATCAAATTTAATTTCTAAAAATTGGAGGGGTACCAAAGATTTATTTTACATTTACTCAAATATAAAGCATAAAAGTTATTTTCAAGATCCAAACACGTCCTTAAATTCCTCACAAAACCCGGGTAAGACACAGTACGACAGTCAAACCAACGAACTTTCAAAATTGCGATCATTGTGAATGCAACAAAATGTTAGCTCTCAAAAACCACCCATACAACAAAGTAGACATCGCTGCTTCTCTGCTCAAAACTTGCTCGTCCCTCTCTCAGCTCAAGCAAATCCACGCCCACATCGTCCGCTTCAATCTCCACGGAAACGCTTCCTTGGCTTCCACTCTTGTCTCTCTCTACGCCTCTCTCTCCTCCCCTCGCTACACCCGTCTCGTCTTCTCCTCTTTCTCTCACCCAAACCTTTCGCTCTTCAACCACGCCATCAGAGCTTTCTCCAAGACTTCGTCGCTTCGTGTTGAATCAATAAATCTGTACGCCCAAATGGTTCGCTTTGGGATTAGACCTGATAATTTCACGTACCCATTTTTACTCAACTCGTGTGCTGCTCTAACCGATCTTTGTCTTGGAATTGAGGTCCACGGACGCGTTGTGAAAGCGGGTTTTGGTGCGTGTAGTCCGGTTTCGAATGCTTTGATTGATATGTATGGTAAATGTGGTGCGCTGGAAAGGGCACGTCGGGTGTTTGATGAGATGGGTGTGAGAGATGATGTTGTGTCTTATAATGCTCTTCTAGGAGCTCATGCGAGAGGTGGGGACGATATGGTGAATGCTCAGGATTTGTTTGACAAGATGCCCGTAAAGAATATGATATCTTGGAATGCAATGATTGTGGGTTATGTAAATAGTGGAGATCTGGGGTCAGCACGTGCTATTTTTAATAGGATGCCTGAGAGAAATGCTGTTTCTTGGACTACAATGTTGGTGGGGTATACTAAAAATGGATTAATAGATTTGGCTAAAGCTCTCTTTGATGAAATGCCGGAACGGAGTTTAGTTTGTTGGACAGCCATGATTTCTGGGTATGCACAAAATGGGAGACCAAGTGAAGCACTGGCACTCTTCCAGATAATGGAAAAAGCAAGTGTAAAACCAGATGCTTTCACCATGACTGCTGCAATATCTGCATCGGCACAATTAGGCCGACCGGATATAGCAAATTGGATTGCATCTTATGTGGATCAAGAAAGCATTGAGCAGAATGAACCAGTACTTACTGCTCTGGTTGATATGCATGCAAAGTGTGGCAACCTGGAACGGGCATGCTGCATATTTGAGGAGATCCCTCAGCGGGATGTCTTCTCTTATAGCGCGCTAATCACAGGTCTTGCTTCTCATGGTCATGGGGTTGAAGCTCTTGAGATCTTTCAGAGAATGATGGCAGAAAATGTTGAGCCTGATCATATCACCTTTGTTGGAGTATTGACTGCCTGTAGCCATGCGGGACTTGTTGAAGATGGAATGAGATATTGGGAAAGCATGATAAAAGATTACAAAATTGAGCCTGATGCTAATCTCTTTGCTTGCATGGTTGATATGCTGGGCCGTGCCGGGAAACTTGATGAGGCTCACAAATTAGTTAAAAGCATGCCTATGGGACCACAGCCTGGAGCATTGGGTGCTCTGCTTGCAGCATGTAGAACTTATGGAAATGTTGAGATTGCAGAAATTGTTTCTGAGCAACTCTTCAAGTTAGAACCTGAAAATACTGGGAATTACATGCTTCTTATCAGTATCTATGCCTCAAGGGAACGGTGGGATGAGGCCAAATTGGTTCGGGAAGCAATGGAGGAGAGACGTGTAATTAAACTTCCTGGGTGCAGTTGGGTTGAGTCTGATTGCAACAAAAAATGAAATCAAATGAAGAACTTAAGGACTTACAGAAAAACTCTTCTGCTCCATGTTAACCAGCAGGACTTGAAGGCAGTCAGTCAATTCCTCACAGCATGCTGCAAGTTACACATAATGCACGACCAGAAAGTCCTTGCCATTGTGGGGTGAGTTCTGTCCAATGGTACCCAAGCTTCCATTAAGTGACTAATTGGACTCTTTTCGCACGTATGTTTTTCTTTCACTGGCCCCTAAAGGTGTTATTTTGGAACTCAATTATAGGAAGCAGGAAAGATACCATGGCGAACCATTGCCACTGTTGTCATGGAGAGAGAGGCTTACATATTGCCAATATGGAGGTACCAATCAAAGATCCAGCTTTCCCTGTTTGGTTCTCTGTGTTCGATATAGATACATGGCTCAAGTACAGGAATTTATGTAAGTGCTTACCTATGCCTACTAGGGATGTTACTTGTTCATTTTCTTAAGCAACCAGTTTCATTAGTAACTCAAATGTATCATCACAACCTGGAAATGCATTAGCCACTTTTATGTAATACCTCAAAATAGCTAGTCACCATTAAGAGCATTCCTAATGGAAGAGCCAAATGTTACTTTTATCTAGAATAACTCTTCAAATGTTCAAAAAACCTCCCACATTGGATGAGCAAAAAATATATGTAAAATAGATATTTGATTAGAAGAGCTAAAAAAAAAGTTAAATGTAGCAGCACTTTTTAAGGGAGCCATTTTATTTTTTAGTGTTTCTCTCTCCTGCTTTATCTTTTTTCCAAATCTTTTTCCACATTTTTTTTAGAAATATAGCTAATCGGATGTGGAGACACTTAAAAATGGCTTAGCTAAATTAAATAAAAGTGAGTTTTAAAGAGCTATTTTACATAAAAATATGGCTCTTCCATTGGGAATGCTCTAAGGTTTCTCTTAATCACTTATATATATACCCGAGATTGACCTAGTATTGCATCTAACGATGGACTCAACATTTACGCCAGTGCAATGCACTTCACAGTCTAAATTCACGTAATCCGAGATTTTTTGAATTAATGTTTTGAGAAAGTTAATGTTTTGGGTTTCTTAAATTACAACTATGGCTGTGTTATTTTGACATTTGGTTATGCTCTGTTTTACCTGCTGGGAGGTTGTTTTTTGTAAAAGTAATAGTTCTTAAAATAATTGTTATATTGTATTAAGTTGGTGTTAATATGTAAAGCCATGTATCTAAATCCATGTTGTGGATATGGACTCTGATAATAATGATATCAGTGGCAACTTTGTAATGCCATGTGTCTCGGGGGCACTGAAGCACAATGTGTTCTTGGAATGTGACATATAATGCCTCATAATACAAACCATTACCTTGCTTTTCAGACAACCTGGAAGGCCTTAGTCATAGACTCATAGTTACTCAAAGATGAAATTTGTGAAACTAATAGGGTTCCTTTTTTTCAGGCTTATAGACTTACATAAGGTCCAATTTAAATAATTTTAAGCAAAACTGTAAGGAGCATATGGAGATCTTTCACTAAAACCTTCGTGTCCTAAGTGCTTGGATATCAGAAAATTATGTTTTTCTGCAAAAGGATAATGATGCCCGTCTGGGATGTTCTAAAGATTTACCTACCATGGATTGGTGGGGAGAAGACTTGAATGAGAAGCAGAAAGGGACATTACCCACTGTTTTTCCTGCAAAACATGATCCACTGGGGGGCAAGACAGGATCCATTTGTGGCTCTAGTGATTAGGGCTTACAAATGCTTCTGATCTGAGGACTAAACATTTGTGGTCAGATACTTGTTTCTACTTTCAACCAGGGCAAAGCTTCAATTAGATCCCTCAGAGATGATGCTTAGATTTGGATATGGCTTTAACATTAGTTCAGAAAATAATGTGATTTTCTTATTGTCTATTATTTCAGGCATTTTGAAGTCCTGCCTAGTGATAGGTCATCTCCAGAATGAACCTACTACCAGGTCCTAAAATATTGCATCTTAGTGGCAAATGTAAACTCATCAACATCCTTTTGGTCTTGTATCAGGGGTGTGTGCATAGGAGGTCATTTTCTAATCAAAAAGGAAAAAATTAGTTTACACATTTCCACTATATTTGCCACTTTGAAATTATCATTCCTTGCAAATGTTTTCTGCAAATAAGGGACCCAGCTGCAGTCAGTTGTCATAGTCGCATACCATGACGACTAAACATGTATGGTACTTAACTTACATGTATTTATGTATTTGCAAAGAAATTATACTCGCGAATATTTTCAATAATTATTCGAACCGCGGAGGACGTGGTTGCTACTGTAAGGAGGGAAAAGAGAAAAATGTTGGACAAGTGCCACACCTTCTTTTCCAGTCTTGCTGTCTTTCCCTTCACCTGTCAAAGTGATAAAGCAAACACGATTTAATTCGAGTTTAATTACTTTATCTTCTTTAATCTTTCTTGTAAAGCAGCACAAAATAGATGTATTACCTTGATGAAAATCATGCTTGGGAAGATAAAGGTTATGGGTATGAGCGTAAATGATCCTAACAAGTTTACAAAGTCCCCCATGAAAGGAAAAGCTGCTGTCACAAATGTATTGAATGTGAAGAGGAGTGCTCGCAGGAGGAATCTACGTTTGATGTTTTCTTTTGAATTGATGCTTTCATTGAGCCTGAGGAACCTAGTATCAAGCGTCTCATGAATTGGTGCGACAAACATCTGAGTTCATCATCAAAACAAGGGGCAAGAGTTCAGGCGAGAAATCATTGTAAATCGTAGCAGTAACTAGAGAATAATTGTAAAAGCGATATGTAGGATCAAGTTAACCATAAGGGTCCTTCATATAGTTGTATTAATTGCTTCGATCTTTAATTTATTAACATAGAATTTGAATTTTTATGTTCTAGCTAAAATCATCTTAGAGCATGTTTAGGATTGCATTATGGAGCTTAAAAAAATACTTTTAGTATCTAAAAAGTTGTGCCAAACAAAAAACTTACATGTTTGGTAAAAAATTTTAAAAGTCATTTTTTGACTTTTTTAATTTAAAAAGAGCTAAAACACAATTTTGAAAAAAGCTTAAAAATAAAGCTTTTACTTAAAAACTTTTTTTGACTTTAAAATCTCTATTCTCCATCGCAATCCCAAACATGTTCTTAGTAATATTTCAAGAAAAGATAAGACTCCAAATATAACATTCATAGGTCAAGACCATTTGATTTTCCCATAGTTCAGCTGACAATGGATAAATCTGAGCTTGATCTTAAAAAGAAAAGAAAAAAAAAATCTTACATGCTGGGAGACTATAGACTGTAGAATGACACCAGAATTAATGACGACCTTGGCCCATTTAGGACCGCTGAGCTCTTCAGGAAGGTACACGGATACCGTTGACCCATAAGCCCAGTACCCTGCAATGCTCACACCATAGTAGAATATGAGCCCCACGGTATATTGTAGATACAAGGCTTTCCTCATGTTCTTGACTGCTGGCTTTCGCAAAGTTGACTGCATAGTGAGCACACAAATATTGAAGTGAATTATAGATATTTGGACCAACTTCCTCTTTACAATTCGTCTTTGGTTATATTAACCTGTATTTCTAGTAGCAAGCCGGAGGTGTTGCAAACAATAATGGCCGAAATTGCACCAAAGGCATTGAAAACTTTGCTCACTTTACTTCCAGGTATCTCATAATCTCTACTTTTGTTAGATTTCCCTTCAAAAATAATTAATTCTCTGTTTAGCGGAAGTATATAGACATGTGCATAAATGGTACTGGACTCCATAATTTTGAAGAGGAAAGAGGTTGGAAGCAAAGGATATCTGTACCATCATGAACTAATACCAACATAAGGATGGTGATGTAAGTGAAAGTGAGGATGGTAGAGACTCCAAGCCAACTTCTCATCGCTGACAATGTTGGAATAACAAGTGCAAATATGAAGTAGGCTGCTCCGGTGACGATGATGAAATATTGGAGCCTCAAGGGTGAGTCGCTAAATTCTGAATTGATCTCCTGCTTCCATTGAAACATACAAGAATATTAGGTGCTTTCTTTAGTACACAAGAAGAGGCGAATATCCACCCCTATATGCATTTACTTTTTACTATCTGAAATTATTTAAATATACCTTTAGTGCTTTACCACCGAGGAGAATGAAACCCATGTTTCCAAGAAGTAGGGTCAAATATTGAGACACCCAAGTGATGTAATACATTTCTCTGCCTAAGAACAGAAAGAGACAAATAAGTAATCTACTTCTATTTGTCTGTCCCATTGTATTTCTGTTGGTATGTGGTAAAACTCACCAAAAAGATAGCCCATAAGATCTCTGTACCTAATGAACCTCTGACCATCAATGAAGTGAAATGCTGCCAAGAGCCAGTTAGCATAGGCAGAATAGAGCCCCACAACAAACAGGCATGTGATACCCCATGTCCAACCCAAAGGCACCAACATGAGATTTGAAAAACTGAGTATCCATCCGCAGTTGAAGCTTGTCACTAGCAGCAATCCCACTTGTTGCCATGAATCTATAAATTCATACCAATTAATAGTTAGGCATCCACTTAAGGCCTTCACTCATGAAGCAGAAAGAAAACCCAGATGCCTTTCTGACTTTCCCGACATCTTCAAACAGAAGTAGCATAAAACGATGAACAAAACAAAGACAGTGGAATTTGAAAGACTGCAGTTTGTGAAGAAAGAGAGAAAACCTACCATGGTCTGTGGTATGAGCAGAAGTCAGACCATACTTGTGATTTTCACTGCCCTTTGTTTGACCTTGTTCTATGCTCAATGCTTCCGCACTTCTCAGTTCCCCCCTTGTTTCCATTGCTTCTATGCGATAATTATCTTGCCTTCTTTTATAATGATATCATGGGGTGACTAGACTACATAAATGCCCAATCTAAATTATCTGCAATGACAGCAATCTCACGTCGTGTAGCCTGTCCCCCCACCACCCTTTTTTTTTTTTTGGGCCTCGTCCCGTTGACTCTCATCCATATACGACGAACTCCCTATTGTTTTTGGGGTGTCAGTTTGATGGCTGTAGGTATATTTTTTTTGGATTTAATAAAGATCGCGCCTGATTTTTTCATCGTTATTGCATAGCATCTTTGGCGTATCTGCTTGCCATTAAGCGCAATCATCGATACATGCATTTGTTTCTCATAACATCATCGTATCATTACAGTTCTTTTTAATACATATTTGTCTCATACATATGTCTTCCGAGGGTGAAGCAAAACAGCCACGCCAGTGTAATTTTATTTTTTTTTTCTTTTATAATTAAAAATTTAAGAAAAAAAAAAATTTACACGGGCACGCTGCGTGCTGTGTATCACGGCCCGTCTTCTTATAGCTTTCTCATTTATTATTCCTAATGTTATATGGAACATACAAATTAATCGCTCAAAACTCGGAATATTAATTGCAGAAGACCAAAAAACGAAAGGAAATTAAGATTTGGTGGATTTTGCATTTATTGTGAAATTAGCTTGCAGAGCTTTCTTTATATTTTCTTAAAATTTTAAAAATTAAAATATTTTTTGCTTTTTTATTCAAATAAACTCTACAATAGTTTTCTTATCTTTTTCTTATATCATTTAAATACTCTTTCAAATAAATATTAGGAAAAAACAAGAAAAGATAAAGCATTTTTTGTTATTAAAATAATGGTAAAGGAAGTAAAGGTGCTAGCACCTTTGGTTCTTTCCCTTTTTGGTTCCTTTAGGTTTCCCTTGGTTTAGGGGCCACTAAAGAAAGTCTATTGCATGAATTTTTATAAGAGTTTTTTCAACATTTAAAAAAGATAATGAAGAAGATTAATATTGGTCAAACATGTGCAGTTGATGCACCTTGGTAGTCAATAAAAGTGGCTGAATTTAAGAATTTTTAATAGAGTTTTTTCAACATTTAAAAAAGAAGATGAAATTTAAAGTCTATTACTAGTGCTCTTAGCCAGAAAGATTGTGAAAATTGTCTGTAAACTTAGGCCACGTTTGCCAACTGCGCGGAACGGAATTATAGCTGGAACAGTACAGTACCATCCTTTAAAAAATGATATTTATTTAATATATATATATATATATATATATATATATATATAATATTAAAAAACTTTAAAAAAAAAAAAAAAAAAAAAACAGCCCAAAATGGTGTCGTTTTGGGCATTAAAATTATTATTATTATTTTTTCTTTAAAAAAAAAAAAAACGAAGAAAGAGATCGGGGTGGCTCCCATGGCCAGTATGGGGGTGGTTTGAACCACCCCCATGGCCAAGGGGGTGGTCCGGCCACCCACTTGGCTAAAAAAAAAAAAAAAAAGGGGACCGGGTGCATTTGGGGGTGGCCAGACCACCCCCAACCCCTTGGGGCCGGGGTTGGGAGTGGTCCGGCCACCCCCAAATGCACCCGATCCCCCCCCCCCCCTCCGTTTTTTTTTTTTGGCCTTTTGGGGGTGGCCGGATTTTGGCCAAGGGGTGACTGGAGCCACCCCGATCTCTTTCTCCGTTTTTTTTTTTAAAAAGAAAAAATAATAATAATAATTTTAATGTCCAAAACGACACCGTTTTGGATTGGGGTGTTTTTTTTTTTTTTTTTTTTTTTTAAGTTTTTTAATATTTTTCATTTTTTTTTTAAAAGAAAAAAAAAAAACCATTTTTCAAAGGGTTCCGCGCTGTTGGCAAACGGAGCCTTAAATTCCAAGGGAAGAAGATTAATATTGGTCAAAGATATGCAACTGATGCTGAATTCAATAAAAGTGGCTGAATTCAAGCCGCGTACACAATATTGACAATAATATGACTCATTAATGTTTAATATAAACTAATAATTTTTTATCAAATAAGAGAAAAGAGATGAGCGGATGAAATCAACTAAGAATCAGGACAGTCTAGGATGAATAAGTCTTGACAGATACTTTCATTTGAAATAAACGACGGAAATCAACATAGTCAAAAGTATCTAGATCTTTTCCTACACGTATTTTGCATATAAAACATTGGCTGCAGGTTCTCCATCTCTTAGACCTTATGTGCGTAGCATTTTGTATGTAATTTTCCTGATTCTTTAATTTGGAGCAGCCATGGAAGCAAATTTCATCACTGCGGAAACCAAATGAAAGCGATACATGTTGTGGACGAAATTTTGTATTTTTTTTTTTCTTTTCTATTCAAAAAGGCAGGCGGGTAACTATTTATCAGGGTATAAACATAATAACACATGCTCGTTAGGAGCCACACAAGAATAGTCTAAACGGTGAGAACTGCATAAAATCTCTCAAGTTCGATTGTGCCATAGCCTGACCTAACCACATCAAGGCATTAATGGAACCCAAGGCGGCTAATACTAATAGGATTGAAAATTCTCAACATTTACACCAGTGCAATAAACTTCACAATCTAAATTCACATAATCTGAGATTTTTTGAATTGCTTTTTAAAGAAAGTTTAATGTTTTGGGTTTCTTAAATTACAATTATGGCTGTGTTGTTTTGACGTTTGGTCATGCTCTGTTTTACCTGTTGGAGGTTGTTTTTCGTAAAAGTAAAAGTTCTTAAAATAATTGTTATATTGTATTAAGTTGGTGTTAGTGAAAGCCATGTATCTAAATCCATGTTGTGGATATGGACTCTGATAATAATGATATCAATGGCAACTTGGTAATGCCATGCCTCATATTACAGACCAATACCTTGTCTGCAATTGCAGACAATATGGGAAGGCCCTAGTCATAGTTACTCAGAAGATGCAATTTGTGAAAGTGACAGTCCTTTTTCCTCAAGCATATAGACTTACATAAGGTCCAATTTAAATACTTTTACACAATACTAGAGGTCTTTTTCTAATCAAAAAGGAAAAATTAGTTTACACATTTCCACTATATTTGCCACTTTGAAATGGTTGTTCCTTGCAAATTTTTTCTGCAAATAAGGGACCTTGCTGCAGTCAATTGTCATACTAGTATACCGTGACGATTTTATTTATTTTTTGATAAATAATGTATATTCATTCAAAGTGTAGAAGAGTGCAACCCAAGTACCATACAAATAGTCAAGTATTTATTTTTTGATAAATAATGTATGGTACTTAACGTACATGTATTTATGCATCTGCAAAGAAATTATACTCCCGAATATTTTCAATAATTATTCGAACTGCAGAAGATGTGGTTGCTACGGTAAGGAGGGAAAAGAGAAAAATGTTAGACAAGTGCCACACCTTCTTTTCCACTCTTGCTGTCTTTCCCTTCACCTGTCAAAGTGATAAATCAAACACGATTTAGTTCAAGTTTAATTACTTTATCTTCTTTAATCTTTCTTGTAAAGCAGCACAAAATAGATGTATTACCTTGATGAAAATCAGGCTTGGGAAGATAAAGGTTATGGGTATGAGTGTAAATGATCCTAACAAGTTTACAAAGTCCCCCATGAAAGGAAAAGCTGCTGTCACAAATGTATTGAATGTGAAGAGGAGTGCTCGCAGGAGGAATCTACGTTTGATGTTTTCTTTTGAATTGATGCTTTCATTGAGCCTGAGGAACCTAGTATCAAGTGTCTCATGAATTGGTGCGACAAACATCTGAGTTCATCATCAAATCAAGGGGCAAGAGGTCAGCCGAAAAATCATTGTAAGTCATAGCAGTAACTAGAGAATAATCGTAAGACTGATATGTAGGATCAAGTTAACCATAAGGGTCCTAAATATAGTTGTATTATTATTATTATTATTTTTTGATAAGTAAGAAATGCATTTTATTAAAATGCGTGAAACGCCCCTAAATACACATGCAGTATACACAAAACATTCCAAACGAGCAAGAAACCTAATCCCTCAAACCCACATAACAACAAAGCCCAAAAACCACTTGAGGCACTTAACACTAGAAAGCATGAGTCTTGCCTTTCCTCTGCCTAGAGGATGCTCCCTTAGCATCATAGTTGATGGAGCACTCTAAATTCAGAAGCTTCCTTCTATACCCTTTACCTTCCTAAGGGGTGATCTCTAAGGTGGCATATAGTTGTAATAATTGCTTCGATCTTTTAACATTATTATGATAGAATTTGAATTTTTATGTACTGTCTAAAATTATCTTAGTGATATAAGACTCTCCAAATAGAACTTTCATAGGTCAAGACCATTTGATTTTTCCATAGTTCAAGGCTGAGGAGATTCTTATTCTGCAGACAATGGATAAATCTGAACTTGATATTAAAAAGAAGTCAAAAATCTTACATGCTGGGAGACTATAGACTGTAGAATGACACAAGCATTAATGATGACCTTGGCCCATTTAGGACCACTTAGCCCTTCAGGAAGGTATACAGATACCGCTGAGCCATAAGCCCAGTACCCTACAATGATCACACCATAGTAGACTATGAGCCCCACGGTATATTGTACATATAAGGCTTTCCTCATGTTATTGACTGCTGGCTTTCGCAAAGTTGACTGCATGGTGAACACACAAATATTGAAGTGAATATAGATATTTAGACAAACTTCCTCTTTGAGATTCATCTTTGGTTGCATTAACCTGTATTTCTAGTAGCAAGCCAGAGTTGTTGCAAACAATAATGGCCGAAATTGCACCAAAGGCATTGAAAACTTTGTCCACTTTACTTCCAGGTATCTCATAATCTCTACTTCTGTTATATTTCCCTTCAAAAAGAATTAATTCACTGTTTAGCCTGCTTAAGTATATAGATATGTGCATAAATGGTACAGGACTCCATAATTTTGAAGAGGAAAGAGGTTGAAAGCAAAGGATATCTGTACCATCATGAACCAATACCAATAGAATGATGGTGATGAAAGTGAAAGTGAGGATGGTAGAGACTCCAAGCCAACTTCTCATTGCAGACATTGTTGGAATAACAAGTGCAAATATGAAGTAGGCTGCTCCGGTGATGATGATGAAATATTGGAGCCTCAAAGGTGAGTCACTAAGTTCTGAATTGATCTCCTGCTTCCATTGAAACAACCAAGAATAGGGCTTTAGTACACAAGAAGAGGCAAATAATTATATACACCCCTATTTGCATTTACTTTTTTACTATCTGAAATTATTTAAATATACCTTTAGTGCTTTACCACCGAGGAGAATGAAACCCATGTTTCCAAGAAGAAGGGTCAAATATTGAGACACCCAAGTGATGTAATACATTTCTCTGCCTAGGAACAGAAAGAGACAAATAAGTAATCTACTTCTATTTGTCTGTCCCATTGCACTTTTCTGTTGGTATGTGGAAAAACTCACCAAAAAGAAAGCCCATAAGATCTCTGTATCTAATGAACCTCTGACCATCAATGAAGTGAAATGCTGCCAAGAGCCAGTTAGCATAGGCAGAAAAGAGCCCCACAACAAACAGGCATATGATACCCCATGTCCAACCCAAAGGCACCAACATGAGATTTGAAAAACTGAGTATCCATCCGCAGTTGAAACCTGTCACTAGCAGCAATCCCACTTGTTGCCATGAATCTATAAATTCATACCAATTAATAAATAGTTAGGCATCCATCCAGTTAAGGGATAAACTTAAATCTTTTATCACTAAACATGAGCAAAACAAAGACTGTGGAACTTGAAAGAGAAAAATACCTTGGTCTGTGGTATGAGCAGAAGTAAGACCATACTTATGATTCTCACTGCCCTTTGTTTGACCTTGTTCTATGCTCAATGGTTCCACACTCCTCAGTTCCCCTCCTGTTTCCATTGCTTCTATGCAATAATTAACTTGCCTTCTTGTATAATGATATCATGGGGTGACTATCTATAGTTGTATAAATGCCGTGTCTAAAATATCTACAACGACAGAAATCTCAACTGGGTGTAGACTTTTATAAATGCCCTGTCTAGAATATTGTTTTGGGGGTGTCAGTTAGAATCTAATGGCTGAAAATTAGGTATATTTGTTTGGATTTAATGATGATTCTGCCTGATCATTTCATCATTATTGCATAATGCATAGCATCATTGGCCACAAGCTGTTTCTTCTATGCACGTAATCGTGTCATTACAGTTCCTTTTCAAACATATTTGTCTCATATAGTGTTAAAATTGTAATATATAAGAGATGTAATATTTACGTTGTTCGACATAAATACTTAAAATCCACATGTCAGAAAAAATTCAATTAATAAATACAACACAAAAAAAATATAAGAAACACTCGAATCCCAAATTTTATTATTATCCAACTCTCTTAATCAAGGCCTAGAGAGTAAAGATCCTCTGTTTTAATTCTCTACTCATACTGTCATAGAAAACGAAATGGAAAGTGTGTGAATATATCAAAGCTCATGAACTTATATATATATGTATATATATATATATTATTCTTTCAAATTGCCAGCCATTACTGAAGAGAAATGTTAAGATCAAAATGGTAGTTCCAAATGTTGGGTGATTTCAGAGGCTTAGCATGCTTATCTTATCTACAAGCCGCCCACTGCAGCCAATGAATTCATATATATGCTGAGTGGACTTCAATTTCAACAGCTAGTTGCGGCCAAAAGTGGAATTGCGATGTTTTGTTTGCTTCCGCGTTTAATTGATTCATATGAAAACTCAACAAATATTTTTTTTATATTTTGATTCAATCATATTAATTTATAAATATCAACTTTTATTTATACTATAAAGATATTAATAAAAATAAATAATAAAAAAAAAACCCAACTTACAAATGATTATATTTTCATGTAATCTGAAGACTTTCCGAGGAAAAATATATGAGAATAGAATGTCTTCGAAAGTGGGTGGGATTAAAATTCAGTGTAATTGCTTGTCCATATTGTTTACAATTAGGATAGACAATTGTGAGAGAGAGCCCTTCTAGCCTACCTGGTTGGGCAGCTCAA